>NC_064602.1:14755833-15082500 GCF_943734735.2 Anopheles gambiae | reverse complement strand
AAAGTTTTTGCGACAATCGCAAAAGTCGCAAAAGTCACAAAAGTTTTTGCGACAATCGCAAAAGTCGTAAAAGTTTTTGCGACAATCTCAAAAGTCGCAAAAGATTTTGCGACAATCGCAAAAGTCGCAAAAGTCGCAAAAGTTTTTGCGACAATCGCAAAAGTCGCAAAAGTTTTTGCGACAATCGCAAAAGTCGCAAAAGTTTTTGCGACAATCGCAAAAGTCGAAAAGTCGCAAAAGTTTTTGCGACAATCTTAAAAGTTTTTGCGACAATCGCAAAAGTCGCAGAAGTTTTTGCGACAATCGCAAAAGTCGCAAATGTCGCAAAAGTCGCAAAAGTTTTTGCGACAATCGCAAAAGTCGCAAAAGTTTTTGCGACAATCGCAAAAGTCGCAAAAAATTTTACGAAAATTGCAAGAGTCGCAAAAGTCGCAGAAGTTTTTGCGACAATCGCAAAAGTCGCAAAAGTCGCAAAAGTCGCAAAAGTCGCAAAAGTCGCAAAAGTCGCAAAAGTCGCAAAAGTTTTTGCGACAATCGCAAAAGTCGCAGAAGTTTTTGCGACAATCGCAAAAGTCGCAAAAGTTTTTGCGACAATCGCAAAAGTCGCAAAAGTCGCAAAAGTTTTTGCGACAATCGCAAAAGTCGCAAAAGTCGCAGAAGTTTTTGCGACAATCGCAAAAGTCGCAAAAGTCGCAAAAGTCGCAAAAGTCGCAAAAGTCGCAAAAGTCGCAAAAGTTTTTGCGACAATCGCAAAAGTCGCAGAAGTTTTTGCGACAATCGCAAAAGTCGCAAAAGTTTTTGCGACAATCGCAAAAGTCGCAAAAGTTTTTGCGACAATCGCAAAAGTCGCAAAAGTCGCAAAAGTTTTTGCGACAATCGCAAAAGTCGCATAAGTTTTTGCGACAATCGCAAAAGTCGCAAAAGTCGCAAAAGTTTTTGCGACAATCGCAAAAGTCGCAAAAGTTTTTGCGACAATCGCAAAAGTCGCAAAAGTTTTTGCGACAATCGCAAAAGTCGCAAAAGTTTTTGCGACAATCGCAAAAGTCGCAGAAGTTTTTGCGACAATCGCAAAAGTTGTTGCGACAATCGCAAAAGTCGCAAAAGTTTTTGCGACAATCGCAAAAGTCGCAAAAGTCGCAAAAGTTTTTGCGACAATCGCAAAAGTTTTTGCGACAATCGCAAAAGTCGCAAAAGTCGCAAAAGTTTTTGCGACAATCGCAAAAGTCGCAGAAGTTTTTGCGACAATCGCAAAAGTCGCAAAAGTCGCAAAAGTTTTTGCGACAATCGCAAAAGTCGCAAAAGTTTTTGCGACAATCGCAAAAGTCGCAAAAGTTTTTGCGACAATCGCAAAAGTCGCAAAAGATTTTGCGACAATCGCAAAAGTCGCAAAAGTTTTTGCGACAATCGCAAAAGTCGCAAAAGTTTTTGCGACAATCGCAAAAGTCGCAAAAGTTTTTGCGACAATCGCAAAAGTCGCAATAGTTTTTGCGACAATCGCAAAAGTCGCAAAAGTTTTTGCGACAATCGCAAGAGTCGCAAAAGTCGCAAAAGTTTTTGCGACAATCGCAAAAGTCGCAGAAGTTTTTGCGACAATCGCAAAAGTCGCAAAAGTCGCAAAAGTTTTTGCGACAATCGCAAAAGTCGCAAAAGTTTTTGCGACAATCGCAAAAGTCGCAAAAGTTTTTGCGACAATCGCAAAAGTCGCAAAAGTTTTTGCGACAATCGCAAAAGTCGCAAAAGTTTTTGCGACAATCGCAAAAATCGCAAAAGTCGCAAAAGTTTTTGCGACAATCGCAAAAGTCGCAAAAGTTTTTGCGACAATCGCAAAAGTCGCAAAAGTTTTTGCGACAATCGCAAAAGTCGCAAAAGTTTTTGCGACAATCGCAAAAGTCGCAAAAGTTTTGCGACAATCGCAAAAGTCGCAAAAGTTTTTGCGACTTTTGCGACTTTTGCGACTTTTGCGACTTTTGCGATTGTCGCAAAAACTTCTGCGACTTTTGCGACTTTTGCGATTGTCGCAAAAACTTATGCGACTTTTGCGATTGTCGCAAAAACTTTTGCGACTTTTGCGACTTTTGCGATTGTCGCAAAAACATTTGCGACTTTTTCGATTGTCGCAAAAACTTTTAAGATTGTCGCAAAAACTTTTGCGACTTTTGCGATTGTCGCAAAAACTTTTGCGACTTTTGCGACTTTTGCAATTGTCGCAAAAACTTATGCGACTTTTGCGATTGTCGCAAAAACTTCTGCGACTTTTGCGATTGTCGCAAAAACTTTTGCGACTTTTGCGATTGTCGCAAAAACTTTTGTGACTTTTGCGACTTTTGCGATTTTCGCAAAAACTTTTGCGACTTTTGCGATTGTCGCAAAAACTTTTGCGACTTTTGCGATTGTCGCAAAAACTTTTGCGACTTTTGCGATTGTCGCAAAAACTTTTGCGACTTTTGCGACTTTTGCGATTGTCGCAAAAACTTTTGCGACTTTTGCGATTGTCGCAAAAACTTTTGCGACTTTTGCGATTGTCGCAAAAACTTCTGCGACTTTTGCGATTGTCGCAAAAACTTTTGCGACTTTTGCGATTTTCGCAAAAACTTTTGCGACTTTTGCAACTTTTGCGACTTTTGCGATTGTCGCAAAAACTTCTGCGACTTTTGCGATTGTCGCAAAAACTTTTAAGATTGTCGCAAAAACTTTTGCGACTTTTGCGATTGTCGCAAAAACTTTTGTGACTTTTACGACTTTTGCGATTGTCGCAAAAACTTCTGCGACTTTTGCGATTGTCGTAAAAACTTTTAAGATTGTCGCAAAAACTTTTGCGACTTTTGCGATTGTCGCAAAAACTTTTGCGACTTTTGCGACTTTTGCGATTGTCGCAAAAACTTTTGCGACTTTTGCGACTTTTGCGATTGTCGCAGAAACTTTTAAGATTGTCGCAAAAACTTTTGCGACTTTTGCGATTGTCGCAAAAACTTTTGCGACTTTTGCGATTGTCGCAAAAACTTTTGTGACTTTTACGACTTTTGCGATTGTCGCAAAAACTTCTGCGACTTTTGCGATTGTCGTAAAAACTTTTAAGATTGTCGCAAAAAATTTTGCGACTTTTGCGATTGTCGCAAAAACTTCTGCGACTTTTGCGATTGTCGCAAAAACTTTTAAGATTGTCGCAAAAACTTTTGCGACTTTTGCGATTGTCGCAAAAACTTTTGTGACTTTTGCGACTTTTGCGATTGTCGCAAAAACTTTTGCGACTTTTGCGATTTTCGCAAAATTTTTTGCGACTTTTGCGATTGTCGCAAAAACTTCTGCGACTTTTGCGATTGTCGCAAAAACTTTTGCGACTTTTGCGATTGTCGCAAAAACTTTTGCGACTTTTGCGATTGTCGCAAAAACTTTTGCGACTTTTGCGATTGTCGCAAAAACTTTTGCGACTTTTGCGATTGTCGCAAAAACTTTTGCGACTTTTGCGACTTTTGCGATTGTCGCAAAAACTTTTGCGACTTTTGCGATTGTCGCAAAAACTTTTGCGACTTTTGCGATTGTCGCAAAAACTTCTGCGACTTTTGCGACTTTTGTGATTGTCGCAAAAACTTTTGCGACTTTTGCGATTGTCGCAAAAACTTTTGCGACTTTTGCGATTGTCGCAAAAACTTTTGCGACTTTTGCGACTTTTGCGATTGTCGCAAAAACTTTTGCGACTTTTGCGATTGTCGCAAAAACTTTTGCGACTTTTGCGATTGTCGCAAAAACTTTTGCGACTTTTGCGATTGTCGCAAAAACTTTTGCGACTTTTGCGATTGTCGCAAAAACTTTTGCGACTTTTGCGATTGTCGCAAAAACTTTTGCGACTTTTGCGATTGTCGCAAAAACTTTTGCGACTTTTGCGACTTTTGCGATTGTCGCAAAAACTTTTGCGACTTTTGCGATTGTCGCAAAAACTTTTGCGACTTTTGCGATTGTCGCAAAAACTTTTGCGACTTTTGCGACTTTTGTGATTGTCGCAAAAACTTTTGCGACTTTTGCGATTGTCGCAAAAACTTTTGCGACTTTTGCGATTGTCGCAAAAACTTTTGCGATTGTCGCAAAAACTTTTGCGATTGTCGCAAAAACTTTTGCGACTTTTGCGATTGTCGCAAAAACTTTTGCGACTTTTGCGATTGTCGCAAAAACTTCTGCGACTTTTGCGATTGTCGCAAAAACTTCTGCGACTTTTGCGATTGTCGCAAAAACTTTTAAGATTGTCGCAAAAACTTTTGCGACTTTTGCGATTGTCGCAAAAACTTTTGCGACTTTTGCGACTTTTGCGACTTTTGCAATTGTCGCAAAAACTTTTGCGACTTTTGCGATTGTCGCAAAAACTTCTGCGACTTTTGCGATTGTCGCAAAAACTTTTGCGACTTTTGCGATTGTCGCAAAAACTTTTGCGACTTTTGCGATTGTCGCAAAAACTTCTGCGACTTTTGCGATTGTCGCAAAAACTTTTGCGACTTTTGCGACTTTTGCGATTGTCGCAAAAACTTTTGCGACTTTTGCGATTGTCGCAAAAACTTTTGCGACTTTTGCGACTTTTGCGATTGTCGCAAAAACTTCTGCGACTTTTGCGACTTTTGTGATTGTCGCAAAAACTTTTGCGACTTTTGCGATTGTCGCAAAAACTTTTGCGACTTTTGCGATTGTCGCAAAAACTTTTGCGATTGTCGCAAAAACTTTTGCGATTGTCGCAAAAACTTTTGCGACTTTTGCGATTGTCGCAAAAACTTTTGCGACTTTTGCGATTGTCGCAAAAACTTTTGCGACTTTTGCGATTGTCGCAAAAACTTTTGCGACTTTTGCGATTGTCGCAAAAACTTTTGCGACTTTTGCGATTGTCGCAAAAACTTTTGCGACTTTTGCGACTTTTGCGATTGTCGCAAAAACTTTTGCGACTTTTGCGATTGTCGCAAAAACTTTTGCGACTTTTGCGATTGTCGCAAAAACTTCTGCGACTTTTGCGACTTTTGTGATTGTCGCAAAAACTTTTGCGACTTTTGCGATTGTCGCAAAAACTTTTGCGACTTTTGCGATTGTCGCAAAAACTTTTGCGACTTTTGCGATTGTCGCAAAAACTTTTGCGACTTTTGCGATTGTCGCAAAAACTTTTGCGACTTTTGCGATTGTCGCAAAAACTTTTGCGACTTTTGCGATTGTCGCAAAAACTTTTGCGACTTTTGCGATTGTCGCAAAAACTTTTGCGACTTTTGCGATTGTCGCAAAAACTTTTGCGACTTTTGCGACTTTTGCGACTTTTGCAATTGTCGCAAAAACTTTTGCGACTTTTGCGATTGTCGCAAAAACTTCTGCGACTTTTGCGATTGTCGCAAAAACTTTTGCGACTTTTGCGATTGTCGCAAAAACTTTTGCGACTTTTGCGATTGTCGCAAAAACTTTTGCGACTTTTGCGATTGTCGCAAAAACTTTTGCGACTTTTGCGATTGTCGCAAAAACTTTTGCGACTTTTGCGACTTTTGCGATTGTCGCAAAAACTTTTGCGACTTTTGCGATTGTCGCAAAAACTTTTGCGACTTTTGCGACTTTTGCGATTGTCGCAAAAACTTCTGCGACTTTTGCGACTTTTGTGATTGTCGCAAAAACTTTTGCGACTTTTGCGATTGTCGCAAAAACTTTTGCGACTTTTGCGATTGTCGCAAAAACTTTTGCGACTTTTGCGATTGTCGCAAAAACTTTTGCGACTTTTGCGATTGTCGCAAAAACTTTTGCGACTTTTGCGATTGTCGCAAAAACTTTTGCGACTTTTGCGATTGTCGCAAAAACTTTTGCGACTTTTGCGATTGTCGCAAAAACTTTTGCGACTTTTGCGACTTTTGCGATTGTCGCAAAAACTTTTGCGACTTTTGCGATTGTCGCAAAAACTTTTGCGACTTTTGCGACTTTTGCGATTGTCGCAAAAACTTTTGCGACTTTTGCGATTGTCGCAAAAACTTCTGCGACTTTTGCGATTGTCGCAAAAACTTCTGCGACTTTTGCGATTGTCGCAAAAACTTTTGCGACTTTTGCGACTTTTGCGATTGTCGCAAAAACTTTTGCGACTTTTGCGACTTTTGCGATTGTCGCAAAAACTTCTGCGACTTTTGCGATTGTCGCAAAAACTTATGCGACTTTTGCGATTGTCGCAAAAACTTTTGCGACTTTTGCGACTTTTGCGATTGTCGCAAAAACTTTTGCGACTTTTGCGATTGTCGCAAAAACTTTTGCGACTTTTGCGACTTTTGCGACTTTTGCGATTGTCGCAAAAACTGTTGCGACTTTTGCGACTTTTGCGATTGTCGCAAAAACTTCTGCGACTTTTGCGATTGTCGCAAAAACTTTTGCGACTTTTGCGACTTTTGCGATTGTCGCAAAAACTTTTAAGATTGTCGCAAAAACTTTTGCGACTTTTGCGATTGTCGCAAAAACTTTTGCGAGTTTTGCGACTTTTGCAACTTTTGCAATTGTCGCAAAAACTTTTGCGACTTTTGCGATTGTCGCAAAAACTTTTGCGACTTTTGCGATTGTCGAAAAAACTTTTGCGACTTTTGCGACTTTTGCGATTGTCGCAAAAACTTTTAAGATTGTCGCAAAAACTTTTGCGACTTTTGCGATTGTCGCAAAAACTTTTGCGACTTTTGCGATTGTCGCAAAAACTTATGCGACTTTTGCGATTGTCGCAAAAACTTTTGCGACTTTTGCGATTGTCGCAAAAACTTTTGCGACTTTTGCGATTGTCGCAAAAACTTTTGCGACTTTTGCGATTGTCGCAAAAACTTTTAAGATTGTCGCAAAAACTTTTGCAACTTTTGCGATTGTCGCAAAAACTTTTGCGACTTTTGCAACATTTGCGACTTTTGCGATTGTCGCAAAAACTTTTGCGACTTTTGCGATTGTCGCAAAAACTTTTGCGACTTTTGCGATTGTCGCAAAAACTTTTGCGACTTTTGCGATTGTCGCAAAAACTTTTGCGACTTTTGCGACTTTCGCGATTTTCGCAAAATTTTTTGCGACTTTTGCGATTGTCGCAAAAACTTTTGCGACTTTTGCGATTGTCGCAAAAACTTTTGCGACTTTTGCGATTGCCGCAAAAACTTTTGCGACTTTTGCGACTTTTGCGACTTTTGCGATTGTCGCAAAAACTTTTGCGACTTTTGCGATTGTCGCAAAAACTTCTGCGACTTTTGCGATTGTCGCAAAAACTTTTGCGACTTTTGCGATTGCCGCAAAAAGTTTTGCGACTTTTGCGATTGTCGCAAAAACTTTTGCGACTTTTGCGATTGCCGCAAAAACTTTTGCGACTTTTGCGACATTTGCGACTTTTGCGATTGTCGCAATAACTTTTGCGACTTTTGCGATTGTCGCAAAAACTTTTGCGACTTTTGCGATTGTCGCAAAAACTTTTGCGACTTTTGCGATTGTCGCAAAAACTTTTGCGACTTTTGCGACTTTTGCGATTTTCGCAAAATTTTTTGCGACTTTTGCGATTGTCGCAAAAAGTTTTGCGACTTTTGCGATTGTCGCAAAAACTTTTGCGACTTTTGCGATTGCCGCAAAAACTTTTGCGACTTTTGCGACTTTTGCAATTGTCGCAAAAACTTTTGCGACTTTTGCGATTGTCGCAAAAACTTTTGCGACTTTTGCGATTGTCGCAAAAACTTTTGCGACTTTTGCGATTGTCGCAAAAACTTTTGCGACTTTTGCGATTGTCGCAAAAACTTTTGCGACTTTTGCGATTGTCGCAAAAACTTTTGCGACTTTTGCGATTGTCGCAAAAACTTTTGCGACTTTTGCGATTGTCGCAAAAACTTCTGCGACTTTTGCGATTGTCGCAAAAACTTCTGCAACTTTTGCGACTTTTGTGATTGTCGCAAAAACTTTTGCGACTTTTGTGATTGTCGCAAAAACTTTTGCGACTTTTGCGATTGTCGCAAAAACTTTTGCGACTTTTGCGATTGTCGCAAAAACTTTTGCGACTTTTGCGACTTTTGCGACTTTTGCGACTTTTGCGATTTTCGCAAAAGTTTTTGCGACTTTTGCGATTGTCGCAAAAACTTCTGCAACTTTTGCGATTGTCGCAAAAACTTTTGCGACTTTTGCGATTGTCGCAAAAACTTTTGCGACTTTTGCGATTGTCGCAAAAACTTTTAAGATTGTCGCAAAAACTTTTGCGACTTTTGCGATTGTCGCAAAAACTTTTGCGACTTTTGCGACATTTGCGACTTTTGCGATTGTCGCAATAACTTTTGCGACTTTTGCGATTGTCGCAAAAACTTTTGCGACTTTTGCGATTGTCGCAAAAACTTTTGCGACTTTTGCGATTGTCGCAAAAACTTTTGCGACTTTTGCGACTTTTGCGATTTTCGCAAAATTTTTTGCGACTTTTGCGATTGTCGCAAAAAGTTTTGCGACTTTTGGGATTGTCGCAAAAACTTTTGCGACTTTTGCGATTGCCGCAAAAACTTTTGCGACTTTTGCGACTTTTGCGACTTTTGCAATTGTCGCAAAAACTTTTGCGACTTTTGCGATTGTCGCAAAAACTTCTGCGACTTTTGCGATTGTCGCAAAAACTTTTGCGACTTTTGCGATTGCCGCAAAAACTTTTGCGACTTTTGCGACTTTTGCGACTTTTGCAATTGTGGCAAAAACTTTTGCGACTTTTGCGATTGTCGCAAAAACTTTTGCGACTTTTGCGATTGTCGCAAAAACTTCTGCGACTTTTGCGATTGTCGCAAAAACTTTTGCGAATTTTGCGATTGCCGCAAAAAGTTTTGCGACTTTTGCGATTGTCGCAAAAACTTTTGCGACTTTTGCGATTGCCGCAAAAACTTTTGCGACTTTTGCGATTGTCGCAAAAACTTTTAAGATTGTTGCAAAAACTTTTGCGACTTTTGCGATTGTCGCAAAAACTTTTGCGACTTTTGCGATTGTCGCAAAAACTTTTGCGACTTTTGCGATTGTCGCAAAAACTTTTGCGACTTTTGCGATTGTCGCAAAAACTTCTGCGACTTTTGCGATTGTCGCAAAAACTTTTGCGACTTTTGCGATTGCCGCAAAAAGTTTTGCGACTTTTGCGATTGTCGCAAAAACTTTTGCGACTTTTGCGATTGCCGCAAAAACTTTTGCGACTTTTGCGACATTTGCGACTTTTGCGATTGTCGCAATAACTTTTGCGACTTTTGCGATTGTCGCAAAAACTTTTGCGACTTTTGCGATTGTCGCAAAAACTTTTGCGACTTTTGCGATTGTCGCAAAAACTTATGCGTCTTTTGCGATTGTCGCAAAAACTTTTGCGACTTTTGCGATTGTCGCAAAAACTTTTGCGACTTTTGCGATTGTCGCAAAAACTTTTGCGACTTTTGCGATTGTCGCAAAAACTTTTGCGACTTTTGCGATTGTCGCAAAAACTTTTAAGATTGTTGCAAAAACTTTTGCGACTTTTGCGATTGTCGCAAAAACTTTTGCGACTTTTGCGACATTTGCGACTTTTGCGATTGTCGCAATAACTTTTGCGACTTTTGCGATTGTCGCAAAAACTTTTGCGACTTTTGCGATTGTCGCAAAAACTTTTGCGACTTTTGCGATTGTCGCAAAAACTTTTGCGACTTTTGCGACTTTTGCGATTGTCGCAAAAACTTCTGCGACTTTTGCGACTTTTGCGATTGTCGCAAAAACTTTTAAGATTGTTGCAAAAACTTTTGCGACTTTTGCGATTGTCGCAAAAACTTTTGCGACTTTTGCTACATTTGCGACTTTTGCGATTGTCGCAATAACTTTTGCGACTTTTGCGATTGTCGCAAAAACTTTTGCGACTTTTGCGATTGTCGCAAAAACTTTTGCGACTTTTGCGATTGTCGCAAAAACTTTTGCGACTTTTGCGATTGTCGCAAAAACTTTTGCGACTTTTGCGACTTTTGCGATTGTCGCAAAAACTTCTGCGACTTTTGCGACTTTTGCGATTGTCGCAAAAACTTTTGCGACTTTTGCGATTGTCGCAAAAACTTTTGCGACTTTTGCGATTGTCGCAAAAACTTTTGCGACTTTTGCGACTTTTGCGATTGTCGCAAAAACTTTTGCGACTTGTGCGATTGTCGCAAAAACTTCTGCGACTTTTGCGATTGTCGCAAAAACTTTTGCGACTTTTGCGATTGTCGCAAAAACTTTTGCGACTTTTGCGATTGTCGCAAAAACTTTTGCAACTTGTGCGATTGTCGCAAAAACTTCTGCGACTTTTGCGATTGTCGCAAAAACTTTTGCGACTTTTGCGATTGTCGCAAAAACTTTTGCGACTTTTGCGATTGTCGCAAAAACTTTTGCGACTTTTGCGATTGTCGCAAAAACTTCTGCGACTTTTGCGACTTTTGCGATTGTCGCAAAAACTTTTGCGACTTGTGCGACTTTTGCGATTGTCGCAAAAACTTTTGCGACTTTTGCGATTGTCGCAAAAACTTTTGCGACTTTTGCGATTGTCGCAAAAACTTTTGCGACTTTTGCGATTGTCGCAAAAACTTCTGCGACTTTTGCGATTGTCGCAAAAACTTCTGCGACTTTTGCGATTGTCGCAAAAACTTCTGCGACTTTTGCGATTGTCGCAAAAACTTTTGCGACTTTTGCGATTGTCGCAAAAACTTTTGTGACTTTTGCGATTGTCGCAAAAACTTTTGCGACTTTTGCGATTGCCGCAAAAACTTTTGCGACTTTTGCGATTGTCGCAAAAACTTTTAAGATTGTTGCAAAAACTTTTGCGACTTTTGCGATTGTCGCAAAAACTTTTGCGACTTTTGCGATTGTCGCAAAAACTTCTGCGACTTTTGCGATTGTCGCAAAAACTTTTGCGACTTGTGCGATTGTCGCAAAAACTTCTGCGACTTTTGCGATTGTCGCAAAAACTTTTGCGACTTTTGCGATTGTCGCAAAAACTTTTGCGACTTTTGCGATTGTCGCAAAAACTTTTGCGACTTTTGCGATTGTCGCAAAAACTTTTGCGACTTTTGCGATTGTCGCAAAAACTTTTGCGACTTTTGTGATTGTAGCAAAAACTTCTGCGACTTTTGTGATTGTAGCAAAAACTTATGCGACTTTTGCGATTGTCGCAAAAACTTCTGCGACTTTTGCGATTGTCGCAAAAACTTTTGCGACTTTTGCGACTTTTGCGATTGTCGCAAAAACTTTTGCGACTTTTGCGATTGTCGCAAAAACTTCTGCGACGTTTGCGATTGTCGCAAAAACTTTTGCGACTTTTGCGACTTTACAAAGTTTTTGCGATTGTCGCAAAAGTCGCAAAAGTCGCAGAAGTTTTTGCGACAATCGCAAAAGTCGCAAAAGTTTTTGCGACAATCGCAAAAGTCGCATAAGTTTTTGCTACAATCACAAAAGTCGCAAAAGTTTTTGCGACAATCGCAAAAGTCGCAGAAGTTTTTGCGACAATCGCAAAAGTTTTTGCGACAATCGCAAAAGTCGCAGAAGTTTTTGCGACAATCGCAAAAGTCGCAAAAGTTTTTGCGACAATCGCAAAAGTCGCAAAAGTTTTTGCGACAATCGCAAAAGTCGCAAAAGTTTTTGCGACAATCGCAAAAGTCGCAAAAGTTTTTGCGACAATCGCAAAAGTCGCAGAAGTTTTTGCGACAATCGCAAAAGTCGCAAAAGTTTTTGCGACAATCGAAAAAGTCGCAAAAGTTTTAGCGACAATCGCAAAAGTCGCAAAAGTCGCAAAAGTTTTTGCGACAATCGCAAAGGTCGCAGAAGTTTTTGCGACAATCGCAAAAGTCGCAAAAGTTTTTGCGACAATCGCAAAAGTCGCAAAAGTCGCAAAAGTTTTTGCGACAATCGCAAAAGTCGCAGAAGTTTTTGCGACAATCGCAAAAGTCACAAAAGTCGCAAAAGTTTTTGTGACAATCGCAAAGGTCGCAGAAGTTTTTGCGACAATCGCAAAAGTCGCAAAAGTTTTTGCGACAATCGCAAAAGTCGCAAAAGTCGCAAAAGTTTTTGCGACAATCGCAAAAGTCGCAGAAGTTTTTGCGACAATCGCAAAAGTCACAAAAGTTTTTGCGACAATCGCAAAAGTCGCAAAAGTCGCAAAAGTTTTTGCGACAATCGCAAAAGTCGCAAAAGTTTTTGCGACAATCGCAAAAGTCGCATAAGTTTTTGCTACAATCACAAAAGTCGCAAAAGTTTTTGCGACAATCGCAAAAGTCGCAGAAGTTTTTGCGACAATCGCAAAAGTTTTTGCGACAATCGCAAAAGTCGCAGAAGTTTTTGCGACAGTCGCAAAAGTCGCAAAAGTTTTTGCGACAATCGCAACAGTTTTTGCGACAATCGCAAAAGTCGCAAAAGTTTTTGCGACAATCGCAAAAGTCGCAGAAGTTTTTGCGACAATCGCAAAAGTCGCAAAAGTTTTTGCGACAATCGAAAAAGTCGCAAAACTTTTAGCGACAATCGCAAAAGTCGCAAAAGTCGCAAAAGTTTTTGCGACAATCGCAAAAGTCGCAAAAGTTTTTGCGACAATCGCAAAAGTCGCATAAGTTTTTGCTACAATCACAAAAGTCGCAAAAGTTTTTGCGACAATCGCAAAAGTCGCAGAAGTTTTTGCGACAATCGCAAAAGTTTTTGCGACAATCGCAAAAGTCGCAGAAGTTTTTGCGACAGTCGCAAAAGTCGCAAAAGTTTTTGCGACAATCGCAAAAGTTTTTGCGACAATCGCAAAAGTCGCAAAAGTCGCAAAAGTTTTTGCGACAATCGCAAAAGTCGCAGAAGTTTTTGCGACAATCGCAAAAGTCGCAGAAGTTTTTGCGACAATCGCAAAAGTCGCAAAAGTTTTTGCGACAATTGCAAAAGTCGCAAAAGTTTTTGCGACAATCGCAAAAGTCGCAAAAGTCGCAAAAGTTTTTGCGACAATCGCAAAAGTCGCAAAAGTTTTTGCGACAATCGCAAAAGTCGCATAAGTTTTTGCTACAATCACAAAAGTCGCAAAAGTTTTTGCGACAATCGCAAAAGTCGCAGAAGTTTTTGCGACAATCGCAAAAGTTTTTGCGACAATCGCAAAAGTCGCAGAAGTTTTTGCGACAGTCGCAAAAGTCGCAAAAGTTTTTGCGACAATCGCAACAGTTTTTGCGACAATCGCAAAAGTCGCAAAAGTTTTTGCGACAATCGCAAAAGTCGCAGAAGTTTTTGCGACAATCGCAAAAGTCGCAAAAGTTTTTGCGACAATCGAAAAAGTCGCAAAACTTTTAGCGACAATCGCAAAAGTCGCAAAAGTCGCAAAAGTTTTTGCGACAATCGCAAAAGTCGCAAAAGTTTTTGCGACAATCGCAAAAGTCGCAAAAGTTTTTGCGACAATCGCAAAAGTCGCAAAAGTTTTTGCGACAATCGCAAAAGTCGCAAAAGTTTTTGCGACAATCGCAAAAGTCGCAGAAGTCGGAAAAGTTTTTGCGACAATCGCAAAAGTCGCAGAAGTTTTTGCGACAATCGCAAAAGTCGCAGAAGTTTTTGCGACAATCGCAAAAGTCGCAAAAGTCGGAAAAGTTTTTGCGACACTCGCAAAAGTCGCAGAAGTTTTTGCGACAATCGCAAAAGTCGCAGAAGTTTTTGCGACAATCGCAAAAGTCGCAAAAGTTTTTGCGACAATCGCAAAAGTTTTTGCGACAATCGCAAAAGTCGCAAAAGTTTTTGCGACAATCGCAAAAGTCGCAAATGTCGCAAAAGTTTTTGCGACAATCGCAAAAGTTGCAAAAGTCGCAAAAGTTTTTGCGACAATCGCAAAACTTTTTGCGACAATCGCAAAAGTTTTTGCGACCATCGCAGAACTTTTTGCGACAATCGCAACAGTTTTTGCGACAATCGCAAAAGTTTTTACGACAATCGCTGAACTTTTTGCGACAATCGCAGAACTTTTTGCGACAATCGCAAAAGTTTTTGCGACAATCGCAACAGTTTTTGCGACAATCGCAAAAGTTTTTGCGACAATCGCAGAACTTTTTGTGACAATCGCAAAAGTTTTTGCGACAATCGCTTTTTTGCGACCTTTTTTGCGAAAGTTTTGCGACCCGAACTCGCCGCACCCTCGGGTCAAACTGAACCTACCGTGACCCGACCCGACCCGAACTCGTTGCACCTACGGGTCGGAGTCGCTTATGCTTTCTCGCACCTACTGATCTATGGGCCGACCCGAACTCATTGCACCCGTGGGTCGGATTTGATTCCAACTCCGACCTAGCGCACCCGCGGCACCCACGGGTGGAATCGTGAAATGAATCGTATGACCCAACACTACTAGACACCCGATTTCGAACATGTCTCGCTTCACCAGGTACAGCCATCGCGTTCGCTGTGCTCCCCTGCCCCTTATGCCGAACTGGAGATCGCTGTCGAACACCTTCTTGGTGGGACATGAGTCCGGCATTCTCATTGCGGGAATATCGGTGTGCTGGCATCCTCCGGCTCTAGTTTCATCATTCTGGGGCATTTGAGCAGAAATTCGGCTCCTCTGCTGGGACCGCGCTACCCGTATACCGTAAGCGTTGCTACGACGTTCTAGGAAATCACCCCGACGGCAACCGTATTGTCCCGCTAGCCTCATCCGGCAGGAGAGCATTTCCCAGCAACTCGTTCCGCACTGCATATCCTGGCTGCAACCACAGGGCGGCATTCGTCCTCGCCCTTTTCGGAACACGATGGTGGCTGCAAACCGGGCGGCGTTTGTCCTCGCCACTCTTCCTGTATCAGTCGTAAAACTTCTTGCCAGCTTCTTCTTCTTCTTACAGTCGATTATCGATGGTAACACATTCATCGATGGAAGGACATTCACGAAAAGAACGACCTATCCGTCGATATAAAGAACGTCCTAGTACGCTAGGCCGTTCATTCCCGCCTTACAAATATGAATGTGAACCGTAATACCAGGACGTTCATGAAAAGATGAAATACACTAATTATGTTCTTCTTGCGAAATAAAACCATTTACCATATTTTCATAAACTTAATTGAACGAATGAATCGCGATTAACGTTCCGTTCATTTGAATGAAAGGACTAGTACGTTCACGTTCATGGAAATGAACCGCATTGCCCAAGCCTAGTATGCAGTATGTATACAAGTGGACTGAGTGCTAGTTCGCAGGGTCTCCGCGATTATGAACGTGGGGCCCCGAGACTGGCGAATCATTGGCGAATCAAAGCTGAGTGCCAGAACACCTTTATCTTTATCTAAATCCACCACAGCATTCAGATGATTGCACCAGTCACTCGATTTGAGTGAATAAAGATTTCAATATTAATGAATTTCAATGCAAAACACGCCTCCAGCGTTTGTCTTGTGTTTTATGGCTAAAACTTAAACTCTGTTGATCTATAAGACTAAACATTGATACATTGATACAAATTGAAGGAAATATCACTTACGTGATTGTACATTTCCAATTTTTTTGGTGAATTATTTTATTTTTCTCAGAAGCGTAGGAAAATTGTATCAATCGTGCATGAAAAATTACTCACCCACTTATCGTGAACGATTTCTTGTAGTCTTAGTTTAGTTGTGTCGCCTTCTGTCCCCTAGCATTCCTTTGCTTCGGTGCGTACATGTGTATGCATAATGCCCGCTTCAGCCGTGCGAAAAAATAGTCCTGAATTGTTGTTTATGCCCACGGTCCCGCTCGCGCTTTTTTGTGGCACTTTTTGTATTTGTTGTTGTTGTTTGTGCGAAAATAGACTCGACGGATGACAGCAGACAAGCCAAACAAAAATAGAAAGGGAGTAAAACAAAAACACACATAAAGGAGGAGAAAAACAAGAACACTTAACAAAAAACACATTCCAGCGACCGGGGAGGAGAGAGATATAAAAAAAAAGCCCGATTCCGAGCGGAAAGCTTCTTGTTGACTTCGCAGGACGACAAACTCCAGGCGCCAACCGCTGTCAGACTCACGCGAAGCATATATCATAACCGGTGCCGGTGGGTTGGTGGTGGGATGGGCCGCGAACCGTGCGCACCGCGATCGAACTCAAGGGTTTGGGTCGGGGTTCGAGGAAAAATTTGCCAACTTTTGAGTGGTTTTGAAAATTGTGGACGGCAAGAAAAACAGGACACAAACAAGTACTCGAGCAAACGCACCGACACACGCGCACACGCGCACACACAGGCACATACACATACGTGCTGAGATCATCGGTAGGTACGGTATTGATCTATAACCATGGCATAAATAAAAGCAATAAAAGCCTTAAACCTTTATCAAAACCATTCTTCCTGAACAATGGCGGTTAGGAGACGCGCTTCGGAAGCGAGCAGGAACCGCAAGCGTTGCACTAAAAAAAAGAGCTTCCGATAGACAATATAGCACAGTGGTGAATGGAGAACACGTGGAAGCAAGTAGTGTTATGAAGGGGAAAACAAGAATACAGATGAGCAAGAAAAATAGGGAAAAATCCGTTTAAAGATAGTGCCGCAGATCCTAACGAGCTGGGCGCGCGCTGGCTGCAATGGGTGGGGCAGGTTAAGGCCAGTGTATAGGAACAAAACAAAAAAAACCCTGAACCTTAATCCATGGTACATGGAATGGTCTGTAATAATAATAAAAAAATACAGCACAGAGAGAAAAAGAAACATCGCAGCAAACAGCAGTGCCCATAATTCAAAAGCACCAACAGCGGAGCAACAAATTACTTTAAACTAGGCAACTTTTTATGCTCGCCACGGCAACACGGCAGCGACAGCCGAGGATAGTTGTGCCTGGGAACGTATGAGAACTGAACGGCGCTCCATCCCTGTGGATCTTGTTCTCGCGTTCATGCACACCCTTCCACAGGGAAAGGGAGAGGTTAGTTTTTAAACAGCATTAATCGGGAAGCAGGGAGTAGGTGTTGCACCCAGGGTTGAACGGGCAAGTTGGCCTTGCGGTTAACATATCATCATTATCTCTTTCTTGCTGTGTGTTTGGGCCGCGGGGTGTTGAGGATGTATTTGTTGTTGGTGTTTTCCTTTTTCTTCCCCTCCAGAGATTCCCTAACTCCCACTAAACTACAGGGTGGAGTGCACCCCGTCGGCAAAGTGCTTTAAAAGTTTTACACCACTCTTTTATGACCGCCACAAATTGACCTGTTCCTGGGTAACTTTCTAATGAAAAAGGATTTGACATGCCCGGTTTGGTGTTAGCGGAGCGTGGGGTAAATATGTCCAAGCAGGTGTTGTTTTGTGTGGATTTGTGGGATGTGTTTTATTCAGTGGAGCTATTGAGTAAATATTTCACCAATTTTGCATAGTGTTTCGCAGTGAAACAATACGTAGAGCAATTCTTCATTTAATGTATGCGCTATAATGTTATTTAAAGAGCTCCTAAAGAGCTATAGTAAGTTTTTGTTTGTTGTCGGTATGCTATGGGTAAACACAGAGAAACTAATAGCCCATACAAATAGCTTGTAGTATCTGAGCCATAGCTGATAATTTTAGCCAGTATTAATTGACAAAAGGTTCATAAAATAATTAGAACTGAATCGGAATGTCCTTCACTGATATATAATGTATGTTATAGATTTTTGTGTTTTACTATTTATTTTCAAATTAAGTCCCTACAAGTAATTTAATTTGTAATTTTCAAAGCAAGCCAATCAATGTGATTGCATCTTTTTTAAACTGGACTTGCATTGATATCGAGATTGGAGTTTTTTAACACAAAAATGGGGAAAATATACAACGTTTTTCCAACTTAAAAATGGGTGTTTTCGTTTCAATTGTATTTTTACATGACATGGTGGTAATTCTGGTGGTAATTAATTTCCCGACCCTTCTCGGAGTCGTGTGTGGTGGATGAAGATGGTTCTGCACATCAATTTAATTTCAACCTTATTACAGAGACGTTTCATATAGCTCAGGAGTATCCAAACTGTTCAGTTCGCGATCCGCATTGCTACGCCTTTAACGGCGTTGAGCGCCATTTTTCTGTTGCCTTTAGATAATGCTAACGTTTATATATTCTATACCTTTCTATTATTTAAGCTTGGTTTACGTCTACGTTGGCCTAAAAAAGCAATTACATTTTCGATGGAAATAGTCACAATAATGCACTATTTATTCTAAGCTTTACAAAGTCATCGCGGTCCACATATTAAGCTTTCGGGGGCCCAGATATAGATTGTGGAGATTGTAAGGCCTGGGCGTCACTACTAAAGCCTTTTTTCTAAGTTGGCATACCAATCATAAGTTTGCCATAGCCTATAGCCTTCTATATGGGCTAGCTTATCTGAATTTGGTGACCAGAAATGCCTCTACCTGTTAGGATAGTCAGTCCTGATATGCCAATGAAGCTTGAACGGATGAAAGGGAACTTCATGCCCGTAGTTTCTTGAACTTAACGACTGTGTCATAAAACTAACTCATCTCTCACAACTCTACAATACAGTTAATAAAATATATCTTTACCACTTTCGTAGATAAGATCTATTTATATTAAACACATTTCTTTAACCTTTCATGATGCACCTTTAAAGAGAGTAAAGTGTGCTAAATGACTCCTATTTACATTTTAACCATGTCAGAACTTGAAAACTTACAATCACAATACGAAAAAAAAACTAGACATGTTTTGTTCATTGTTGCTCTCCCAAACCCCAGAACATTCTACGCTCACATTGCTCAGAGTTTTGTACCAAGGCTGAACCAGTACCTAGCGCGGTGCGACAGGCGAAAATGGCAAAGTTTTGGCGCTGTAAACATAAATATTTCGAATTCTTGTGCAAAAGTCGCGACGCGCACGTATCGGTGTGTAACGCCGTGTGTCCTTCCGGTACCACCTTCCCACCACCACCAGCTTAGGCACTCAACGCGCGACCTGCCAGAGGTTGACAGTGGTGGCAGCTGCCGGGGCTGCCCCGACCAGAACGGGCGGACAGGAGCGCGATTTGAAATGGCGCCAAACCGAGTGGAACCGGAACACTGGAGAAGCACGGAAGGATGCAGCGATGAGAAAGAATAAAAATAAGGCTAAATGCAAAAAAAAGAACAGCTGAAAATTTACGTTTTATGGGCAAGTTATGTTTGTTTTTTGGAATGTGCTTTTGTATTTTGTTTTTGCTGTACGTCCCTGCTGTGCTGGGCGCTCCTGCGGTACGCGCGGTTGTTCTTTGATGCGGGAGGGCAATATTGCATTTAATGCACGAAAACTTCCCAATGGATGACATATTGTCGAGATGAGCTTTGTTTATTGCTAAAGTTGCCTTTCGCTATCTATCGCTGCTTGCGTTTCATTAGGTTTCGTGTTGCAACCGTACGGATTGGAATTGTAAGGGTTATGGGGAGGCATATAGATCTTTTTTTGTCTGTTGGTTCTTACATGGTATTTTTATTGATTTGTATTATATATGGGGTTGTAAAAATACAAATTGATATGTTTTCGTTTCGATATAAACTAACTGACATGTTAAGCAGAAATGGTAACAAAAATTCTCAACATATATGTAAAATATGTGTTGTACTTATTGTTTCATACTATTCAGTGCATAGATGCTGGCATTATTTCAACCAATTTTGAATGGCCTTCTTTATGTACAGAAAAGCATTTTTACTTATATGCGTTTTATTGCATGCATTAGTAACCGAAAGCGTATAATAACTCCTTACGAACGATTAAAACTAGAGACATTCATTGCTATCTTTTGCATCGTTTTTAAGAAACAAATTATCGAAATAATTATTAAATGGAAAGTTTGTAACGATTTTTGGATTTTTTTTTGGCATTCTTTTGTGTCTTAGGTAATCTTTTCTATATCGTTACATTGATTGTTTTGCAGAATATGCTCTTCGATTTATTCATTAAGTAAAAAAAAGTAATTTCCACTAGGACAACTACAAAAATAATTACCTAAAAGAGAAAAATTAGAACTGATACAGGCCGCTCCGCTGATGCCCATGGGCTGCCGCTAGACTTCGACTAGGCGCTCGCGTAGATGGCGCACCACTGTTTGTGGGTGTGTGTGTGTGTGTGGGCGAGGACGGCCAAAAACATTCCACAAAAACCCATTTATAAATGTCAAAAGCACGGGTAAAATGTGTTTACTTGAAACCAAAAACTTTGTCATTTGCATTCTCCTCCCCGGTTGCAGCACAAATGCACAAAGCAGCAGCACGGCACCAGCGGAACCCTCGCCTCGGTTGAGCATTGTTTGGTTTGTTTTGGGTTTTGGTTCTTTCACTTTTTTGGGGAGCAACGTTGGTGGTCCCAACGTGATACTATCGTGCCCATGGATGAAAAGTAGAACCAATGGTAGAAAAAGAATAAAAACCTTTACAAAAACCTGATTCCAAGGACGCTGCCATGATTTGGTATTTGAATTTTGCTTTGTATAAAAAAAGCAGCTGAAAAGAGCACGGTTAAGAGACAAACGGGGAAAAGATACCCCCCCCCCCCCCTCCCCCTTTGTTGTGAAAGCTTTGGACAAAAATTAAAGGGTGTGGACTGTTGTTGTACGAGTTGTACGAGTACGAGCTTTTAAGCGTTGATGTTCAGCGTTGTGGTTCACGTTTAGCTGGGTGCGGACTTGTAGCAGCGTCAAAAGTGTAACATTCAATTTTAGTAACCCCAGTCCGATAAGCATGATTATGTTTGATGATAGAAAAAACTGCAGCTCGTGCAACAAAGAAAAGTGTCTCAGTTTTGTGAAAGCATAAAAGATGCTTAAAAATGCCGCCCAAGCTTTAGCAAAAAAGGATAACGGAAATTGTTCACAAAAGTTCCAACATCCTTTACTTCTTCGCGGACAATCGTTACTAGATCCGGCAGGCTGTCACATTTAGTTTGGGAAATGGCGTAGGCGAATACGGCCATTCGCAGAACAAACCTCAACCGACTGTAGTACAAGAATAAAGGACGGACATTGCTCAGTCATAAATTTAGCAAAATGAATTCTATATCAAATAAATCTATCCTCGTTTTTTATTCGCTCTGTCTCTCTCTCTCTCTCGTCCGGCTCTCCCATTCCATAATCACTTTTTGAAATCGTCACCGTCTGCTTTCTTTGCTGCAGGAGGATTTCAGTTTTCTCCCCCTATGTCGATTACCTCACCTTCTTACCACGGTGTACTTACAATTCGTCGTTTACCACATTCCGGCTTTTTGTGTGCCGTTATGATGTTTGATATTCGTTTGTTTGATTTTGCTTGCAGCGACCGTGTAGGTCGAGCTTCCTGCGGCGGAAATGGTCGTTAACGCATTCCTCTGTCAGCGTCGTTTAACTTGGTTGCGTTGTTTTCGGGCGATGATTTCCGTGAGCAAAAACATCAAAACCACTGTTGAACAGTAGCAGTGGTCTTGCATTGTGGCAAGTGCGACGGTTTGGTTGAACTTTTTGAGTAAATTACATTAAAACGCTGTAGAATGCACATGGGTGGATGGGAAATGCGGACAGAGAAAGGATAAGATTTATTTCTATGATCGTGGGGTTTAAATTAAAAAAAACTGTGAAAGAAATAAAACTTCCTTAATGATAATGTTTCAGAAAAGGTATCGACCTTGTTATAAGTTCTACAGGACTTTTTCGCTTTCAATGTAATCATAGTTTCAACAAAAGATAGGGCAAATGTAACAATAATGGTACAGTTTGTAGTGGTAGCAATGTGTTTTAATGCATTTAAAGTGTCGATAAGATAAATATATGCATATTTGACAGTAGAGTAATTGAAAGACGTTTTATCTTCATAACTATGGCTATTTCTATCACTAGAAAAAATAAATTTATCAAAATATTCATCTTTTTCTGACTGCATCGCCGTACTCATGATGGTTGTATGGTTTTAATGGTTGTCGTATTGTGTTTCTATTGTGGTGATAGTCAAAGAAACCTAAAATTTCAATCGTCAGAAATGCATTTTGTTAAGCGATGAAAATACATAATGTAATACTAGTTAAGGACTGTAGTTAACACAGGCCTAGAAAGGTATGCTTGATATGAAATCATTTGGTAATTTAACCTTTTCATGTTGCTAGATTTGTGAATTAATTCCTTTTTTTTGTCAATGATAAACTTTACATTTTATTGTTGAAAATATAACAGTTTTTATGACTAGAACCACCATAGGAACATGCTTTTTCTAGTCCTATAGAAGCACTATAGGCTACAGTGTACAGTCCCGTGGTACAGTCATCAACTCGTACGACTTAACAACATACCCGTCGCAGGTTCAACCCCCGAATGGACTGTGTCCTCCTATGTAGGCCTGACTATCCTGTTATAGTTAAGTCACTGAAATCCAAGCCCACTAGTGTGGCACCGAAAACGATTGTTGAGCTAAAAAAGAAGAAGAAGATAGAGGCTTTACATTAAAATATTTAAAAAATGAGAAATTAGGACCAAATGGCAATTAGTTTCAATAAATAAATTATCGTGTATCATTGTTTTGGTAAAAATCAGCATTTTTGTAGTCTTAGTATCACTTCAAGCGTTAACAAAAATACAAGATTTCGTTGGAAACGCTAAGTATTTCGGAATAAAGTTGACACATTTTACGAAATAATTGAACAAAATGCTTACATGTTCAAAATGTTCCCTTTTATGAATAAACACGAAGTAGTATTAATATTCAGGTTGCACATAACAAAACATAACAAAACTATTAACGATTTTTGAGTCCTCAAGATCATGGCTGAAACATTTTTCAGGTCAAAAACTATGTTAACATAAATATTAAATATATTGAATATTGCACTGATAATAAACGCAAAATTTATACAAATATACCTTTTACTGAATACAGGGTTTCCCACGATTTATTGGTCAGTTCCCATGATTTTTTGGTGCGTTCCCACGATTTTTTGGTCGTATCCCATAGATTTTTGGTTCGTTCCCATAATTTATTGGTATTTACCGATTGGATATCAATACAATTGGACCAAAAAATTCTGGGAAACGACCAAAAAATCGTGGGAACGCACCAAAAAAATATGGGAACCCACCAAAAATTGATGGGAACCAACCAATAAATCGTGGGAAACCCTGTAAGCAAACTAAACACACTTTAAGCCAATACAGTTTATATTTACCTTAAACCAAAAACAATAATTAGCAAATGAGGCGTACACAAAGCGTTTTAAGCATTCACTACAACAAAAGTGTGTCATTCGTTGCAGCAAAACGGCACTCCCGTACCGACTCGAAAGCGAACGCTTAACCGCATCCCAGCTGCAGAGATATTCGAACGATGGGGAAAGAGCAACATTGACGCATTAACCCGATCCCGGCTAATGAATCAGTTTATCAATTTATGTAATCCGTGGTTTTCGTGGTCACCGTTTATCAGGTAGGCCTTTTCCGGATGGACGTCCCTAGTGCTGCCCTCTACCCCCCTCCTTTCGGTGGTTTGTGCTCGTTCGGCTGTTTTGTAATGGGCTGATATGATGCTATCATAAAAATGTCATTGGCTTCATAATTTTGCTGACCACGCGTGGGACGATAGGTGCGAGCAGGAAGGTTATCTTCTGTAGGACACGCAATATTCTACGCTGCGCAGAAACGTACATAGCACGGAAGGTATACAATTTTATCATTAACCAATTGACCACTAGTTTTGCGATTGGTAGAGCCATTTGATTCTGTAATGAGCATATTCAGCGTAGCTAGCAATAAAAACGAGCGTGAAAAAAGCATGAGCACACACAATTTGGGACCATTTAATATGTTGCTGAATGTACAAAACAAAAAAAGAAGCTCCGCACACAAGACAGGACAATAAACAAGGAAGCTTTAAATTAATATCCTTCCCACCAGACGGTATAATTTGATCCTAAATCACGAACGCACGCAGCTGAAGAAAAAAGGCCTCCATCCCAGGCATGAATAAAGCGAAAAGTAGCTACAATAAATCAGGATATGAAATGAAAATCTCCACCAATCGTTCCGAACGCGGTACGGGTAAACGTTGATGTAGGTTTTAGCACCCTCCAATCCCATCCCATCAGCGCAAAAGCCACCAGCTGTCGATACTCATAAACACCTACTCAGCTTCCCCAGGAATAGGTAATGCCCTGAGGACCTTTATCAGAAGTTAAAAGGGCCGTCCCGAGCCCCGCTCCCGCTCAAAGAATCGAGACAATCGATAAATAATAACTCCAGCACAAGGGATGTTTAAATATGCCACCTTGAAGCAAGCATCTTCTCCGTTGATGTGCTTTGTTGTTTGCTCAACCATTGAGTAGAGTGGAGCAGCGTTTCCCAGCAGCCGGAATTGCTGGTAGGTGGAATTTAATATCCCAAAAGCTGTGGAATTGTTTTTTCAAAAATAAAAATCTCACCTTACAGCACGGTAAGCCCCTGCCGGTGGCACACGTGTGTGCTTGTGGGATAGGAATTGTATTGGAGAAGAGAGTAGATGTGATGAATATAGAAGATGAATTTTTGGATTACAGGCAAACAAAAAGTGGATGTATTTTTAGTTCCAAGAAAAGGAACACGATTTGTGTCAATAAACCTAACAATATGGAGATCGAAATTTTGGCTGGAGTGAGGTGATTCGGTGCAGATTGTTGTTATAGCTAAAAAACTGCTTTCAGTGTTGTACATCACAACGTACATTGATTAAAAGCATTAACACGGTTCGAAGAATTTTACAGCCCGTGAGTGTATGCTTCCTGAAATGCCATATAATCAGTTGATGGTTTTTCAATGTATTGAAATATTTCACTACATTTTTTAGCAATGTGAAATATCAAAAACTTCACGTTCTTCTATTTGGCGTAAACGTTCTACACGGCATGCCGGCATATACAGGCTTTCAAGACTTTATTCAATACCACGTAGCCGGATAGTCAGGCCTTGCTACGGGGGGACGGACCATTCTGGGCTTGAACCCATGACGGGCATGTTATTGAGTCGTTCGAGTTGACGACTGTACCACGGGACCGGCCCTAAAGACTTCACGTGTTGAGAGATTTAAGATATTGCTTTTATTAGATAAGCTATAATGTAAAATAAAGAGTACTTCTAGGATGTTTTGTGTGTTTGAGCCAACGTAAGATTAGAAAAGGGCTATATTGGAGCTACAGGCTATATTGGAGATATTTTTTGATAAAGTTTAATTTACATTAGTTTTACTAGAATTACGTTGTTAATTTAAATGACGTTGTTAATTTGTAATTGACTCAATGACAATTATTGAAAGTTATGATGTGTGTTATTGATGTTGATTAAAAGATTATTATTTTTGAGCGATTGTTTACATAGCAATTGTGGGTTACGAAATTGCCGAGATTGCAGTAAAAATCGCAATCGACAACATGGGAAACATCCCTCAATGTATTTTTCACTTCTACTATGTTCTGCTATGTATGTTCTACTGCACTTGTTTTAAAAACCTGTAATGTTTGTGAAGAACCTAACGCGTGTAAGTAAGGCGCTGGCCAACAAATTTTGTAGTAATTTATAGCCTTCTAGGTAAAAATTTCCTTGATTACAGTAGTATCTGACTATCATTTTGATAACAAACATTTGAAATACATATAACCATGAACTATTTTAGTCAAACTTAAATCAAATAGTAGATACATAATATGCGTCTTGGAAATACTTCATATTTAATTTTTTTGAATAATGAAATTCATACATATAGAGTCAAATCATTTGCTTTAAAGATATAGCAGTAGTTGATGATAAGGAATTATTTCAATGTGCAAATCTGTGTTGTAATTATGGCAAGAAAAACACTGTCACACTGTACCCGTCTCAATCATTGTAGAACAGAAGACCCTGTGCAGTACAGTGCAAAAGTAAGTATACACTGGTGGAAGGTTGTTCCCATTTTTCCGACGCGCTCTTCATCAAACACGGCAGCTGTTCGGTTTCGGGGAGCGACAAATAGCTCATCGCAACGTTCCGCCCTAGCCTGACGTGTAACAAATTCCACGACACGTTTCCTTCACCCTAGTGAAGTGCACATCACCGATCCGTTCGTGGATCACCGCGAGTTCCGACAGGTGGAATAGATTAATATATGTTTCACCCGTCGTAGCATCGTTCACCGTGAGACGCACCCGTCAAGGAGAGTGCTATCCAGCGATGCATAGTAATGGAGTGAAAAGGAGAAAAACCATTCCCTTAGTTGGTTGCCTTAAGGATGTTTGTCAAAAGGGAGCGGTTGGAACTTTGGCTTGAATTCGTGCGAACGTCTTTTATTAACAAACGCGAATCAAATAAAAGGAACAATGTTGGGGCACACTAGCGGTATGCTTCTTGGTCTGTGGAAGCTTTTCCTTCCCTAACAAGGGGAAGCAAAGGCTCACAAAAGCGATCTGGAATGAGGGGTTGTAATCGAATCGTAGTGGTTAATGTACGTTGTTTAATTTACTTTAGGGTATGCGTGACAATTACGTTGTGTTTTAATGTTAAAGGTTGAATGAATGAATGAAATATTCATTGCGTTCAGCATAATTTGAAGCCATCATTAACCATGATTGTTGTGATTTTTATTAAAGTGCGTTGTTAGTTTGAGCTGCTTGGAATAAATTGAAGCTTTTTTAAAAGTTAGTTTGGCTAAAATTAAATCATTGCCTTTTCTCTTAGTGTGTTGATTTATGATAAGTAAATGCAGATTGGGTTATGATTTGACTTGATTGTTTTTATCCAGACAACCATTTTAAAGCACAAAAGGATTATTTGATTGTTCTTCGTTCAGCATCCGTTCAAAACATCGCTTAGTACGGCGATTGCCACAACCATAACGCGTAATGCGCAGATTATAATCGTCAAAAGTGAAAGCAGGAGGCTAAGCTGCTGCACGCAAAACTCCACGCAAAGAGTGAAACCGTGAAATTTGCCGCTGCCTGTAACGTAATTTAGGCTGAAGGAACGCGCTGAAAAGTTTACCAAATTTATAACCACCAACGGGGTGCTTGAGGAAAGGTTTCCGGTGTGTTTGGCGAGCTGCCTTCACACGGACCAGTGAATTGGCCCGTTCGGTTAGCTTCTGGAGTTTTATTTTACGGCTGATGGTTATTATTAAATTAAGCACAATCTGGAGCGGCTTTCGTCCAGTTCCCTCCGAAGCTGCCGGTAGCTGCGAAAGGCAATGGGTGAGGCTTTAGCGTAGATCTCAAACCCCGTGGGCGGGTAGTGACGTGTGAATGATTTGATTTAATAGCTGCGAACCGATTCGGCATGTTTCGGAATGCAGGATTAAGAGAACCTACAATGTTGGCTAACAATTAAAATAAGTGAAAAATGAAATAAATGGACGAAACCGTTAAACTTTTTATTCCTATTTATTCTTGTAAGGTTGTTGGAAGCTGTAAATGCAATCTTTAAATTTTTGATCAACATGTTAAAGTGAAACGATATATAATTAAAAGAAAAACAACAAATTTTTCAAGACAAAGAATAGATGTGGATATAAAGAAAAGCAAACAATTTCAACATCTTTAGTTGCGTTGGGTATCCGCCAACAACAGTAACGGTAACAACAAACATACGCCATGACGTCACCACGTGAGAGAATGAACCTTACAACCCCACCAAAAGGATAGTTTTATCGAACCCACTCTGGGCGTGACAAAGTTTGCATAACAAATTGTTAATCGTGGCTGCTTTTCAATTCCACTTTCCACTACTGATTAGTCCTATCGGTCGGTTTCCTTCGACAGTTTCGGGCTGCTCTGCGAGCGCCTGTGACAATGCCCTTTAACCTTGTCTGCCATCGCAGAGAAAAGGTGGAACCTTCTGCCAAGGAAGCAAAGCGTCATCCAATTCGCAGGCCTATTTCGCTATCTCATTGTGGTTTACATCTTTTTCAGTGAGAAAATCAGCGTACCAAACACCCAACAACGGTCAACCGTACAGCAAAACGAGCAAAGCAGGGTTCCATTTACAAGACAGCGGTGGGAAGGAAGAGGGAAGGGACAGAAAACTTTCCCCGACACTAGCAACTATGCCGGTTGCAGGGCACCACATAATGCGAAAGCTACGAACTGGTCGGGAAAAAGTCGGCCCAGGACGCGGTACGGCCTCGAGCGTACGACGACGACGACGATGGCGAGATAGAGCAGGGAAAAAATTAACGTCAAGCAAATCTGAAATGGAAGTCAAACTCCCACTCCGGACACCGCCCGGGCCTGCCCGAGGTTGATTGTTCAGTTCCTTGTCCTTTGCGTTCATAGAAAAAAAAAAACAGCAAGATCCTGTCGCCCTGGTCCTAATACCGTTGCTGGAATTCCGATCACACAGTCCGTACATAAATATTTGTGCGTTTCGATTTCCCTGGTTTTTGCCTTTTCCTCTTCATTGTCATGGGGTGTGTGTGTGTGTCTGAGAGCGAGTTTTTTCTTCTTGTTCTTCTTCGTCCACCGGAGTTGGTTTTCCGCATCCAATATCCGGAAACTGCCAATCGGATCGGTAATTTCACAACATTAAAGGGATCAGAGCGCTGAGCGAAGGCCCATAAGGCGGATGGCACGGGACCACCCCGCCCGGTTTCCACTAGCGAAAACCAATAAGTATGCTAATCGTGCTTAAAACAGACCACAAAAACGGTGGCAAGGCAAGGCACAGGCAAGGCACGAGCAAAAGTCAATCCGGCCCGGTAGAGGGCTTCTAAAATGGAGAAATCGAGCAGGCGTCTCGTCCCGGGTTGTCGATTGTCGTCGTTGGCCAATAAACATGGTAAAGCCATTTGCTGCTGCTTCCATAGTGCACAGTGTGGGGGATGGGTTGTGGTCAGCCGGGGGTTCTCTCTCTCGCTCTTGCTTGGTACTAAGTGTTGCATTCTTCTTGTTTTTCTAGTTCGTTTTGTTGTGACGATTCATAGGATGAGATGGATTCCGTTATTGTGTCTTTGTGATGGATTTGAAGGAATTATGTGGAGAGGGCGTTTGATTGTGGGAAAGTTGGTCAGGTTGCTGTGGCAAAGTGTGGTCGTTGTTTTTTTTTTATTGTCAGACAACGGAGAAAATAGGAAAATGATTAAAACTGGTCAAGGCAAAATCAAAATCAAATACAGCTTGTTTGCTTGGATAAAAGAGGTCAGTGTGCAATAGTGAGAAACTACAGATATTTGTTAACTATTGGTAGATAAGTAATTTCAATAACACGATAAAGAATCTAAAATTCAAGACAAAACTTACAAACTAACAAAAAAGTAGCCACACACTACGCATTTTAAAATTCCGGTTCCTAAACTTTTAGTAACTGTTTTGTCCACCACGTGTCTCACCGTGCTGGTCGGAACGTTCGTAAAACCTATCCGATCGACCGATCGATCCAGCGGTCAACCGAGGCCGAGGCTTTCGGTCCGCTCCACGTCGTCACGCGTTTGCGGTCAGATTAGATGAAACGATTCGGCTGTATAGATTTCAAATTAGTTGATTGACTTTTTATTTGATGGAAGGCAGAGGCAATGCTCCCGTTTCATGGCAGAACGCATAAGAATGCGATCAAATGCGATGGGAAAGGAGACCGCAAAATCGCTTACCACGAGGGAGAAAAAAGTTCCAGCCGTTCGAGTTTTCATACCCAGGACCATCAGACCAAACCGAGCAGCGATGGGGTTTGCTTAGCCCGGTCGATTTGTCTTGAGCGACTAACCGCAATGCTGCAGCCTGGATGATTTCTCTTACTGGAGTGGTTTACTTTACGATTTACCGGAAGCGAGTTTTTTGTGTGTGTCTTTCTTTTTTTTTCAATTCCAATACAAACACACATACACAGCGAGAGTGGGGAGGTCCTTGAGTTTTGGTTTAGTTTTGCGTTCAATTTCAGTTGTGGTTCGCAATCGCGAAACGATGAGTAAACTTGAGAGAAGTTTAATAAAATCGTTGGTTTTTGGTTGTGTGTGCGTTCGTTTTTTCCTCCATCTTTTTTATCCTTTAACGTACTGAACATGGTACACGTCTTGCGTCTTCACTCATGTGGTTGAGCTTTGGTAGTACATCCATCTTGTGGGCCATTTTCTGTGAAAAGCTTTCATGAATAAGGTATTTTGAATGATGCTGGACCATTAACCTGAATCCTGCCGTACGGCTTCAAATTGATTGATTCGTTCGATTGCAACAAACTGATTGCTTGTTTGAGTTTGTTGGCTGGAGACTTTTTACATTTTCATTTAGAAATACAAACTGTTTGGTGTAGTTGCACTTAAGGAAAATTGATGCCCATTGCGAATAGAAAAGTGAGTAAAATCATCAATTTTATGTCCTGATAAGCTCAGTTGCAAAGAATTAATTTAAGCTTTAGTTGTTCATGTTGATAGCTATTGTAGCGATATTAATTAAATAAGTAATATCAATGATTAAAAATAAAGCATTTATTGTGCAATGTTTACCAAATCGCTGTTCTTGAAAGTCAAATGATCGATTGATCTATTAAATGATACGTACAAAATAGTTGGTAATGAATTGATTCACTTGAAGTTTCATGAAGATATCCTCACAGCTAAATCTTCTCCTGAATTTCCTTCTTTACAGGGTTTCCCACGATTTATTGGTTGGTTCCCATCAATTTTTGGTGGGTTCCCATGTTTGTTTGGTGCGTTCCCACGATTTTTTGGTCGTTTCCCAGAATTTTTTGGTGCAATTGTATTGATATCCAATCGGAAAATACCAATAAATTATGGGAACGAACCAAAAATCTATGGGATACGACCAAAAAATCATGGGAACTGACCAATAAATCGTGGGAAACCCTGTATATACACTTGGTTAATTTACTTACATGAACTACACTATTTTTCTTGTTCTTATTTGGCGTTACACAGCTTGACACATTGGTGTTTAGTTCTGTGCAACGTTTCAGTTCTATGTAAAGGAGGTTTGATCCATGCAGAGTATTAAACCATGTCAGGTTTTAATGTTGGCTGTAGAAATGTAGACAACACAATATTGGATTATTTATAAATTATTGAATATTTTAGAGCTTCACAAAGATTAAATAATATACTATGAACTCAAAACTGCTTACACCAGTTCTTCATGTGGGTTCCAAAGATGCAATTAACAATAAAAAATAACATTACAATTTACTGAATCTAGTCCGTAGTGCTTGTAAATGCTTTCAAACGGACAAAACAATAATATACACGGGATAGCTGTAATACATCGTTTAACTTGTATTAGACATCTATCATTTAAAAACAGTCTACACAAGCAACCCATGCCCTATCACCTAAAACATTTCCGCTAAGTAGTGCCGCGACCTGACGCGTGCAATTTAATAGGGGCAGATTTTGTTTGCATACGAGCGACACGTGTCCCTCTGCTTCCCGGAACTAAATTTGGCTCATCTTGCAGTTTAAATATTTATGGAAAGAATTCATTTTCCCCAGCAAACTTTCGCTCCGTATTTGCAAACCTCTCCACTCCGAGAGCGTTTTTTTTTTCATTTTCTCTTTTTCGGTGCACAAGTTTCACATTCTCCAAGCATCCATGCATTGTAACGTGCAGGCCGTAGTAGCATCAGCGCATTCCAAGGGTACACTAAACACCGCTGCTTTCTGCAAGGCAAGGCAAGTGAATCGATCTGGCCGGTTTCCTAATTCTCGGCACTTCCAACGTTCGAAGGTTTTACCCAAACCTCCGAAAAGTTACTACTTCTTCACTTTGCTCAAGCCGTGCTGGGTCGTGGGGGTTTCTTGGGATCCGTCCTATCAGAGAACCGTCGCTGTACCGAGCAGCTGACAGCTGCAAGATAGATACGGGACTGGCATGCTAACACACTCGGTGGGCAGGCATTTGGGGAGAGGAACAGAGCAAAGGGACTATGCTTACACACACATACACACCAAAACACATACACACTCACACACACGTTGGCTCACAAAAAGCGTACACATTCCCGGTCGGCATGAAGAGCTAAGAAAATATATAAAGTAAAATGTAAGAGTTTGCACATGCACTACAGAAAACGGTCGTCTCCCAGCACTGCTCCGGGAGGCTCCCTCTCCGCTACTCCCTGTTTCCCCCAAGCCGATCCGTCTTTTAAGCTGCCGACACTGCCCGGATACATACCCGAAGGAAAGACAATCATGAAGAAAATTTTAAATTTATCTTTTCGGTAAAAGTTTCGTTTCTAGTTCATTTATTCCCAAAACCTCCCCGGCCAATCCCCGGCTCAGGCAGGGTGCGGGCTCCTGGAAGCAGCGGAGCTGGAACATAGCCGAGGAAAGCAGCCCGGCACGGAGACATTCTAACGCTGGTGCGCGTAGACGGTAGCACGTCACGGTTTGAGTGGAATGAGCCCGGGTAGCCCGGTACCAAGTTGCTAAGGTCTTATGCAACGAGATCCCTTTGAACCCCTTTTAGGTTCGTTTACCCAGCCGGGAAGAGGATGTTTTGCGAATCTTACGATTGTCTTAGGACAGGCCGGACTTTGTGCAAAGAGGTTTGCTTCGGGAGGGTCCGGCTCAAGCAGGGACTCGTGGTCTCGGCAGGCCTCATGATGGTGTCGCTGTTGACAGTGTGAATTCGTACGGTGTTTGTGTGTGTTTGTGTGTGTGTGTGTGTTTGCAAAAGGGAGCAGGATTGTGGTAGGTAGGACATTACAGTGGGTAAAGAATCATCAGCATCCGGAAGTCAAAGTGAATGGGATGAAAAGTCAGACAAAGCTTTCTGCATGAGCGCTGGGCGTGGAGTGGGACGTTTTGTTTGTGTTTTCGTTTGTGTGTAAAGCCGTAAGATGTTTTAAAGTAAAATGATTTAGGGGAGTTAAATTTAGAACAAATATTACGATTAAAGAGAATTAATTGAGTGAGACATTAAAGAGATAATGAGTAAAAAGTCGCAATATGAAGAAGCATAGCAACGACTGTAAATGATTTATATGATTTTAATATTGAAGTAAAACGTTTTATTTTTAAATATTATGTACGTCATGATTTAAAAAGAGTAAAAATGTTCGAAGTTCGAAGAAGATTCGATACATCCAAGAAGAAAAAAAACATTTTTTGATCGAGCAATTTGCATATTCAAAGATTCATTGGATCATTAGATGAAACATAGTTTTTAAGATCTTTATTATACATATTCTATTACACATTATTTGACTTTTAACTTTTTTTAACTATTAACTATCAACTTTTTTCTACAAGTGCTCAGAATATTGCCTCAAAATGTTGTCAATTGTATGTTACAAAATCAGAAATCGATGAATCGATAAATCATTAATTTTGAACATAACTAAAGTTAAGCCTTTTAGGCAATCAGTTGTAAACAGTGAAGTGATGAATCCATGGCAAATATCTAAGCTTATAGGATGTACCACAAGTTTGTCAAAATGCTCTAGAAGCTTTTTTTATTGGATATATGTATCTTCTCCTTCTATTTGGCGTAACGTCCTACGCGGACATGCCGGCCTATACAGGATTTCGAGACTTAATTCATTACCACGTAGCCGGATAGTCAATCCTTGCTACGGGGAAGGTCCATTCTGGGCTTGAACTCATGGCAGGCATGTTATTAAGTCGTTCGAGTTGACGACTGTACCACGGGACCGCCCCGGAAATATGTATAAGAACATCGAATCGATTCCGACAAAAACTTCATCTTTCCCATCACTAGTTTAGTGGGTTATTACTGATGTCACCCAGTGCTGAATAATTAATGTAAAATAGTTGTTAGATTTTGTTTTAAAATTTACATGAAAGTCAAGAAAATGTAGCAGAAAAACTGACCACATAATTCGCATCAATGTGTAACCAATCGCTAATTAATCAAGCTTATCTACTCACCCCAACGAAATAACGCCTATAACTCGCTCTGTACCGGAGCACAACCTTCACGACATGTTTGATGCTAATTTCTTATGTTAATACTGTGAAACGTGTTCCGGTTTTTGGTGCGGTGGGTATGCTCTCCCTCCCAGTATCAATCAGCCGATCACAGATGAAGCCAACATAAAGCCGTTTCAACACGGTTCCGACGAACCCGGCCTTACAAACGGGTTCCCTTGCTCCCATCCTTCCCACCCGGGTGACAAATTTATGTTGCTGGTGTTAGCAAAAGCAAATATTTGTATTGGAATATGTATTTCAGATGTGTGTGTTTTTGTCTCCCACCCTTCTCACACGTGCCATTGCCGGCACAATTTGCCGGGTTTTTACACCACCCGGCTGCCAGTGCCTTAGTGTAATGAATGTCTCCATTTGCTTCTTGCTGTCGTCGGATGGTGAGTGGTGCTGTGGCTTAATTTGGCTGGCGTCTCTCATTTAAGGACTCGTGTCTGCACTATTTCCAAAACATCTCTCCCCTGCACTGCCCCCTTCCCGCACATTAATTGCTGCGGACACACGCAGGTGGATGATGGGTGTTTCGGTGCGTACGGTGGCCTCCCGGTTGCCATGCCATGCCTGTGAAGCTGTGTATGTGTGCCGCCGAGTAAACAAACAATAAACTCCGATACAAAATGTTTATTCTTCTAGAGAAGCGAAACCGCAAACGTGCACCCGGGCGCTCGGGAAAATAGTTGGATGCTTCTTCTTAATTAACAAAGTTTACGCTTTCAATTATAGTTTGGGGTTTTTGTACCGGGGCCGTCGCGGATCGGGCTGCGAATTGGTAACAAAATCGGCTGACACGGGGGCCGATGGGTTTGTGGGATGGGATCTGTTTGTTTCGTGTCGGTGCTGGAAGCCGAGAAAGTGTTGACAAGTCATCGTGATACCGAAGAAGCAGTTCGCTGAGACTGCTAGGCGATGGAGCTTCGTTAAGGAATCGACAATAAGAAACCACGATGAGATGATTAGAGAAAATGTGAAATTGAAGAAATTTTATTTTGATAAATTAGACAGTAACAGTAATTTAAAACATAATAATTCAAATAAATTGGAACGTAGTCTAATCGTTTGCATACAAATGTTGGCAAATAACGTTGCGCCGTGAAGAGCGAAGCCTAATTGATGTAGCTAAAAAAATAAAACAAGATGTAACTCAAAACTAAAAACACAAGATCGTAGGGGTCGTCAGGATCGAACATTATTGTGTATAGAGAAATTTGTTTCGTGTAATCGAGGATCATCGGCTCGATTAGGATTCTTACGTAATCTAAATAACATGACAAATGGTTGTTAAACATTCCTGATAAACGAGGTTTGTTTGGTTTGTGCCGTGAAACTGATTGAAAATAATTTAAAACTTGTAATAGCCCTCAAAAACATGAAACGTTTTTATAATATCTGAGAGTTTTAATTTTTATACAAAATTAGTCGGTTTTCTTTTTAAAATAAGTGATAAAGTTATATGATAATTATTGCCATAATTAACAGGTTTTGAATGTAATAGAAACTAACATTCCCGGGGAGGTCACGTGATACTTTCGTCAACTCGTATGACCTAATACTATGCCCCTCATGGGTTCAAACCTAGAATAATAGACAGTCTCCCCGTAGCAAGGATTTGACTATCCAGCTTTGTGGTAATGAATTGATTTGATCATGTACTGCATGGCGGATAATAGGCAAACATTCATATTGTACTTTACTTGGAACAATAAGATATGACATAGTTTTAGAAGAAGAGCTGAAAAGAGATTTGAACGGAGACAATAATCGAAAAACGGCTAAAGAATCGTGCACACAGTCAAGACATAACTCAGGAAACCTAGCACATTGGATGAACAATACAAAACAGATCTAAAGGTGCACTTTTTTAGGTATTTAAGGAGGTATTTTTACTCTACATCAGTAACAATAACAGAGATTTGGATGCATCAGCATGCATACCAGAAAAACATACCGATTGCAAAATAGTCCTTTATTATGGGTGAATAAATAAACCGATGCACCGTTGGCATGGTTCGGCGGCCCTCTGTGCGCACAGTGTAAACAACGGAGTTTTCAACACTTACCTAGCAACGTGTTTGTTTGCGAAAGTGGGGTTAAAATTCCTGCAAATACACTGCGAAGGTATGCCCGGAAACGGTCAGACCTCAGTTACGAAACGTTCATCAAGATGTCCACGCGGAAAAGTGCCAGTTCACTCCTCCCGGGAACCAATCCCAGCACATCAAGCCATCGTTCTGTGCTGCAAGTAAGACTTGTGTGATTTTGAACGGAATTTGTACGAAACTATTTACGTATTAACAACGATACTGTTAACAGGGAACGAAAAATTTCGTCTGGAACCGAGAGGAAGTGTCATCGAACTTACCCTACCAAAATCACAATTATGAAATCCCGTACAATAAGCCCCCGAATGAGGTTAACTTTATGGGTGGTCTCGGTAGCAAGAAGCCCAACTATCGCTCCAAGCTGCACCCGCAACGGTTCTCGACCGTGCAGAAGCTGATGAGGATGCGTACGTCCAACCGCATACTGGAAACGTTGACGGAAGATTTGCGCAATGTGAACCTCTGCCGGCATCGAGGTGACCAGCGGCGCAAGGCACAAAACGTGACCGAGTTTATCAAGAAAATGACGGACGAATTGCAAACGGCGGGCAATATCGAGCACTCCACACCGTCCGACCAGTCGGACGTGTTGCGCTGTACAGTGCGCAAGAAGATGACGAACGATGATTACCGCGAGATGATCAAGCGGTTGGACAAGATCCTGCTGGAAGACGATCGACCGTCCGCCGGTCAGAACGTTTCGTTCCGCGATTGGGCAATGCGCGAGCGGTACAACTTTCGGAACCGCAACAACATCGCGATGATGAAGCGCGAACGCGAAACGCTGGAATCGGAACTGTGCTCCTCGGTGGACACCCGCTCGCACGAGTACATCTCGAACGAGGGGCGGCGCGTGACGAAGGTGCGCCGCGCGACCAAGATCCCGCACGTGGAGGGCCACATGTACGGGCCGTTCACGCAGCTGCCGGTGCAGGATCCGCTGCTGGAGAACGAAACCAAGTTCGGCATCCCGCTGAGCCTGCTGGTGCGGTCGTACCGCGAGATGGACACCAAGAAGGAAGGTGAGCGTAACCTAATCGATACCCGCCTGTCTCACATGAGGATTCCGTTGTGTCCGAAAAGCAGCGACTCCTCCGAGGACGAGGACCAGATGGAGGAGGTCAAGATCCTTTCCTTCCTGCGGACGCCCTACTTCCCCATCCCGACGATAAAGCGGCAGAAGAAGAAGCGCAAGGACCGGCTGCGCAGCCGCTGGCTGCAGAAGAACCGGCTCAAGCGCATCACCATGCTGCTGTACGATCGGTCGCTCGAGAACATGCGAGCGGGTCGGCGCCGGAAGAAGGGTAAGCACTATGAGGGGGGCGGTGCGAGCTCTTCCCGTGGTTCCAGCAGTGGACGGTCGCGGACGGAGTGTAAAGCTTCGAAGGTGGAGGTGCCGGAACCGGTGAACGTGGTGAGTGAGCAGCGGCAGCGATACTATCGCTTCATCGAGCAGAAGTCACAGCAGTTTCGCCGGATGTACGATGAGGGGTTGGAGCGGCGTATGACTAGCTTTCAGGATTTTAAGGCGTGCGAAACGGCCTCGGAAGATAATCTGTCGGAAACGAGCAGGAAGAAGGCGAAACTGCAAGGGCTGCGGGTGGAGGAGCCGAAACCGGTGGTGGAGAAGCTGGAGCTTCGCTTTCCGCCGAATCGGTTCAAGAGCCTGTCGAAGAATGACACCCGGAAGGGAGCGTTTTACATCGATCCGGAGTTTTACGACAAGATGCGGGACTTTAAGCGATGTGAGTATATAGTTTTTGTCGACTTTAGTAACACTGTTCAACATGTTGTTGGAGGTAAATCGATTATAAAAATCAAATAATTGTTTCAATCCAAAAATGATCATAAATTGTCGATTAGAGATCGATTAGAGATAGAGAGAGATAACAGGGTTTGAAGTTTGATGCCTAATGCAATCAAGTTTCCTAAGTTTTTTTAGATACTTCCGTGATGTTTAGTAGGAATTCGCATTTAGAATGGAACAGTTTATATTGACAAAAAGAACATGATTGCACAGTAAAATACGCTGTAGGAAGTACAAATTGGGTTTTGAAACAAACAAGCTCTATAATTTTCATTTATTTTAGAAAAATTATACACACTTGTAAAACATAGCGGTCAAAGGAATTGTTCAGGCTTTAACTGACTGTTTTTGTTATCTTTTTATCTTAAACCTAAAAAAACATTGATGTATAGCCCTTAAAAAACATAGCGGAATTTGGAACAAGAGTTCCATAGGGGCAAGAGTGTCACCAAACAATTTTGGTTATATCCACGGAAACTCAGTTATAAGTGAGAAAATAGGTGTAAAATGGTTATGAGATATAAACCGGTTTTTGATAAACGGGTTTTAATGAGTACATCTGCCCCAAATTCCGCTACAGGTCTTAAAATCATCTTCTTGTGTCATAAAGATAATTATTAAAAGTTTGGCTGAATACTCATTAGTCTATTTAATTTACATTTTACATTAGAACACGTTTTTCACTGATGCTGACAAAATAAATCAACCTGACTCACATTCAATCTGCTTCCACCTGTTTAGACAAACAACGCTCCAAGTACTACACCAGCCTGATGCGTTCCCGGCCCGACATACGCCAACGGCTGCAGGTTAACGCGCCCGAGTTCGAGGAGGAGCAGCTTGGCGCGAAAACGAAGTACTACAGCCGGCTCGCCACCGAATGGGACAACTACTACATCCACGAGCTGCGCTACCGGCCCCGGGTGCGTAAGTTCTGCCCGAAAACGGACATCCTCAACATGCGCGACCAGCGGCGTAAGGTGTTTCTGAAGTATTTCATCGAGGAGAATCTGTTGCAGCGCCGGGCCCGGCAATCGCTCGAGCGTCAGTATGCGAATTGGATTAAAAACTTTTGCAAGGTACGGGGTAGTGGAACGCACGATGGACGTTGTTGTTGTACGAAAAACGAAGCAAACGAACGGGGTAAAGTTTGGTTATTACTTTGAAATTCGGTTTCCTTTTGCCGGTCCGGTTGCCGTCCCTGCATCGTCTCCGCCACCGGAACGACCGAACCTCGTGCTGCTGCTGAATGTACGTTCAACGACCTTTTCCAGCGCATAAGACCGCTGTTCAAAGTTTGGAAGGAAGAAGCATACTCGAAGCTGGTTGCAGCCATTGACCAGGAAAAGGAAGCAACGCAGGAAACGGTCCGCCTGCGGACGCTGCTTCAGAATCGTCAAAACAAGATGGATACCATTACGGAGCGTATACTGCTGCTGGAGCAGCGCTGGACTAAGGTTATGCAAATTAGGGTAAGGTAGAGGAAATGCAGGTAAACTGGAGGTGATTTCATCCACTCCGCCCGGGGGCAGCTTTGATGGGCAAACGTATCGCAAAAAGAGAATTCCTGCGAGTAACTTTCGGGAAAACCCGAAAGCAGTGCCCGCTTAAAATACTTTTGATTCTCGCTAGTGTTTGGGCCGTCCGTTGGAGTGTTGATGTTAGTTGATGGATTTGTTTTTACCTCTCTCCACCTTGTTTTTGGAGCTGGAAAGACGTGAAGGTGGGACAATTACGGTTGTTTGTTCTAGTATACTGCTAGGGGTGGCGAGCGGCAAGTGATTGTTCAGATTAATTGAAACAACCTGCTTGAGGAAACTTTTGGGAGTCGAGAGATCCTCTCCCCCAGTCCGAAGAGTTGCTGTCAAAGTTTAAGGTTTTCGAGAATTGGGTGTGTAATTGTTTGCTGTTTGTTCCCGAATTCCCAGAATTACTATTACTTGCTGATGGATTCTCAATGGCGCCTGGCGAATGATTTCTTCCATCGAGCGCCGGATGGATCGTTGTACACGGTACGGCAAAGCATCTTTCACTGCCGGGGCGGAACTAAACCCCAAAAATTCATAACCCTATCTTTCCTCAGGTGTCGGAAGCGATCAGGAATTGTAAATCCCTGTTTATACGCACCGAGGGTAGAAATATTGGAACGGAAATAGCGGCATTCTATGTGGAAAAAACGTTCCCAGAGCTGGAGCGCTTGCCGGGTTGCGAGCCGGATGTGGCGCTGCTGCAGCGTGGCCTGGCACAGCTGAACCTGCGCACGATCGATCTGATAAACAAGTACAACCAGAAGCTGATGGTGTTTAGCAAGATTGACTATCACTACAAGGAGGTGCTGGAGCAGTTCCCCCGTTACTTCACCAACCATCACGATCTGCTCAATCTGTACGGGGCGAAGGTGGAGTCGATACAGAGCAAGAATGAAACGTTGCGCACTGAGTTCTACAATCTGATGGGAGAACCACTGAAAATGACGGTTTTCAAGTAAGTGGTTGAGTTTGAACAGTGTGGAATATTGCTTGTTATGTTCCTTATTTTATTTAACAATCTACAGTAAAGTAATGCGCATTACAACATCCGCCGTCGGTCAGCTGTATCTGTTTGTGCGCAAGCTGCAGCACCGGCAGGTTGAGATCGTTGAAATAGCTGCCAAGGATAAGCTGTCCGCTATACATCAACACATAATGGTAAGTAAAGATGCTTGTAGAAGTATAGAAACTTATAGAATCTAGAATCTGTTTGAACAAACCCTGTTACCTTTTGAAGGATCTTCTTTCCGAGCTGGATCTACTGCCGCTTGATGTACTGAAGGAGGCAGAAAAGGAGGCACGCAAAAACAGGAAAACACTGTTCCGAGAGGCGAACGAGGCGTACAAGCGCAAGATGGTGCTGGATCTGTTGAGAAAGCAGCTGCGGTTCCATGTGAGGAAGTGAAATGGTTCATTAGAATGGACTTTCACTCGGCGTAGAAGCTCTAATCAATTCGTATGCGTTTTCGTTGCTTTAAAAATAGTTTTAATTTCTTTTACTTTATTAATGGTTGATGAGAGTCCCATAGCATGTTTTAATCATGGTAATAAAACAATTTGCATTACGATACAATTATTTTAATCATTCTGTCCCCAACCACGAAGCGAATCAGACGTGATCGATACGCGCTCCAAGTGGATGGATTTTTTGCCGGACAACAAGCCACTGACCTCGACCATACGCACTGCAAAGGAATACGTGCGAGAACGATCGGAAAGCGATCTGTGCTTAGTGTATAGTGCGTACAGTGTGTAGTGCGTAGAGTTGTGTGCAGCGCGTGTATACGCGCTGCGTGTGTACTGTAGTGTAGGTTTGTGAGTGTAGAGCGCATTCGTCGGACAGGTGCGTAGCGCTCGTTCGTCGTGTACTCTCGCTCTCGTGTGTCTACTTGTGGTAAGTGATCCTCTCTTGTTTACCTATCCTTTCTCGTCACACAGTTGGGTTTTTTTCTCTCGCTCCGACTCTCTCATGGAGGCGGAGCCGATGGATGAATCGGAGGAGGGCTTTACTACAGTGAAGCGAAAAAGTTCTGATCCAGGACAGAATGCGAAAAAAAGGCTAATAACGAGCCCTTACCTTCAACGTCCCGTGATCAATTCATGGGACAATCGTTGAAAGGGAGTCCCAGATTCCGAGCGTATCCCGCATCTTATAACGGGATACATGATGTATTTTTCATGCCGAAAAATAAACAGCTCGATGTAAGAGCAATTACGGCATCAGTTTATAAAAAATACCCAGGTGTCTTAGACATTATTCGCCCGCGTCCAAACAAGCTGCGGGTCACCGCAAAAGACCGGATGCAAGCCAATGCTATTGCGGCCGATCCGTCCTATACGGAGGATTACCGGGTATATATTCCCGGTGGATTGGTGGAAGTCGTCGGTGTCATTGATGACTTAGATTACCCCTTAGAGGACATCCTAAAGTACGGACAAGGGGCTTTTCTACACCAATCCTCCCCTCGGGTAAAGGTCCTTGAAGTTAAAAAACTTTACGCTTCAAGTGCGGTCGATGGAAAGAAGGTGTTCCGTGAGACTTCCTCACTCCGGATCACCTTCGAGGGTACAGTCCTGCCAAACACGCTGTACATTGAAGGGCTCAGAGTGCCCATCCGTCGACCATTTGTGCAAAAAATAGCATGCTGCACAAAATGTAGCCAGATTGGACATTCAGAGCCTTACTGCACAAACTCCGTGAAGTGTGGCAAATGCAAGGGATCGCATTCAACATCCGAATGCAAGGCCGAAACCCAGAAATGCATTCACTGCAAGCAGGAATGGCACGAAATGTCGTTGTGTTCTGTTTACCGAAAAAAACAATCGGAACACAAACGGGCCGTCTTGCAGAATACAAGAGGATCGTACGCCGATGTTTTGAAGTCCACCTCAAATGTGAATCCGTTCGATAACCTTTCCCTATTGGAGGGTAATGAACCGTTGCCCAATCTGGCACCATTAAATGGAGTTAAAAGATTGTATACAACACGGGTACCAAACAAAAAAACGATTAAAAAAATTGTTAAAGCTTCACCCAAAAAGGCACCTCGACGTCACGACAACGCGACCCCACGCCAAACCCAGGGCTCCAAACCCCCCCGTGACGCTCGCACCCATCCACGTTCCCGTAACCCTTCCAATCCCAGCAATCTGGCGTTCCCTAGCGAACCCAGATCTTTCTCCAGGCCATCCCTCCCAAGCCTGACAGAGATTTTACACTCTCTCCTTGACTCCCTCCACCTCCCGGAACCCCTTCCCGGATTGATCCCCCTGGCATTTCCTTTCCTAAGAGGAATGGTCAAGCAGTGGTTATCAAAATGGCCTTGTCTTAGTATGATGGTCCGTTTGGATGATTAATTTCTCCAATGGCCACTATACTACAGTGGAACTGCAGAAGTTTTTTGGGAAAAATAGATTCTTTTAAGGTATTACTAGGGCAATATAATTGTAATGCATTTGCCCTAAGTGAAACTTGGCTCTCACCCGATAAAAATATTACCTTCCCGGGATATAATATTATTCGTCAAGATCGACATGATCCAACTAGCGATAGGCGTGGTGGGGGAGTGTTAATTGGTATTCGTAGCAGTCACAGCTTCAGCAGAATACCCCTCCCCACACCCGAGGTAATCGAATACGTCGCGATCCAGGCAAAGCTAGGAGATCTTGACGTTTCTATTGCCTCAATTTATATCCCACCGGGAGCCAATCTGGATCCAAAGAAGATCAACAAGGATCTTGAGACAGTAGTAACGGTACTACCAAAACCATTTTTCATCCTGGGCGACTTTAACGCCCATGGATCAGATTGGGGTTGTACGCATGACGATAATCGTGCACCAATCATTAGGGATATTTGCGACACACACAGTTTGACAATTCTAAACTCTGGTGAAGCAACTAGGGTGCCCTCACCTATGGCACGACCCAGCGCAATAGACCTTTCTCTTTGTTCGTCGTCTTTAGGGCTGGATTCTATGTGGAAGGTAATCCAAGACCCGCTTGGTAGCGACCATCTGCCAATAAAGATCTCGATTATCAAGAGGAGTCGCACAGTCGATCAAGTCCCCGGTAATTGTGACTTAACGAGGAACATCGACTGGACGAAATACGGCGACCAAATGACCGCTTTGCTAATCCGCGTAGAACCCAGTTTCTCCGTAAATGAGGAGTATGCAAATCTCGTTATGGCGATAAACGAGTGCGCCCTCGGTGCCCAAACGAGGCCGCCCCCCCAGGCAAGGATTTTTAAAAGACCACCCACTCCTTGGTGGGACGCGGATTGTAAAGCGGCATTCTCAGCGAAGCGGAAGGCTTTTGCCAGGTATAGAGACACCGGCTCCATGGATCTATACATCCATTATAGAGGCCTGGAGCGTAGGTGCAAAAACTTGCTTAAAGCAAAAAAAAGGTCATACTGGCCGAGGTATGTCAAAAACCTCAAGCCTTCCACTTCGCTAACGGAGCTTCAGAGCATGGCGAAAAGGATGCGCAACAGCAAAGCAACAAACGAGAGCGAAAGGGTTTCTGGGGCATGGCTAGAGCCATTTGCACAAAAAGTCTGCCCTGATTTCGCTCAAGCACCACCATATCAACAGAGTGCTCATGGGAGTGATCCGCAAATGGATTCACCGTTCTCAATGGTTGAGCTATCGCTTGCTCTGTACTCCAGCAATAATTCGTCTCCAGGACTGGATCAGATTCGGAACAAATTGCTCCATAATCTGCCAGATCTGGCGAGGAAACGGCTGTTGAGATTATTCAACATTATGTTGGAGCTTAACACCGTCCCGTTGGAGTGGAGAGAAGTGAAAGTAGTCACCCTTTTGAAACCTGGTAAACCGGCATCAGAATATAACTCATATCGACCGATAGCAATGTTATCTTGTCTGCGAAAATTATTTGAGAAAATGATTCTTTTTAGACTGGACAATTGGCTTGAATCCAAAGGCCTCTTGTCAAGTACCCAATTTGGCTTTCGCAAAGGCAAGGGTACCAACGATTGCTTGGCGCTGCTTGTGTCCGAAATCGAGATGGCTCATTCTCGTAAAGAAATGATGGCATCTGCATTTCTTGACATCAAGGGGGCTTTTGACTCAGTATCAGTCAATGTTCTGTGTCAAAAGTTAGAATCTGCGGGCTTAACCCCAAGACTGAATAACGTCTTATTCAACCTCCTTTCAGAAAAGGCAATGAATTTCGACAATGGCTTCATGAAAATTCGGAGAGTCAGCTTTTATGGACTACCACAAGGGTCCTGTTTGAGCCCCTTGTTGTACAATTTTTATGTCAACGATATAGATACTTGCCTTGCACCCGGCTGTAGCCTTAGGCAATTGGCGGACGACGGTGTTGTATCAGTCGCCAGCAACAACATCGCCGACCTTCAAAGTCCTTTGCAAACCACACTCAACAATTTAGAAGTGTGGGCCACAAACCTAGGTATCGAGTTTTCTCCAGAGAAAACGGAAATGCTGATATTCTCTTTCTTTTACAACACTGAGAGTAATAGACGCTTGAATTTGGTTGACCCAAAGGTCGATATCTTTTTATATGGTAAAAAGATATCCATTGCCAGATCTTTTCGATACCTAGGGGTTTGGTTTGATAGCAAAAATGTATGGAGGACACATATTGACTATCTGGTACAGAAGTGTACAAGAAGAATCAATTTTCTCAGAACGATTACCGGACTCTGGTGGGGTGCACACCCCAAAGACGTCCTTAACCTATATAAGACTACGATACTATCCGTCTTGGAGTATGGTTGCATATGCTTCCACTGGGCAGCCAAGTCGCATTTAATCCGACTTGAGAGGATTCAGTATCGCTGTCTTAGAATCGCGCTAGGTAGCATGAAGTCGACTCATAACATGTCACTCGAAGTGATGTCCGGAGTGATGCCGCTAAAGCTACGTTTTGAGCTACTATCGCTTCGCCTTTTCGTCCGCTCTACAGTATCAAATCCCTTGATAATCGAGAACTTTGAAACACTGCAAGAGATAGGTTCTAAATGCAAAATCATGAAGGTCTATCATGATTTTGTTTCCTTACAGGTGCACCCTAGTACTTCTCAAAGTATAACTAGTGCCAGCTTACCAGAGTCCTGCAGTTCCATTTTAAGTGTAGATACCTCATTGAAGGAGGAAATTAAAGGTATCCCCGATAACCTTCGCCGGATGACAATTCCCAGCAAATTTGTGGAGAAACATGGCCATGCTAACAGTAACCATTTTTATACTGACGGATCCTCATCAGAGCAGGGCATTGGATTTGGTGTATACAACACGTGCTCCGAAGCATTCTTTAAATTACGCCAACCATGCTCAGTATATGTAGCGGAGATCGCCGCAATCTTTTATGCCTTATTATTGATAAGTGCATGCCCAGCGGATCAATATGTAATTTTTTCAGACAGCTTAAGCGCTATTGAAGCATTAAAATCCGTAAAGGCTGTTAAGAGCCCAGACCATTTTGTGAAAGAAATTGTAAAGGTTTTAAGCTCACTGTTTGAAAAGTCGTTTCGCATATCGTTAGTATGGTTACCTGCTCATTGTGGTATACCAGGAAATGAACAGGCAGACCATTTGGCCAAAAGGGGAGCTGCAGAAGGGTCTTTCTTTGATAGGCCTATCCTTCCTCATGAGTTCTTGCGGGCCCCACAGGCGTTTTGCATGGCACGTTGGCAAAATCTGTGGGACTCGGATGAACTCGGAAGGTTTCTGTATACAATCACTCCTCGTGTAAGCTTGAAGCCTTGGTTCCATAACACCCCTGGCGATCGTGCGTTCATTCGAATGATGTCTAGACTTAGGTCTAATCATTTCGCATTGGGTGCACATCTCCAGCGTATAGGACTGGTCGACTCCAAGGTATGTGGCTGCGGGCTTGGATTCCACGACATGGATCATCTTTTGTGGTCCTGCGTGGAATACGAGTCTGCTCGACCTGCCTTGGTGGACGCGGTCGAAAGACTGGGAAAATGTACTGATATTCCGATTCGGGATATATTAGCGGCATCGGACTGGGAATTCCTGAAGGCCATATTCGATTTCTGTAGAGAGAACGGCTTAACTGTGTGACTTTCCTTAAGCAAAATGTCTGTGAACCAACCAACATTGTTGGCAACAGCAATCTTGCATCCTATGTTATTTCCTCTTGTTTGTCTATGTGTTACATGTTGTACATCGCTTGTATGTTTGTGATGGATGAATGTATGCATGAATGTAAGAATGAATGAGTCCAATGTGTATGGCTGAGTAATCGGCATTGACGGCAGACAGAAGATCCTTGCTCGAACGATGTTCTTGCAAGGATTTACTAGATAACTGGAACGATACAGACCCCCGCCATGTCACTCGGACCACTGAAGGAAAGGACTACAACGATACAGACCCTCGCAATGTCATTTGAGCCACTAAATGGGAATATACTCGGACCGCTTTTGATGGATGGATCCGACGAAATGCCTGGAATCCACACGATACAGACCCCCGCAATGCCATTTGGAACACTGAACTGGAATAGACAACCTCGAAACCCGAATGATGTAGACCTTCGCCACGCTTATAGGACCGCAAAATCATGGACTGGATTGATTAAAACCAAACCGTCCGAGTACACCCGGGATAAGGTGCCCTTCCATGGCTCAGAGAAGGAAATGTCTCCCTGCCAATATGGATTGTAGCGCCATGAATTACATTTGTATTTTCTACTCTTAAGCAATACGGCCTTTTTGGACCGTTACTCCTGAATAAAAAAAAAAAAAAAAAACAATTATTTTAACTTGTAGAAAAAAGTTTTAAAATAATACCTTTTTCTGTCTGCCTGAGGGCCATCAACGAAGTTATTTTTTATTGTTTGAACACAATTGTTAAAATTCAATATAGTAGGACACAAAAAATACAATTTGAATGATAAATATTTTTCTACTGAAAGTTTATTTTTCTAACATAAACCATGCAAAGGGCCTCTGACATGTAAAAGATTTATTAGTGCCTTATTCAACCATATTTTGTCATTTTTTGTTTAATATGGTGAAAATTCGTAAAATCTGTAAAAAAAATATAACTTTGTTTATTTTTTAAGTATTTGTCATCTTTAATATAATTAAGCCAAGATAACTACAACAATTTTGGTAATATTCCTTAAATGTTGGTTTAAGTTATGTTTAGTGTAAAATAATTGTTATTTTAATTATAGAATAATGGGCCGGTACTATCATATTTCTTAATATGACAGTTTTATTTAGTGCTTAAAGCTGAATTTGAGCATTTTTAGGTTAATTTTTTAAGATTTTATCATGTCATCCAAAACTGTTCTTCATTAGATCATAAGATTTGACGAATAACTTGTCACCTTTTTTGCTGATTGTTATGGAAACTTGAGTATTGAATATACTCTTCGCTCTAAAAGGTCCATGGCTTGTAAAGTGTACTATATATGAAAATATGCCATAATTTCTTCCAAATGCTTCCAAAAAAGACATTAATTTTCATTCATATACAATTAAAAGAAACGATTCAAACCACTTGAAATACGTTTCTTGTATGGCAATGGATCACTTAAAAACATGTTTTTGCCATTAAACTTACTTATTCTGTTCCATATTGTAAGATAGCACTATTAACCAGACTTTGTGCGAATAATGTAGGATTAGTCAGTGATACAAATGGTACACCCGTTAATTCATCCTGCTTTAAGGTTGCACTTTAGCCGCCGGGATTGCCACTACCCAGCCGATTTAGTTGCATTAAATCGGCCTTAAGCTTGAATTTAAGACCCATTCCTATTGTTGTCGATGTCTTTCGATGTTTCTCGCATTATTGGACCAAATTTTCCCATCACTTTGATTAGCCGTGGGTAAAAGGTTGGGGTTAGGATTGTATCCTTCCCCATCTTATCATTATATCATAAACTAGCATCAAACCACAGTTTGTGGGCTGGATGGGAGAGGGGCAGCTTGGGTTCCCTCAATCTTTGGTACTAACGCTGTCGTCGTTAGAGGTTAATCCTATATCCTGACCCGGGGCCCAAAGTCCTCCCGAGAAACCGATAACGAGCAGTGTGTCGAACACGTGTGTGTCACGTATGTCGAGGTTGGACCTAAGGTGTAACTTTAGGCGTCGTATGCATGCCTGTGGGTGTGTGCTGAAGTGTGGTCACATAAATTTGATGCGTGATAACTATCGAACCGAGGGCTTGAGGTCGGCCCATACGAAACGTTGGCATTATCTTTAGTTGGTGAAACCGTACAGGCAGGGTGCGTCATGGTGTGGCGGTGCAAAGGTGTGAACGTGCCTGTACTGGCATAGTCCTAAGAACGGCACCGAAACCAGGCACAAGTTTTTATGTGTCAATTTTGTTGTATCTTTTCGGCCGTTTCATCATACAGCCACAGTGTCCTTTAATCAGCGATCGGCATCCGGAACCCTGGTAGCAAGAGGGTGGCGGGCTGAGCCGGGCTGGGTTTCATCGTAAAAAGGTGTGGAATGTGCCCAATTGTTCTTTGCTTGCCTTTCCGGTCACATAATTCAATAGAAAGCCCATCGAACGGTAAAACACTAGCCCCTCTGACTGTCCTTTTTCCCGTTTTCCCTTCATAAAAACGAGCGCTGGTAAAGGTGAAGGCACCGGCAATATCTTGGAACACATTGGGCCCCATGCTCTCAAAAGATGATCCCCGGGCACAAACTAGACACTTCCGGGCTGTAAGTGATCCAGCAGTGCTTGCGATTGCGATTGTGCAATAATCCCTCGACAGAGTTCGTGGTCCACGTTTTGGGGCACACCACCCGTCTTCCCGTGCCACCGTGGAGTTTGAATAGAAATAAGAAGACAAAAACACACAGCCAATGTAGTAGTGCTGGACCCGACTGAAGTGCCCCGTGCTCGAAACTCAATCCCCAGGAACAGAACACATTCGGCAATTTCGTTCGATTCTCCACTTCCGGAAATGACACTGTGCGCCCAAGACAATTTATGGAATTTCTTCTTCTCCTTGTTGCGCTGTGATTGGGAGGATGGGATGGGATGGTGGTGGAATGAAAACACTGTACGGTGGGCACATACTTGATAGACCGTACTTGGTGCGATGGCGATTGCGGAACGCGAAATCGGTGGAGTGCGCTAAGGCACTCGATACAGGGGGTCCTTGGTGCCTGAAGGGGAAAGCATGTCGAATGTATTGGGAGGCTTTCGCCGATTTCGAGCCGGTTCGCAGTGTGTTGAGTGGCGAGCTGAAAATAATAAAACAGATCAAGTAGTTCTCATCGTTCAACACTCACACACAGGAAAGAAAGCAGAAGCACAATGGGGCGACAGGTGTCCTGCTGCCGGAATGTATGGAACAAAAGTTATCTTTGAATAGCCATGAATAGAGTGAATTTTGTCTGCTTTTTCAAGGCATGACATACCTTTTCATTTAAATGCAGAAATATATAAAACATGTTTTAAATTTTCAAGTTGCTATTTCTTAATTAAAATAGAAAAATGTTGAAAAATGCCTGCTTCTTATTGATTTACTTTTTGGGTTGTTCATACGGGTGAAGATTTAATTCAACTCTCAAAAGCGGTTGTTTCACCGCACCGATGCTATTTTCACAGGAGCTATGCAAGTTTTCAAACGCTCACGGTGTTTTTTCAGTGGCCTTTTGCATTGTTTTGCAACTTCAAGCACGTATTTTAAAGTTATTCTATTGAAAGCAATGCTTTTTATACGTTTTATCGTTATGTTTGTGAAATATTACTCACTTTTTCTTCCAAAAATAGGGGTTTTATGTGAAAAAACTACCAGCATGTAGACATGCGCATGTAAACATTATTCATAGAAAATCCTCAATTTTATAATCAGTGTATAATATTTGATAATTTTTTTTGGTAATTTTATTTGATAATTTAAAAAAAGAGTTATTATTAAGTGCAGGCAAAGCTTTAGTATGCTTTTACGGAAAACATACGGAAAACATATTCTTTTTATGTCATTACAGTCAAATAAAGCAGAAGAAACTTACTCTTCAAACAGACAAAAGCTGTCCAAAATGCATCCAGTAAGCTTAACATAGTTATAAAACATAGTTAAAAATATAATAAACGACCAACACCGTTATGACACCTACATATGCTAACAAAACTGCATTTTTGAAAATAATATGATTCAAAATACAATAACCCTATGTCCCTTCACACATATACTATTGAACCACTGTTCCTTCGTCGCACTTGGACGATACTCCACGGGTGCTTTTGTAATTTCAGCACACCGTTGCATCGGATGCAGCAATCTTGCAACAATGCAGCACTTCCCTGGTCCCGACATTTCGGTACGTTTGATCATTGTCATCCGATAAATTTTTAGGTGCCATTTCCGGGGTTTTCTCACAAGAATCCGTTTTTGTAGTTCCCCGTTTTCGCATTCCCGCTGCTTGCAAAACAAAGCCCTTTTCCCATTTGGCTTTTGAATGTTGGTTTTTCACCCGCGCTCTCCTCTTCAAAGTCTCTGCTTACGACTTGCGTGTATCCTTTTGTGCTGCAAGTGGAGGAACGCGCTTCCAAAATGGTTACCTCGGCGGTGTCCTCGCTCCTCTTGCTTCCCCTGCTGCACTTGATTGCAATTTTCCCACTTATATTACATTTCATTTATCTCATCGCAGTGCTCAATATATTTCATTTCGATTGAGTTTACACTGTGACGGTGCAATTTACGGGTGCTTTATCGCTTGCTTGCATCTTCTCGCTGCTGCCGGCGGAAAAAGGACGAATGGTTGCGAATCGAACGCTGTTCTATAATTCATCGAGCTTTCGAGTTTGGGTGCAATTTTCAAAGATAGAGGCAGGGAATCCTCGGATTGGGAATTTCAAGTGGAGTTGGAAAACAATTTCATCTGCTAGCTGCAAGTGTCTTCGGGTGTTAACATTTACTTGCAGCTCAGGGTTTTTTTAGTTACTTGAACGCTTTTAGCCAAACCTTATGTTTGATCATTTCAAACCGGGTCGATACATTAGAGGGGTGCGATTTAAGTTATAACTAGAAATTAGTATTAGAATTAAAATACAAAAATATAGAATATATTGCTGATGCCTAAATGATAGCATTCGATGTAACTAATTCAAGGAAAATTTTAAGATAGTATGAATCTAGTTTTGGTCAGTTATGTATCTAGTTTTGACTGTGTTTTGAGTGTTTGCAATTAAAAAAATTGCTCTTTATTTTTCTTTAGAAGCCATTAGATCATATTATTAAAGAGAACATTCAACAGAAATCAAGTCTACCGTCAATTCGGCCATACTCTTAAGACCATTATTTAAAGTTGTAAATAAACTACCTTCGATGTATATAACGTGTCTAAGTATGTCGTCGCCGATATAGTAATGTACTTACATATAAATGATTAACGTTTGCAACAAGCAACATCCTTTTAGGAACGTTTCACTTTAATAAACAGACTTTTTCTTCATCTCATTTACATTTGTAATTTTTATGCGCAGTACCGCTGCGTTGCGTGTGCAAAGCGTAAACTAGGCGTCAGTGTTTTACGTTCGAAAAAGTTAATTACAAAAGTTCATCGAAGACACCCACAACGAGCTGTACACTTTTCATTTACATTTTAATGAGCGAATCAAGGGAAATGAAATTCAATCGTAATGTTCACATGTATGTGGCTAAGGGGGTCGTTGTGATGATGAGTTTGCTTGATATTTCTGTTAAGGTTTGAAGGAATTTTTGACACACAAGATTGTTTTATGGGTTTGATCCACGAACTTCAGCGGAAATCTTTCATAAACTTCGTTGAAATTAGCGCTTAGATCATTCTGCTAGTCACTATAATGAATAAAAAATAACATTTTAATATTTCGTAGATGTATTCCAAAATAAAATAAAGAAAAAGAAATGACTATATGATCATCATGAAATAAATAAAATAAATTAAAATAAACCAGCGCGGTCAATAAAAATTTGGCATATTTAAATCCATTCATTCCCCCCAACTAACTATGGGAAAACCTACTGAACTAATTTTCATCTAATCAACATAGAAGTCTCCTGCTTTCATTAGATGTTGCACCCTTTTTCTGCAAAACATATCCACCATCTAACGCAGTACGGTTTCCCGCAGGCGTTAATCTGCCGGTACGACCGTAACCCATCGAAAGCGCAAACCGAACCCCAACCGAGCCTAATGCCAATAATAATAATACCGATTGCGCTACTTGCGGTTACGACAGTCCCCATCCATTGGTCCGCTGACAGCAATATACAGTTACTAAATAACCACTTACTCAATATCCGGCTTGTCGCAGGAACAAGCACCCGGGCGTTCGACAGACACCGTTGCACTGGTGCACTGTTTGCAGAATAATTGAGCGCTCCAATCTGGCCCGAATCCTACCGGGGGTGCCGCCGTCCCTTAAGGATTGAAAGGCCCGTCCACCCTCTTAGGTGGAGATGATTGCCAAGCCATTCCAGTGCCGGCTGGATACAACTCACCGGTACTTTCTCTCCACCCAATACACTCTCCACGCCGCTGTATATTATCAGCAGCACTTCGAAACGGAGTGCAAGGTGTCGCCCGAAGGGAAGGTCGAAACATCGTGCACCACCGTCATCGTCGTCGTCGTCGTCGGCTGGGACGGTTGACAATTTATTTCGCAGATCACCTGCAAGTCACCTGCAGCCACAAACGTTTACGTTACCAGTTCTGGTGGCTGCGTCGTTTTGCACCATGGAGGAAACGGCAGCCAGGCAGCTCTTTTGCGCCATATTTGCCCTCGACGGTAGCACGATGTTTGCACGAGTCGAACGTGTTTTCCAAAGAATCTGTCTAATAAAGTGTCACCTTCACCCGACCCTCGCCGGTGTGGGGGAGTGGGTGGGAGTGTGGACAGTGCCGGTACATGCTGCACGCTGCAGTGTATGTGTCACGGTAACATTTCACCGCTAGTTTCTATGAGTGAGTGTGGCGCCGGTGCTACACCGGGCAGATAGTAGCTGCGCCGGTTGTCTCGTGTGGAAAAGGCAAGTATTCTGGGTAGTTTTTGGGCGCTTGTAAGCGCCAGTGCCCGGTGGTAATGGAGTAATTGTGTGCTTGCTCGGCAAGGGGTGAGCACCTGCATATGAGTGTCGAATGTGCGAGTCTGTTCGGTGTGGTGAGCAGCAAAAATATGCTAGCCAGGATGGCGTGCGTTCAAGATGGCAGGCTCTATTCGTTGCTGTTCGAGGGTGTCGTATGGAATAGAGAAGCTTAGCTTTGGGCAGGTATGACAGTAATTGAATTTTGGAAGAAAAATTAGAACGCAAAGAATAAAGATTATAAAAAAGCTAGGAAAATGTTGCCACAAACCAATGTAACTATTTAAGAACTCATGTGGCAATACTTATGTTAGAAGAAATTATTAATACGAAGAATGCATGTACCAGAAGCAGTGTTTTTCTATCATCATCAACCAAAATCAATCCTTATTAACATGATATTTTAAGCGATACGGCCTTTTTGGACCGTTACTCCTGAATAAAATAAAAAACATGATATTTGACCACAGTGTAGTAGGTAAAATAATGTCTGGGCTAACGCCTAAAAAGCTAACGCTTGAGCAATATGAACTGGGAGCTTCTAATAGGTTACTCAGTTTTAAACAGTAATTCTCTATACTACACTATGTAAAGATTAGGTGACGTAGTATAGTGACGTTTTTACAAGTTTTTTTTTGTATATTCTACTACAGGGCCAATCCTTTCGATGGTCTACGAAGCTGCCATTGCGGGATGATGTATCTTTGGATGACTTTTGTTTCGATTTTGTCAGTTAAGCTTTTACGATTTAAAGCAATTTGAATGTGTCTTAAAATGATAGCATTAGATTAGACAATATCTTGATTTGTTATGCAGTTTTTGGCTTAAAATTAGCAGAAGTCATGTTTAATCCCATATTTTGGATCAAGTTTAAAATTAACCAAGCTCAAAATTAATGTTTGCATAAATACCTGAGAAAAAACTCAATGTTTTAATAAATGAATGTAATCGATTATGTTGTATTTATACCATGCAGCTGTAAAATTAGTTCCGTTTTAAACTACCATATCACTGTTTGATTTTCTCTTATAAGAAGTCGTAGATTCTGTTTTTTTTAATATTATACAAACATGGCAAATTGAGGTTAGGATTAAGTCAAAAACTCTTATCGTATCAAAAACTCGTAGGATGTAAATAAAAAGCTTAAATATGGTGAAAATTAGACTTACTCAAACTCGAAGAAACTTGAAATTCAATTTCAATCCTAGCTTGTTGATCATTACATAGATAAGCCAGACATTATAAATTGTTACAAATATGCTAACAATGATTTAAGTTCTTAAAGCATCACTAACAAACACTCCCTAAGGGAGTGGAGCAAATCAACTCTCCAGCCAGTAGAGTCTATTTTTGGTAATTAAACATGGAGGAAAAATAAAACTATTGCTAATTAGGTTACTTAGATTCCACCCGATTCGATGGATGGAGGACGACCTTTTTCAACCTTATTTGTGAACCTGAAGTCAGCAACTGACGATGAGTGACATTCTGCGTTAATGAACTGTTCTCCAAACTCCAGACTGTTGCTATGTTCTCCCAACCGGGTGCTATGTTTTCTGGTGAAATGGATGATCTGCACACTCCTCCTTTATCAGTGACCGACGGGTATCATTTTCCCCCCTGTTTTGTACCCAGTAAGCAACCCTTCCGATTATTTCGCACCATTTGGTTGCCGACGTTCTCAGCAGCTGACCCGTGAGCGAAGGTTTAGTTGAATCAGAACGAGAGGGGGACACAAACTTTTGCTCAGCATGATAATTATGAAATCCTCGAGACGGAAACCGGTCTCGAAACGCAACTCGATAGAGCGGTAGAACCGAACACGGATAGGATGATCGGTCGGTTCTCGTTGGACAAATTCGTCCCATTACTGAAGGCGGAGCGAAAACTTCATCATACACACGAGATCCACTTTACGCTGGCACGCTAGGTTTTCTGGGGGAACAAGGACCCATTTCCATGGGATTCTCGCTCGATTTCGCTCCCGACCTCCTTGTCGTGCATGCAAATGGTGACTCCTTGCGTAAGAAGCAGATGGTACCGTCGGGAGATGGCATTTTAAAATTTACGACAGCTAATCGTATAATCTTTCGTCTAAATTGCCTGCAATCACTGGCGACATACCGCACCGGGGAAGCACCAACGGAGTGGGCCGCCGCCTGTCGACTCACGTTTGTCTCTCCCAGCTAGGAAGTGATCGCCACACTATCCGCACTACCAGGGTAACACAAACACATGGATTGGGGAGAAAGCGGATTCCCATAGAGGAAGGCCACTACCGACCAATTCCGGCCAGAATGGTGCAATTTATGGGGAAAGTTTTTCATTTCAATAGTTTTAATTTTTGCTACTTTCAGATGGTGTAGCATTTTGGGGGGTTTGGCAAGCGCTGGAGTGGACTGGTTTGTTGCCGTCCTTTTCATAGTAGTGGAGCGTCCTTTGGAATCAATTTTTGTGGAACTATGTCATTGTGAATTGGTGTTGCGTTACTTTAGTTGACTCATGCTGTGAATTGGGGAGTTGCCTGCGGTTTGATTGTGTTTTGGGCGTATGAATGGAGTCGTCGATGCTGAATATAAGGAACATAGTTTGGTGCTTTTAAGCTATGTTTTTGTATTGTGTTTGACAACGGTTGTTGAGTGACAGTGACAGTGTCTCCTTGATACCATTTCAATGCTTTACAATAAACGATGTATCGAGAATATACATGTAATACAATGATCTCACTAAGAGAAGTAATTGAACAAATGAATGGAAACATGATCGGTGAATTCTGATGATCTTTAATTCAATAATGACCATGACAGTGTTCAGGACCCGGTAAATACGTAAGAATGGATCGTATGAGCCAAATGAAGTTCGTCGATTTGAGATGTCCAGCTTTGCACGAGTATGAAACCACCTGGCAGGCATGTATAGGTTGATGGCAGTAGTCAATGTAGCCGTCCAACAGAGTAGTTACAAAGGGGAACATTGTTTGATATATTATCGCTAATAAAAAATATAGTCAACAGCTATGTCGGTAATAAATAAATAAATAAATAAATCAATAAACGGTAAAGTGACGCAATACAGTGCTATGATCAGTCCTGGCTCCCTACTACGAATGAGCAATACATGATCGAGTTGATCTGTAAAAAAAAGCTTCGTGGCCAAGGTTGTTACAATGATCCAAATTTTGATAGTTTCTAATATTTTCATCACTTCATACTACACGTTCCATTCTATTTTTTCATTTTACATAATTAAAATAAATGCTTTTAGGTAGTTTCTGTTCAACGAACCGGAATTTGAGGATCAGTAAAAATTTAAAATGATAATCAACACAAGTATACGAAAATAGTTTGTATTAGTAGACTTCAACGATTTGGTAAATTCTATCAAGCTAGCTTTATTTGAAAATCCAGAATATTTTGATTTTTTTACCTTGTTATGTTTAAACCATTCGTTCATGTTCCTTCCTAATTTACCATTTTGCATGCACTGTTGTGTGACATGCTATCAAAGCTCACATACTGAACACAACAGGCGGTTCCAGGAAACCCATCCATTTCAACTCATTTTTATCGCTTCACTTTAATAGCCCCAATTGTACGGTGAGCCTACTTAAACGGTAAAGAAAAGTTAAACTACTGCGCTACAAAATATAAACATTTAGTCGCTGTTATTTGCGTTTTTTTTTGTTTGGTCGTATACTTGCATCGTAAAATGAAACGTTCCTAATATTTCATCGTTCACGCACCGACCGAAATCCCCGGTCACCCGGTAAAGTATTTATGATCTCATCCGGATTTTTCGACCATTCGATTTTGCCTCATAATCGTAAAATTTAAGCCACTTTCATGCTTCAACATGCACGAAGGATAAACCCGAACGAAGTCGACAGCAAAGGGGGTAACATCCTGACTTGAAGTTAAAAAAGAAGGAAAACAAACCCAAATAAAAATGCTACAAAAGAGTTAAAGATGTTTACGTTTCGTTTCACTCGATTTCATATGCGGCTGGCTAACGCACCGAACCGTGCCTGGACACTCCTGGCCCGTTTGGCGTACCGCTCAAGGTGGCTGGTCCTTCCAGGCATCAGCACGCCAGCAGAGGGAGAGTCGTTTATTTGTTTACCCGAGCTGTACCATTTCCTGCTTCGCAGGACGACCGCCAAAAATGTGCTGACTCAAATGACATCATTCCAGGCGGTGCGTGGCGGTGGGTGGTGGCGGCGGTGGTGGTGGTGATTCACAGCATAATATACCGTGTGATGGTATATTTTTTATGAGCACGAACTTTACAATTATCGTTTTCTTTCGCTGTATTGCGTCTGGAAGGAACTTTTATAAGCATTTCAAAGGATGACAGAAGACGAAAACAGAAGAAAAAGAGAGAACGAGACAGTATGCGAAAAAGCAAAACAAAGAAACAAGGAAACATATTGAAAGATCCACTACCGAGCTCCCCTCCCCCCCCCCCCCTGCTTAACCCACTCAGCCACACGTCATCGAAACGGCAGCGGAAGCGGAAGCTGGGTGGGATGTCTATTCGTTTCACCGTTTTTTCGCTTTTCCGCGTGTGCGTGTGTGTATTTCTTTTCCGGTTTCCAATGACATTCGTGTCGTATCAGTGGATCGTTTAAGATTTTATTTGCTTTATATCCATCGTAAAAAAGGGGGTGAAGCGTAGTGCCAACCTTAGCCATACCGACAGACGGAGCATGATATGGGAGCGTCGTACGATTTCATTACGATTTAAACGTTGACAGCCGAAAGTGTTATTTGATGCCGTCGTTCCTCCTTTTTTGCTTTTTTGCTTCAAGGAGGGTCAGGCCGGGCGGTCGTGACCATAACTGGCCTGCGTTGGTACACGGAGCGGAGGAAACAATGTATAGTTTATGTAAATTGGATAATGATCGTTTCGTAATGTTGCACTTGGTAAGTTTGATGGTCAATTATCATTCCACGGTGGAAGGTTTTTGTGGCTTTCGTGAAACGCTCGTGAGTGATAATTTATGTTTTAAACATGTCGTTAAAGTCAAATGGTGCGTTTAAATGATTATGTGTAACAAATAAATTTTATTATAAATGTAAGATAATAGAAGGAAATAATTAACGTTTATCAGATGATTTTCATGATAATTAAGATATGTTTTTGCGTTCGATGTGTTTTGTTGTGGATATAGCAACGCAAAGGCTAGTTTTCATAGCTTTTACAATTATGTAACTGTAGGGTTTAATATGAACTAAAAGAAGAAAAAGAGGTTTGTTCTATTTAATTGCCTGAAGGTATTAAAATTTCTATTAACAATTTGTATCAACAAAAGAGACATTAAACGTTAAATAGAAACATTTTTATAGTTAATGTTGTGTTTTATCATTAGTATACCAATAGTGTTTAAATAAAATATTAATCTTCATCTAAAGAGATATTATTATAAATTCCATATATGTTAAGAAAATGCAACTTCAACATATAGACATATGCATTTCAGTAAAAAAGCAAGAGCTTTAAAATGTGTTTGAAAATCAGATTTAATATCGTTATCTGATTAACTGAACTTTACTTTGAAAATGTAGTATATATCTCTTAGAAGTCATGGAACATGGAATAAATGTTTTTTGTGTATTTTAGCCCTATTAAATTATGTAGTAAAAGTAAACCCTGTCGAACGATAATTAATGATGCATTAAATGGTTTGCATTGCTCAAATAATATCAAGCTGACGCTGATAGCTTTAGTGGAGGTTTCTTTGAAATATTTCTTTAAATGGAATACTTTTTATCGTGAGCTTTGAGCTAACGCACTTTTATTAACACAAATGTTCTCCATAAATTTCCTCCCAATCTATTTTCCAAAACACTCTTCTAAAATTAAAGCAAAATAAACCTCACACAAAGCCTACGCTGGACACATCACATCGCACACCTAGCCCCCTCAACATCACCTTCCATGGTGGTGTGGTCGGCACAAAGGCAGGAATGTTTCTGAAAGCGTAATCAAAATAATTTTCCATCCGGAGAAGCAACGTCTAACAGGCGGTAGATTTGTGGCCGGAAGGCTTTACCAGCCCAGCTTGTTGTGTCGTGTTGCGCAAAGATGTGTTGTGTCGTTGGTTTTTACCAGCGAAAAGAACAAATAGGAAAAAAAGCTCACAAAATCTCAAACAACAGCTTTTCAAAGAACTAGCCCAACGACGACGATGTTGATGCATTATCTGTTGTTTTTTAAAGGCCATGCCTTTGCTGGAAGCATCCATCCCCGTACAATGTTGTGTGCTTTGGGGTCATGGAGCAAAGCCGTCTCTCCCCGGAATAGGCGATGTGATTGTGTTTTGGAATTCAATAACATCTGAAAAACATATTACTCTTGGACTCTGGGTTTGTATTGTTGTTGTTTTTTTTCGTTTCCTTCAACGGAATGGCTTAATGGACGGTGGTATGGCAGATCAGGTAGCGGTTCGTAAGTGGTGGTGAGGTACGATGAAAACAAAATCTCATTTTGCTCCCCAATGCGACCCGGGATGACATATTTCTAGAGCAAAACTCCTGTACATCTTATACGATAAAGTGGGCACATCTTGGCCGTATGCTTCGTGAGATAAACCACTTTGTAGTGTATGTGCGGAGGCCGATCGATTGACGTGCAAGCCAAGAAGCCTTAGAAGATGTGAAGAGAGCTGAGTTTAATGCAATGCAACAGTTTAATGCAGTCTTTCGGAAAACCTTTAGCTCACTGTCAAACCGAGGGTAGAGAAATCAATCGTTTAACCTTTAACAAAGGCATCCACCGTACCGTGGAGTTTAACTGGTGGACGAGCAGGAGGACGCCACGCTTCCAGATAAAGACACGATCGAGAAAATTCAAACCCAAACCAACCATCTTTTCCACGGAGCAGCCTGACCAGCACCAGAGAACGGTGAAGCGGACTCGAACGGCAAATAATGAACTTTTGCTTCGGTCGTTCAGTCTATCGACGCTTCCCCCTCGATGACTTCATTCCGCCGCGAGGCAACAACAGCGGCCAATCGGGCGGTCCGGCTAAGCTTTCCCCGGGATGGCATAATTTTTCATTCGGTTTCGAGAATCAATTTCTCGGTTTTGGTCTTGGATTTTCCGCAAACATGAAATGGCTGCCCTCGGGCGGGAGGGCGATGGGGTCGCATGCGTCTCCGGCGATGGACTAGGGAGGTTTGGGTGGTTGTTGTGTGTGTGTGTCGAAGTAAAGTAATTTATGTTACTTGACGGATTGCCCTCAGGTTGTGGTGGTAGGCTGAGTGCTCCGGTGCCTGCCCCGAAGATCAATAGGTTCGGGAGGAGTGTTGCAAGGCGAAGAGCTTTCGCTATTGTAGTGCGGTGTATGTGTGTTACGCTACAGGCATGGGAAGAAGATAAAATAATGGCTAGTAATTGATTGGGAAAAATTGAATTGTTAGAAAACTTTTGCTGACAGCGAGTGAATCGCTAAAACAATGGGAGAAAAATGGGGCAAATAAGATAGTTTAATCAGAGGATAGCAAGCAGCTTGATGATTGAAGGATAGACCGTAGGGAGAATTCGAAACAAATATGACTTTCATTTAGCTTAAATTAGAACAATATTGTTCCATCAGTGCATAAGGGATTTTAGAAGCACAGTGGAAGACTAAAGTGTGTTCGGATCAATATTGCATAAATGAAAGTGCTTTGCGACTGATCCTTAATTCTTAATTTGCTTATCCTTTATAGCTGCTACAGACAATCCCGGTTACCCGTTCAGGATACTCAGGATGTCTTATAAAAATGGTTAGCCAAAATTATTAGATGCACTGTAACATAGTTAACTAGCTTACCTAAAAATCACTTACCCTAACTATGGACACTGCCCATCAATAGCGGATTAACACGAGTGCAGGTCCTACACATTCACACCAATGTAGGCCTTTCTGATATGTCGAGGGAGCAGGTGTATGAGGAATTCTAAACTAGAGCAAGATTGAGAAGGACATTTACTAGTGAGCGCGTTGAGTGAGTTCTATTTCTCGAGGCCTCTTAAGATATTGGGGTCCTACGCGGCTGGTTAGTTTGCGTACTGCTTAATTCGCCTATTTTGCCTATGAAATGATTGTCTTATGAATTTTAGATAATTTTGTTCATTTTGTTCATATACTGAGTTTTGTTCTCTTTTATCATCTTTATTCTTGTTTTAGTTCTTGCAGTAAGTAGCTGCTTGCATTTTCATATTATTACTTTTAAATGTCTTACTTTTTTATAACTAACTTACTAGGCTCTTTGATTTAATAATGGTTTTCTTTTCAATTTTTTTTTATTTATTCTCTTCTCTTCTTATCTTTTTTTTTTCTCTCTCTCTCTCTCTGTTTTTTGCCAGTTAGCTTATATGTATTGTATTATAGTACAATGGATTTTTTGTATTTGTTATATTGAACTGCAATCTTTGATAATTATATTTCTATGTTTGATGTTCTTTCATTTTCATCACTTTTAGCTTTTCATTCATTGCTCAGCTTTGTTATATTAAAAACTTAAAATTAGATATATGAACATTATTTCATAAATATCATCAGGACTCATTCAAACTATTTTTAACTTCACATTAGAATGCGTATGTTGCTTTCCTCTGTCTCGTTGCATGTTTTGCGTTTGTTTAATCAGGTCAAACACTATCAACGCATCTGGATGCCATCCAGGGACGCTCACGCCCCCCATATCGCTTCATCTTGTGCGTACCACTCACCACCACCACCACCTGCCACCTGCACAATTCCTGCCTAATGAGCGATTAATCACAATCTTACCACACGTCCGCTGCAGAAGCGCCTTGCGCCGAACCGGAAGTCATGTGCTGTGCTGTGTGTAAGGGGTAAAAGGCTTCGTACCAGCAGCAACAACCTTTCCGGCTCGGAACAATGGCAAACTGCTGTCAACCGCAGGCCAAGGTACCCCAAAAGGAAGCTCATCACCATCTCGCTCCAGAAGTGGGAAGCAGGACAAACCTTCTATGTCTTCCCGATGGTGTTAGGAGATGAAATATTCTTTGTCAGGCTAACGGGATGCACGGCATGGTGGGATGGGCCGAATGGCTGAATGTGCACTCGCTCCAGGCAGCAGCACCCGGCAGGAAACGGATTACTGGTGGACGTGAACCATTTTTAGTTGACACGGTTAGTGAGGAAAGCAGTTCTCAAAAAAAAAAAAAGGAGGGCGGGTGAGGAAAAAGTAAGCTAGGCACTTCCGTCTCGGGATGACATAATGTTTGTAATAAACTGTAATATGAATGAATGTGGTCTACTTCATCATGCGCATCATGTGAGACGCCCGGAACGTGGAAATTCGATGTCACTTCGTGCATCTCCGGTGGCACTGTTTTCGAACGCCCCCGGAGCAGCGTCCCGGCAGTGTGAATGCGCCCTGCTTTGGATACAGCGGATGCTGTGTGTGTGTGCGTAGTGTGGTACAGTAGAGCGGGTCTGGTAGTTTTACCACAGGACCGCTCGTTTCAGGGCCCGGGAAATAGACAGACGTCACGCATTTGTCGCTGTCATAGTGCATCCGAGCGCGTAATGTTGCATACTCCCCGGAGCCCATTTAGGGTTTTGGGCAAGGAGGGGCAGTGAACCGCGGCATAAACTCGTTTGCGGTTGGAACGTGTTTCTGGAAGTTCACATGCGTTAAAAAATGAAGAAGTTCAAGGAAGAGAAAGCGACCACTGTAAATTAAAGGATATCACACTCTGGATCTTTCACGAAACTTATTTGCTGGAGCGATATCTTTGCGTTCATCCGTCATGAACATATTGCTTCAAAAAAGCTCGTTTCCTTTGGAAATTATCTTGTTGGGTACATTTTTAGTTTAAAAAAGAAAAAAATGTATCAGCTATTTCTTAGCAGCTACCTTGAATATTAAATACCATAGGAATAGATATAAGTTTTCTTAAATAATATAGTGAACAACTAATCAGGGGCAGCTATCATTAAATCATTTCATTGCGGTTGCCTCCATAGCAATCTTATTTTCTTTTTTTGTTTTAAATTTTCAAAGGACTTAATGAACTTGGTGTTTGAGCCTGTAGTACAAGAACGTGCACGTGAGATGTAATGTCTTGTACTTTAAAATGTCTTTATTACTGTACTGAATGTAAGCCCAAGGAATCTTCCTAGAACATGTCATAACAAAGCTCTCGCATGGTATACACAAGGAACAAGGTAATTCTCTACGGGCCTTTTTGGTATAATTATTAAAGTCCCAGTATGGTTTTTTTAATTGATTATCTATTTTTGAGACATTTTCTTTTTCGAGCTGAGTTTTTGCTATTCAATTTCAACTATTCAACTCCACGCAATTCGAAGCCACTGGCTCCCTTTTGGTCATACTAATTTTTTTGTATTTTTTTTTAAATTCATAAAGTGTAATTTAACTTACATTACTCTTTAAATATAGTGCTATGCAACAGAAGCTCTCCACGGGTTTCATACCACGCTAAGGGTCGTTCAGTTTACGGTTTTGTCAAAGGGGCTCTTTCCGTTTTTAGTTCGTAGGCTGAAATTTCAGCCAGTCAGGTGGTGTTCGATAAGTAGTGCAATTACCGACAGCATCAATGCAATCTTGATACAACTACTATGATTTATCGTATGCTTATGCTACTATGATGCTGGTTTCCTTATTATTTGTATAACTTATTATGAATCGCTTTAGTAAGAAGTTTTCTTCATGCCATTTTCTATAAATTCATAATTTGCAGCCAAATTCCTAAACTCAATCCAAGAGGAACGTGTGTTGCAGTTGCTCAGATACAACGGTTGCTTAAAGTTATTTACCGAGTGCCCTGCTCTTTATCGCATACAATAAAGTAAAATTTTCCATATGAACAACCACCATATTATGTCTCTTTTGACATAACATAAATTGCTCTGTTCTAATAATTAAATTTTTAAATTTTAAAAAGCCTATTTTTAACTTTCTCTCATAATGTGTGGATCTCAAGTAATTCGATTGTAATTGACAAAAGTGTCCTATTTGGATTTCTATGTACATTCTGAAAATTATAGACTATGATGATCTACGATATACAAATATTTCCATCCTAAATCTCAATTATGCATGAACTATAGGAAGCAAATACAAATGATAATAAAATATGCGAAGAGTGATTTAGTGCAATTACTCAAAACAATCATTTACTTTACATCGTTTTAACGCTTTATTTTGAGTGTATGTATTGTAAATGTAGTTTAACATTACTTTGGAAAGGTTTTAAAATGTAACAACTTAAACATAAAAAGAAACCACATCCGCTCATAGCCATAGAAGAGCAAAAAAATAGACCCATTAAACTCTAGCTAGCTGTGGAATGTAAAAAGTTCAAACCCATTTGTCTATGCACGATTACCAGCCCGAGCAATGTACATCTTCCAGCACTACCTGACCGGTTGTGAAAACCCGCACCCATGAAAATCAATACCATTACTCTCGACGATTGCGGTCCGCCCGTTAATATTGACGAGCACTAAAGGCACGGCGAATGCAATCAGTGAAGTAGCGCTTTCATCATCAGCAGACCCGCGAGAAAATAGCCAATGGTCAGGGAACCGCATCGTACAGATGACGATCTAAAGCACCCTCGCCCTGTCAGGAGAAAGACAGCCGTACTTCACATAACGACAACAACAAAAAAATGGTTCCTCACCAACTCCCAGCAGGGATTCGCTGCCAGCCATCGTAAATTGTTGGCTGGATTTTTTTTTGTGTTGTAGTTCTCCAACGTTCTGCGGATGTTCTCGCCTGATTTCTCACATGTACGCAGCCTCGTTTGCGTGGCAATGTGGCGAATATGAGCGGACGTTTGTTTTTTTTTGTGTTGCCTTTTGCTCCACACATCCTGTCCATCCATTCTTGCTCGGACACAATGGGATGCAACACCGGCCGGATGTTCCGGTGCACTTTCATTCCGCTTCAATCGGACACCGCTAACCACATGACGGAGGAATAAAAAAGAACGCGCGAGCACTTTGATTCGCTGTGGGGTGGGTGTGGAAATTTGCATGTAATATGTACCTGTGGGAGGAAAGTGGGGAAGTGGGGTGAAGACTTGCTTCTTGATTTAGGTCGTACCAGGAATCAAGCGCCCGCTGGTGAACGGGTTCATCATTTGCTTTGATGCGGGTAAATGCGCAAGAACGCGATCGTTTCCGGGCTGCCGTTGGGGGTGTACGCGATTCAATGGAACGTGATTATTTGAGTAATGGGCTGCAGGATGAATTTTCCAACCTGTTCTTTAATGCACAACCATATTTGCTCTGGTGTCAGAAGAGACAGCAAAAAAAAAAAAACACAAATGCCACATGGTAGTCTTCACCAAATCGCTATTTGTGCTGTCCCTTTTCTCCTAGTGTGAACGTTTGAAAATGCAGAACGGCATCTGTAGTAATGTTTGCAAATTTAATACACCTAGCATGAGACACGTTTGTGGTGGAACTTTGACTGTCATCATCTGCTCATTGGCAGATGAATAGCTCGCACGCTCATCGATGGACGCTTAAAACGAGATTCGTGTCAAACATTGCTTTCGAATTTACTCGTTTGAGTGATTGCGTTACGATCGTACGATCCACGCTAGCAGTTACGCAATGTGCGTGAAGTATGTACTAATGTAGCTGTCTTGTTGGGCTGTATGAAAAAAAGGTGCCATTTTGTACTAATTCCCACACTGCTTTTAGTGCTACATGTAATGGGAAACATTGTAGCGTTTGTGGTATTGCGTGGAAAGAGCGTAGAAAGTGGCAGATAAAGTACTGTGCAATTTGTTTGAAATCTTCGTCATCTTACCAACGAATTTTGTTTTTACTTCGAAAAAAAAAAATGTAAATTATTAACAATTTCTGTTATGAAATATCAACGCTTTAATTGTTCGCAGAATAATGAGTTAGTTACTTGACTTTATCGACTCAACAATGCTACAACAAGCAATTAACATAAGTGCTATTATACAAACTCTCTCACTTTGCAAACATTAATTCTTGTGCAGGCAGAGTATCATCCATAAAGCGAAAACAAATAGCAAATGAACACAGCTTACCGGGCTATCTTTACCCTCTTTCACTCGCAGGACGTACCACAACCCATTTGGGTGCAAAAGTACGAAGCCGTACCAATGAGCAAATGGGTTTTTAAATTTTAAATTGTCGTTGTAAAATCTGTCCACATCTTTGCAAACTCTCCAATACCGTGCGGAGAAGCGATCGACACTAAAGTGTCGTTGAGCGTTGACGATAAGCTATTAAAGCAGGAAGGATACGAACCGGGATTAAATTCCCCAATGGATCATATCAGACGAGATAGTTTCGGTTTGGATCATCGTACTTTTGGGTGGGTGTACTCTTCCACCCATGGTGTATCCACCCTCCCTGTCTCTTCTTTCACCCCGCTGGATGCGTTGGATGTTGCAACAACTGGCTACATAGTTCATTATCATTGCCTCGACAAGGTGCGGCAAAGCGAGGGAAAGGATCAACGGCACAACGTTATCGGCTGTGTGCGGTGGCTGTGTGGGTATGTGGGTATGTGTAACGGTATCTCTTTTGTGTAATTTATGCAGAGTTTTCTCAGCTCTGGGACATGACGAAAACAACTTGTCGTCTCCGCTTCGCCAACAATCTCCCTTTCGGCCTCCGAACTACCCAGCCATGTACGAGAGCGACATATGTTTTTACTTTCCGTTCCTCAATGCCGAGCAGCTAGGGTGAATGTATGTTTTCACAATTTCTCACCTTTAAGCAAGGGATGGTTACTGTACGGGGTACCGTAAAATCCACACAGTGTCATGTATAATCTCGAAACACACACATGGTACGAGGGTTTGATATGATATCCTTTTCAATAGAATTAAAGGGGAAGCAAATGCTTTTGATGCTCTAGATATAAGGCAAATAATGTGTATAACTTGTTTAATTGAAGAAAACAAAACTCGATAGAATTATGGATGTTTGTATATCAACAGATGTAATCAAATTTCTTGCGATGATGATTTTGTTTGAGAATAAAGGAGTAGTAATAGTAGTATACAAGTTTTTATTGATATGAAAATGTGTTTACAGTAGACAATGGATACTCTTGTGGATTCGTAATGGCTTACCGTTGTTGGAAAAATTGGAAAAAAACCCTCGAGCCAAAATTTTGTAATGAAAAATAATCCTAATAATAATAGAGGAGTAGTTTCATGTAGTTAACCTTGAACAATAAAGATATAAAATTGACAAAAGTAGTATACTTTTTTATCGTTCAAGTTTTGTTAATGTGTTCATGTGTTAACTTCCCATGCTGTAGGAAATATGAGATGGCCAGATAATCTATTAGATAGATGCACCTTGTCTAAGTTAATTCCTATCTAGTCCGTTTCTCAGGCATCACGGACTGGTTATTCTGTTGTATGAGAATAATTATTCCAGAAATCCTTAATACCCATTCCATATCAGTCATTACCATTTACGTCGTCAAGGCTACTTGCTGGGCTTAATATATTTGCTAAGTTAACCTACTTAACGATTTATTGTATTTTCTTTTTAAAATAACACTACAAAAGCAACAAATATTCAAACGAATACTATTAGTAAGCAATTACTAGATGAATCAAAATTACAAAATATATTTGTAGTTTCACTGTAGTCATTCAATCAAAGAACTTCTCACGCTTCATACCACTCTACTCAATCTATAAGGCTTGGTATAACTACACCCGATGGAAACTGTGGCTCGATCTAGTTAACGCCGACACGAACTGTCAAAGAGCTAGCTGGGCTACCCGTCAACTTTTGTGGACGCGCTGTGTTGCAACGTGCTTGCTCAGCGTTACAGCATGTGCGCCAAAAGCGATGTGTTTGCAAAACTGTACGATGGGAAAGTTTTAATGATCTACCGTTGGTTGGACTGACACGTCAATTATTGAATTATATGCTTTTGCAGACACCAACTTTGACAGAACAGCAAGCAGCTAAAACATATGAAGCAATGGCAGTCGGTTTCATGGAGAGCCGTTTGCAATGAAGCAGTTTCGTTATCGTTGTATGAAATGATGCCACTTAAGTGTTGATTCAGCTAGTTGCAGCTGTCAGTTGAAGTTTGCCAATAGAGAGTGTTTATTTTAAAGGATTTTTGATAATTTAAATTGTTTCTATTGTTTCTTAATAACAATTATACAAAATACGCAATATCGTAAATGTTATTTTCCATTTCGGTGCAATCATCACCGACGCGTATTAATTTTCATAACTTAAGCACAGGATATCCTTCCCACTTTGTTTAGCCAACCGAAAATTTAACCCAAACGAAAATCAAACTCGAAAAATCCCGCAACCACGCACTCGTAGCAACGGCCACAATTAATTACCCTTTAGAGCGCCAACAGACTCATCCAACTATCATCATTTAGGTGCCATCATTGCCCGTGAAACACAAACCTATGCAAAGCGGGACGATGAATGCTTAATGCAGCTGGCGATACGCCTGCCTGAACCCGCACAAACAGGAAGAGCATCTCAGCCTTGCCGCGCGCTAGTAGCAGCAGTAGTCTTGCCGAGCTTTGCATCATCAATTAACGGCCACCGGTTTGGTTGGCTGTCACCGGAGCATCGAGCACAATCGAGGTGCTCGAGTATTCGGTTCGGTTGTCACAACAGTTATTTCTCGCCAGCCGGGCCTCAACCGCTTCTTGCTAATGTGCAAGTGGATTAATATGGCAGGTTGCAGTGGTAGCAAACGGACCACGGCCCCCGTGTGGCGAATGTAATTGCCCAGATAAAACCGAACGCTTTGGCGGCGAAGGCGGGACAGGTTTGACAGGTGGTCGAGGTTGTGTTGGGATGCCGCCACACGCATCGACCTGCTCCGGGGAAGGATGAAATGCACCCAAGTGTGGTGGGATCATAAATTTTGCTGTTATCGCACCGGGAAGGCAGAATGGCAGAATAATATTATTGATAATTGTGCCATTTATTATCGAAGTCAATGGGACGATAATGGCGATGTGTTGATATTCCATTTCTAGACTGTTTAAACGCTGCATGAGTGATGTCTGTGTGGAAATGTATCTAAGTGCCACCGTTTGCAGTGATTTGATTTCTGAAGCAATTAATGACTACTATCGTTGGAGGTTGATGCTTAAGGAAAGTTTTGATACATTTTGTAATGCAAAGTCATATTTATACATGTCAGGAGCAGGAAAGTCATCTTTGTTACATTAAAGGAACCTTCTTCAGAATTTCTACTTCATGATAAGCACACAGAAAAAATAGAAGTTAGAGGTTCTTGAAGATAAATCAATCTCTATACATTGATCCATCATCATTTTGACCATGACAAATGATGTTGGATGGGCGTTTCGAACGGGTTTACGGTTGTCGGGCAAGAACCTTACACATCAGCACATCGGTTGATTTGACAGCAGCGCTAAAGATTACGAACAAAGTTGTGATTTGTGTACAAAAATACTGTACCTTTGTTTTCAACGCAGTGAAATGGGAACTGTGATGAATAATATACAAGACATTGATAATACAGAACTGCACAAAAAGCTGTCTAAAAGACACTATATAACTGTTGTGCTATATTATACACATAGATAACTAATTCTAATTAAATTTAATTCTGATGGTAATCATTGTTGTGTAATAAGTAGGATATTTAATATGATTCCTTCAATACATCACACAACTGCATTTTTACCTGTTTACAACTTAAACCAACTTACCAATGGCTTACAGCGTGTCACTTGCTGTGAAGTATGCTTCTGATTGCTTTTCCGGACGACAAAGCACTACTGGAGTAGAATTATTATTTGCCAGTTTCACGGTCCAACAAATGCAACGTTTGCGACAGAAATTACAAGAAACTTCTTCTTCTTCGAACCACCACCCGTACCCGGCAAAGCCGAAGGTGTTAAGCTAAAAACGACGCAAACCATCATCTTACCGGTGCCATAAATAAGAAGTGCAATGGCAACACTTGAGATTTTTGATTTATGAAGCACCCTTTCGGTCGTACGTCGAAGGTCGGGAATGAACGCTACGAACTAGAATGGCGAGATGGACAGTTTTTCATTCGCACACCGTGTGCGCCCGGTTTGTTGACAGTCGAGTGTCGAGGTTGTTGGCGATTGTGCAGCGCGTGCAGTGTGCAAGCAAAAGCAATTTCTTAATCTTACATCGGATGCGGGAAAGGACAGCAGAGTGGATAGGTGGGGTGGCAAAAACGGAACGCGGATGAAATTTATACCATCGATGACTTAAAGCAATTAAAACTCGTGCTGCTGGAAGGTAAGGAAGTTTTATTTGCTGGACGGTAGCTTGTTGGTGTGGAGTTTGTTGGTTGAAGGGTGGAAATACTACATGAAATAAACGGAAAACTTTTGCTGTTAAAACTTGCTGGAATATTAATGATAGCTTGCCTATAAAACAGGTGAGTATTTGTCTGTAGAGTTAAACAAAAAAAGAATGAAACTGTTCTATTTGTTCTTTGGGATAACAGAGTTGTGTTTATCTGCAAGGGGAAAATAGTTTGTCAACAAACCATTCAATTTAGTTTAGTAGTTTTAATTAAATACGTTTTCTTTATTTCAGTGTACTAATGTTAAGCTTTATTGAATAATGTTCATGCTTAAGTGTATAATTTGCTACTTTCTCTAATCAATGTAAAATAACTTGTTCAACCGTGGAAAGTTTTCGGATATATTTTATCTTATTTCTTACTTGTACTTATCGTTAGTCAAAGATGAAGAGAGTGAAATTGACTTTTTGCTCCCTATTTATTAATTTGCTATCACTAGGAATGTGCCTACAAAAAATAACACTGATAGGATTTGTTCCGTTCCGATAACAACTGTTCGAATCATGCAGTTGCTCCAACAAAACTATACTAAGAATTTTGTCTCTTTTTAGTTATTATTTATTTATTTTTTTTATTACATTATTATTTATTATTTATTTATCACATTTATTATTTATATTTTTGTCTATGTGTGTGTTTTTTTCTTTCGTGAGCGTTTCACGCTCTTTTAAATTTTATGGCTAATTGTGAGTTTAATAGAAAATCATAAGTTGATGGCATATCCTTTATCAATCATTAGTTATCAACAAATAGTTTTTTGACATTTTGCTTTATTAACTACTCTTGTCATTGGATTGGTTCAACAAGCTCTTGGACCAACAAACCACATTATTTTTTTGTAGTTCTTTTCTATGATTGAAGTTTGTTTCACAGATTTATAAGATCGATTTCACGAAACCAAATTATAAGGCCTTTAAATCTTTCTAGTGTTTTATTGAATTTTTATACAAACTATGAAAATAACACATAAATGCCAGATTAAAAAAATAAATGAAAAATGTAATTTATTTGTAGAAACAAAATAACGCGTTTAAAAGTCTTTTTATCAAAAACATTGTAGTACAGCACTTCAAGAAAAAAAAGCTAATAATAGGATTTGGAACATTTGGAATCGATGGTCAAAATTGTTGACATTTTCAATACTATGAAAAGAAAATTTTTGATTAATTTCAAGATAATCATACTATTTGGCGTTATACTAACCAAAGAAAAAGAAATCATTTTTAAGAATAATATGAAATAAGTCGGTGAAAATAGCTGCTGCACCCCACAGGTCAAACCCACCAAGGTGATAAATTAAACGTCTGATAGCCTTAGTAGATCTAGAGCAGTTTAAAATGGTTTGTTGGCATTTGAATCTGTCTTGTATACCCCTGTATAGCTACATTTAGTTTTATAACCTGTCTGTCTTCCTTTTGGTTGAGCAGCACAAGTCCATATTGTTTAAGCATGTGTTAGATTCTAATAAAAATATTTAAAACCCCCTAATTCTCACTCGCAATACACCGCACAACAGCAAAGCCGAGTGCTCATAACGGCTCCCCATAATGCACACGGTACGATCATTAAAATAGATTTCTCTCCAATTAAAAGTCTCCCCTTAACAACCCACCGCCTCATATTACGGGCCAATGATCAATGCAATAAAGGCAAGCTTTTATTTTATGACGCCCCTTGTCCCGACCGGTCTACGATGGCAGAAAAAAGGGGTGACACAGTCTCGTCCCTGGACCAAAAGGTAAGGACAATGCGTGCCCATTTTGCGACCCATGCCCAATGTTTGCAACTGTTTTGACAACCGCATTGCGCTTTCGGATGCGTGAAACAATGAGATTGAACAATGCGATTCCGGCGGGCGATGATGCAGGGCTGGGTGGCCGGGAGATTGTCGTCGTAAAAAGGTGTTACGAATTTTACGCTAGTATCTCCTCTAGCCCTAGCTCGGTATAGCCCCCCCACACTCCACACAGTAAAGGTCACAGTAAGCACGGTAAAAGGTATTTTAATGAATGCACCAAGCGTCACCAAAGAAATCGAAGGCTCGTTGGGTCGTTTGCCAGCGACACAGAGGGGAAGGGAAATGTATGCGCATCTTTACCGACCGTTTTTCTTTCGAGGATGGTCGGGGCAAATGTTTGCCATTTTGGGTTGGCCAAATCTAGCTTTTGGCACCGATGACGGTGACGATTTTCTTGCTGTCCATGCCCATTGTCAAGCGATTCCGATACCCGGCTTCCTACTACTTCCAATGGAAAATGCAAGGACAGATTCGGTAGTAGCAGTGGTGGCAGTACCGGCAGCGGACACAAAAGCTATAAACTTTTGAATTTTAAACTCAAGACAAAACAATAAAAACCTAAGCGGAAAACGGGCTGTAAATGTGGCCAGAGGAAGGAATGGTAGGGCAAAGTCCAGAAATAAAACACACAGCCAGCCAGCCAGCACAGTGGGAAGTGCAAACGCTAGCCGAACGCGTACTAAGCACTTGGAGGCCAGGATAAGAGCGCGCCAGGATTTGTCTGTGCACACCAACTGGGCACCGACCAGTTGTGAACACCTGAGCGGTAATAGAATTCACCTTTTGTTGAATTTATTTAGATAAACCCTTCTCTTGCGCTAAGCATCATCCAAGCGGCTGTGTCCCGTGCACGTGGATAAAGTTCTTCACCGTGAAGTACTCTCGGGCGCTACTTTTGGACGCTATTTTTGTTTGCTTAATGCTGCAAAAGCGTTTCAAGAGGAGTTTGGGCAGAGAAGTTTAGTTTGAGGATTGACTTTAAAGCAAGGTGTTTTTGAAGGGGGCCAAACATTGCTATGGTAAACAGGATTAAACAATTACGTTAGTTGCAATCAAATCGATGATAATATTTACAAATATTTGTTGTTTTAAAGCGGTTTTCGATATGAAAAGAAATAGCCAAATATTTAAGCTTTTCCAAACGAAACAGAGGCTCATACTTTAGACTGAAAGATTTGGAGAGTTGCCTAAATTTTTGTCCACTATTCATTCGCTCCAATCGTTACAGCAAAGCATAAATAGGCAATTTCAATTAAATGACCTCTTAATAAGGATGTGCTTAAATTTGCTTGATTTTACTGTACGCAACTTCCCTTTCCCATGTCGCAAAAGTTTAATTAATATTCGACGTCGAAAAAAGGCCCGTAATGCTTTTGGTAGGTTGGTAATTTATTTTGCATCGTAAAGCATCACAATGGTTCAAATTTACCCTAAATACTTACCACAGTACTGTGATGGCGCTCGATTAAAGTACAGCAAAGCCTCACGTGGCCGGTGGTTGGGCACAGCCGGGGCACATCTGAAGATAAAAGTAAAATCGATTTTCATTATCTTTTAACAGCCATTTTGTGCATCGAACTGGAGCAGGGCTGGCCGTTCTTATGTTTTTTTTTTTTTGCTTATCGCTTCTTTGTCTCACTCTGTAATGCCGTCACGACTATACGCGGTGGTGGGCCGCGCGTTTCGCTCGATTTGCTGGACCGTGATCGTTTTAATGGAGTAGTAAATTGTGGTACTTGTGGTTTTAGAGAGAGAGAGAGAGGGGGGGAAAAAAGACGAAGCTTCTATTTTTTTGGTATTCAACACGCTACCACCATTATCTCCGCGTGCGTTTGGGTGCAGCTAAACGCGGAACGAATCAGCTCGTAAATTGATAGATCGTGTTTGGTTGCGATTTGTTTTTAATGGGGAAAAGTTTGGCTTATGGTGGTCGGGGCTAATGTGTGGGTCGGTATGGTATGACGCACTTCTTTCAAGGTTCAATCGATTGAATTACTTAGGCATGGTAAGATAGAGGCGGTGTTTCGTTTATTTTTTGTTTCATGGGACTTCAAAACAATTGGAAATTTTAGAGATTTTCGTCGTTTTCAGAAAAACCACCGAAAACATATCCCGAGATGGAACGAAAACACTATGATGGATTGAAGACATTTTCTATAATTATCTATAATTCTATAATTAATTAATCTATAATCTATAATCTATAATCTATAATTAGAATCAATAATTAGAATCAATTTGGCAAAACTTTTAAATTGTTGTTTCATATTTTAACTTTTTTTTTCGTTCTGTATCATTTGGTTAAAGGGAATTCATCCTTTTTTCATCCATACTTTTAATGGTAGCTGGAAATAAATATAAATGTAGAGAAAAAAGGCTTACATTTATTTAAAAAAGCAGTTTTATTATCAACAGTTTGGTTTTGTTGGAGTTTCGTTTAATTATTTCCAATACTGCTACTTTTTGGTAAATGACTTCTTGACGATTATTGATGAAAACGACATTTGAATTGAGGGGCGGTCCCGTGGTACATTCGTCAACTCGAACGACTCAATAACACGCCCGTAATGGGCTCAATAACGCTCCCCGTAGTAAGGACTGACAATCCGGCTACGTGGTATTGAATAAAGTTTTTAAAGCCTGTATGTGCCGGCATGTCCTCGTAGGATGTTTACGCCAAATAGAAGACTTTTGAACTCTTTCGAAATTTCCTCGAAGGTTACGGTCACCATACACTAGATAGCTGAAGCAATTGGTTGGAAGGGGCTTGCCGGGGTTAGAAGTGGTAATTTTGATTCAGAAGGTGAATATCATTCCAGGGAGCCACCTAACTTTGATTAGTTGAATAACTAAGGTTGATACTTTATGAAGGTCCTGCACAATCATAGGAATAAATGACAATTGGAGTATCTCAGGAAATGTTCCGTAGAATTAGGTCCTATTTGAGCTCAAACCGAATGACGGCTAATATCTTTGGTCTAATTTTAAGCAATTGTCCCTACGGTACAAGCTAAAACATACCAGGAGCCACAGAAACGTGAAGTTCTAGCCTTTTCGCTGTATGGTCCATGAATTGTTCCTTCGGATTAACGGCTTTTCTAAGCGATGAAGTATGCTTTTATAAACCAGCATTACTCCAATTATGATTACGGCTTTTAATACAATTGTCGATGCATGGATATTGGCCTATTTGTTATTTGTTATTTTTTATTTATTAATTAAAATTCAACGGACCGCAAGTGGCCCACTTGAAGCGAATTCATTTACATTTACATTCATTTATGAGTCTTGTTTATTTTGCTCCATAAATAGGATACCAAAAATGCATTATCTTGCATGCAAATTAGAACATAAGAGCATGAACAAAGAATGATAATTAATGGTTGTTCTTAAAAGACAGTATTAGTATTAACTGGCAGTGGAAAGCATTCCCGGAATTTTAGTGTCTTTCTTAATAACTCTCATAACAACAGTCGTTACACTTAAACTAAACGAATAATATTCAACACGTCTTTCATCGCAAACATTAGCACAGCCAGCTGCTTTATGCTTTCTAATGGAAACTCAATTTGCAACCAAATGCATTCCCCCCGAAACCGCGTCGACCAGCCACAGAATTTATGTTTTTCGCAGCGAATAATTCTAAGTTATGGCTTAATTGCATCCCCCCCCCCCCTCACCCCCTCCACCCAACTACTGTCCCCTTCCCCACAGAAAGGGGTTGGCACTGGGCATTACGCCGTCCCACCTACTAGCACCAGGTTAGATGCTACCCCAACCGTCTCCCATCCCCTCCGTTTGGCGATTAATTACACGGCGTCACAGCGTTCGAACGTTCAGCGAGCAGAACGAGCTGCAAGCAATGCTAATGATTCCAGACCCTCCCACAGGCACAGGTAGGAGTGTGGTGCATCGTTTTTTTTAACGATGCCCCAAATAGCCACGGCCTGGAGCTCTGGCTCTGGAGAGCAGCCTGCAGGATAAATACATATTTACTTACCCGGCAGCAGAAGGGCAACCGGGGAGGCAGTAGAAGACTCCGAGTACGACTGCTAATGACAGCTGAGCTACCGTAAATGAACGATGTCCATGGGACAAGTGAGAATTGGCTGGGGGTTTTTGTGCTGGCACCAACGCTGCTGCCTGGGTCCGGGTCCGGAGAGGCGCTTGTTCGATGATAATGACTGTCATGAAAATGGTAGATTGCCAAAAATCGCTGTCTATCGAGCCGCTGTGAGCGTACTGCGTGTAGCCTGGTGGTGAATAAAATAATTTCCTGACCAAGCCGCCGGTTCAAAACCTGGTGGCACTGGCAGCGTCGGGCGAGCGTCGTTGGCAAGGGAATGCGATTAATTATTTCCGACGACTGATACTAATTTATGACTTTCAAAGTTCAATTGTGTGCTTCCCCACCGTTCGTCCGAAATGGGTAAAGCTGTGAAGCCAAACGATGGTGGGCCATGGAAAGAAAGTGTGCATAGTGTAAGCACGTCTGGGCACGTTAATCATACGATTGGTGCGTTAATTTCTTGCTTTATTTTAAACGCAGACAATCATACAGCCAGCCAATGCAGAAGAGAAAGCAAAAAAAGTGTAATTTTGTAAATATCTATTTTGAAATTGCAAGCTCAAGTTGCCAAAAATGTTACCGATGCAACACAATTATCTTCGCTTCGTGCGAGCAAAACAACTTTGGTATAGCAAAATAACATAAACAAAAAATCCCCAACCAAAAACTTCCAATCGCTTCCGAACTGCTTCAACTTCCAACTGTCCGTGTTCGGGGCTCCCCACGGAGCGCCTGTCTGCAATAAGTTACGGACTGATTTATTGGCTCACTGCCGACGGATGTGTACAAATCAATTGTTCAGCTGAAAGCCAATCATAAATCAACATTTTCAGCACCACAATGCCTTCGCAAAATGAACCAGGATGTTTGTGCGTTTCAGAGTGTTGTGCTTTTTTTCTCCGTTTCGTTGCTTGCGGATGTGTGTGTGTAAGTCTGTGTTTGTTGGTGTTTTTGTTTTTACTCCCAAAAGTCTTCTGTTTCTCGTTCATTTTCCAGCTCAACCCTGCCAACGCCTATGTGCGTTGCGGCCGTAGCAGAAGGGAAGGTTAAGCCCTGTTGCCCCTGTTACCGTTAATGGCTGTGCAGCCATTTGCACAGTATGCTTACGGGCAAATAAATAGATCGATAAATTTTACAGGATGTAAACACACACACACACATGATGCTACCGATTTTACTGTGGGCTCTAGGAGGCGTGGGCAATTTCCCTACTGGGCCCAGTAACCCTTTCCTGGCAACTCGATCGTGCGCAACCTACACGTTTTCATCATTAAGCGGACGAAAGGCGATAACAATGGATTTATTAAATTACATGGATGAAAAAACGCAAACACACACACATACACACGGCTTGGGATGGCAATGGTCATTGCGTGGGAACAATATAATCAGAACGGTGGTAATGTTTTTCGTTAAAAAACATTTTGCAGTGCAAAATATGGACAGCGTATTTTTTTCGTTCGTTTGGTGTGCTGATGTTCTCATGCTGCCGTTAATGTGATGTGTTGTGGAAAATGTTAAATTTAAAAATAAATCAGCAATAACCTTATGACATCAGCAGCGAATTGTAGAGTGAGGGCGTATTGGAGAGTCTTTAAAATGGTTTAATTGCAAAATTATGTTTTGATATTGAAGTTATAGACATAGAGTAGAATATGATTGAAACCGAGATGAAGCCGAATATATTTGTCAGTATGTTTGTATTGGTTATTCGTTTACGGTTATTCGTTTAATTGTAATAATAATGCTGATGTTGCTGTTCAACAACTGTTGGCCGAGTTGTTGGACAGTTATCAGTCTCAAAAATAACATTACATGTCTATATTATGGTCATTATCTCGCATGGTCTAATAAAAAGTCCGTCATGTTTTTAAGCTGTATGTACCGAGCATTACGTTCTGACTGATCAACCAATCACAGATTGCCAAGCCCATGTGAGTGTGTCATACGCAGGCCTAAACCAAAACATGGGGTTTGCGGCAAATAATAAGAACCAAATACAAATGGTTTCTAAGGCAAAGAAACGAATAACTAGCCGGTAGTTAAATTCTGGTAAGAAAATGCTGCAAAGAAAAGAAATCCAAACCATAGAGATATGTGCATAAATTGTAGTTTAAATATAATTGAATTGGTATAATTGAAGCCAACGAGTTGGTTTGGGACTGAATTCGAATCACAGAAAGCATCGTTTGCGTTCGAAAAAAAAGGAATAACAATAAATTGCTGCAAAACATTAACCTGAACATCAATGTGAAAGAAGAAATGCGTTGAGTGAACATTTAATCGATATGGAAATGCTGAGATAAATTCGGACTATCTAGATGCGATTCCATTAGAATTTTATGAAATACACAATTTGTGTGCATTTTAAGGATTATATAAATCACAAAATAGAACAAAGTGCTACGAGAGGCTCAACATTAGCGAAAATTGATGGTTATACTGAACATCATAAATGACCAATAGTTTAAATTGATCCAGTCCAGTCTAGGGATTTGAATGAGTTTGATATGAATGTATTTGAGTACTGTCTTGATAACTTCAACATAAACCACATAATCGATCAAGTATTCCTGATCGACTGATTTTCAATTGAAAGGCATAATAATTACGCTATGGCAAATTTCTGTTTTATCGAGCATTTGTAAATTATTCTTAGTAGCTGAATTAATTATATGAATTTAGGCATCGAAACGAAATTTTTATTTCATTTTTAACAATTTAACTTCTAACCGTTTACTACAAACAATCATCCGATTCCTTTACCTCACCAGCGTGTAGAAACAGTCAAGTGAAAAAGAGCGTAAAGCTGCACACTATATTAATATTCTTCACAACAACCGTTTCCGATGATCGTCCAAGCAGTTATTGATTCAAATATGACAATTACCGACAGAAATTGAAAGAAATCCTGCCGCACATGGTTCACGCTCGTTGCTGATTCAGCTCAGCGTAAAAATCTTCAACAAAGAAGGACATAGAAAGCAAAAAAAAAAGAAACAACGCCACTACCACCATTGCCAGGCGGCAAAATAAAACTAGCTAGGTGCCAAAACAAAACCGAAGCATGTATTTGCACTACAAATATTAGCAACAACGCAAAAAAAACAACAACCATTCAGTACCATCGCCAGACTTCTGCCGAATGTGTACTAACAACAGCGAAGCGAAAACAACAGACAAAGAAAGAGAAAAAAAATAAACGGTGCAAATTGAGTCGTTCCTAGAGCACGTCGGTAATCGTCAAGCTGTAATTTCGAAGCGATTTCGAAAATTATTCACGTTTTACCGTTTTCTACCGGCACTGGCAGTATATCCCTTTGCATCGGTTTAGTCGGTTGCGGGTTTCGGGACCAGAGCCAGCGAGCGAGCGAGCGAGCGAGTTGTAATCGAGCAACTTCCAGCGCAACTGTAGGTGTGTATGTACCTGTCCGAAGTTGGGGCACTCCATGGGCTCCATGGGGAAGGGGTCATGGAATACTTCTTTGGAGGCACAACACACACACAAAAAACACAGAGGAAGGCAAATTGTTCTTACTGTTTAAAATTCCCCACAGGTTGTCCGTTTGCACATAATCATCGGCCCACTTCACCCACCCCGTGGCACACCCCGTGGGTGTTTGTTATTCCGGCCCGGCTAAGCTGTCTTTTGGGGATGTTTTTTCTTTCTTAACCCCTACTAGAGCTTCTCTTGGGCGGGTGGTACCGTTTTGGATGTACTATTGATTCAGATTTTCCTTTTCTGCTAGTAAAAGGTAAGGTAAGAAGGGGTGTACTGAGCTCCAATCCTTCCCACCTTTGCCATCTTGAGGCAAAAGCGGAGGCAGTAGCATGGTGTTTGCCCGTGTTTGGTACAACAATTTTTTGGCAACTAAAGCAATTTGCTGCAGCTTCATAAAAGTAGGATTTTTCGTAAAGTTTTGAACCAGCACAGATTTCACCCGCAAACGTTTGATAATGTTCACCGGAACACGTGGGCAGAGACGAGGGGGGGCTTCTGCAGACAATTTCATGCCCCAATGCTGGGTCATGTGTTTTATTTTGTTTTATTTTTCGTGCCGTTTTGCAGATGTGCGGGTTTTACTGGGAAAAAGGTGATGGTGTACATAGTATTTGAGATCTTTGGCGGTGGGGTGTAAGTGTAGAATGGTGTGCGATGACAAATATGTAATTTGGGACTTTTATACTTGAGCACGGCAACTTTAGCCAATGAATAAGGTTTGACATTCGTCAGGGTCTTAATTGAAAAGACCTTTACTTCTGTCATTCGAGATTACTTTTCAGCCTTATATCAATTGGCCATTTCTAACCTCTTCAAACTTAAACCACCAATTGAAACTGTTGCAAAGCTTAGCCAAAATTGAGAACAAAAATCCCACAGTGCACCTACGCCACCATGCACAAAACTCCAAGCCATGTGCCAAATCTTCCTGGTGCTTATACTTTGGTTCCCTTCCCGTCGAAAATGTGCAGACGTAATACTGTGTGGTAGCAGCAAAATGTTGCTTTGTTGTTCGGTTTTGTTCCTCCCAGTAGCACTATCCACCGGTAGCGCATTTATCTCGCGAGAATCGTGATTGTGGTTTACAAGTACCTTCGTCCGAAACAAAGATCCTAGCTATTTGCCTTCCGCTACCGTGCCGAGGGAAGGAGAGTTAGGCCACTCGTACACTATAAAGCGTTTCTTTTTGTTTTAGCCCTCCGAGTTTAGCTCGCGAGCGGTGTGGGAAGGTACTTGGGCACTGGGCAAACTTCGCCAAAGAACGGCAAATAGTTGTCCGTGCATGATTTTCTTGCAAAGCCACCCGCTTTTACGGGGTGCATTCGGCTAAATCTTGTCCGAAAACTTTTCCCGCCCAAAGTTTAGTCGTGCATGTTTGCACCCGCTTTTACAAGTCGCTGTGCTATGAGCTGTGACCGATACCGGGACAGACACACCGGCCAGGAAAGCCTTCACATGTGTCTTGCTGCACACAATCGGAGGATCTGTCCAGAGTTTGCTGTTGCTTCGAGAGTCTTCGCGGGCTGTAAAAGCGGTACTGTCCGGGGCTAGAATTTCAATTGTGATGAATCAGCACAATTTGGATGGACAAATATTGGGACGCTGCTGATTGATAAGCCGGGTGAATTGGGGTGGTGGGTGCTTGCAGAATGCGATACAAACCTTACGAATGGCCGGTGCACGAAGACTCCTGCTGTCTACGCGAAGGGCCGCATGGTGCTCAAACAGAAATGATTTATGCTAATACGTGCCCTGTTGGATGATCTAAATGCTCTGCTGCTAAATTTCTAAATTCTAAATCTAAATTCGAGCGGGTGGGGCAAGGTTTTTGGCCTCGTGAGACTTTTTTGGCAAAAGCATTGCTGCGGACACGGCAAGGACAATGGCCAGAAAGGGCAAGGATCCCGCCTGGGGTTGGGGTGCAAGATGTATAACAAATGAACCGGCATCAAGGTAAGATGGCAAGAACTCATTATTTTTGCTGACTTCTCTCCACGGACACTCTGGTGGGGAGTGGGGGAGTGACACGTGCCCTGGAGTAATGCGCTGTTTTGACATTCGTTTGCGAAGATCTCTAGGGAAATGGGTGATTTTGGTGAGGTGGATGGTCGATTGTTGAAAAGAAAATGCAAAATGGAAACAAACGAAGGCGCTTCCATTTAAAAACAGGCCGACAAAAATTGCGACAAAATTGAAACGAGTTTATGATGAGTTTTAATAAGTATTTACGGCGTGCATCTTTAGCCAGTAAACAATTTTTAATTTATTATATTGAGCATGAAGAATGTTTCAAGTACAATTCGTACAATCTTTTTCAACTAAACCTTTTCTAAACGTATTAAATTCTGTATGTAAGTTGCTATGTTTTTAATTTTACCTTTTCAAGCGCAGCAATATGGATCCATTTGTAGACATATTTATTTAATTTTTTTATACAAACTGACAATTTTGATTTACTGATAATTTGTATACATTGAACGTATGCTGCCAGTCCCCGTCTTTCATTTTAATGCACTGACACGATACTTCCGGAGTTGAAATCGGACTAAAAATACCTGAAATCGCTTCGGCATCGTGGGTGTGCTCCAGAGAGCACACCACTACAACATTGCAAGCTTTTTTTTTAAATTAGATTTCAAATAAAGTTTACAAAACCGCAAAAACATTTTGAAGCAGACAATAAATGCTCTATAAGCTCTTAAAGCTCCCAACGTACAATACTCCAATACTTAAGCAAGTCGAATAAAGAAAATTAAACCACAAAACTCGTTCGACGAGTTAGGTGACGAAAGAATCGAAGAACAAATGACAAAAGTTCAAACGCCCAGTAAAATCAAACGCATACAGACATCGAACAAGGAAGCACAAAGAATAGCCCAAAAGCCACGCCATGATTCAAGCGATGAAAATCCAACAATTTGCGAATGATAGAAACAGTTCGAAGAACCAGAACAGTCATCGAACGGAACGAAAAACTACTGCTCATAAATAAAGATGTTATTATGGGTGGAGAAAGCCGGCCGGCAAGAACTGGGCAAAAAATAAGGCCCAACGTAATGTCGTCCGCAAGACACGAACCGAAACGCGAGGCAAAATCTTCCGGTGCAACGATGTGGAAAGAGTTACGGCCAAGGCGTTACCGAGCGTTACCCATACCGAGATGGGATCTCTTCCTTTCAGGGTGACAAAAAACCAGTGTAAGCGGGAGACATTTTTAAACACAAACTGAATAAAACACGCACACATACACACACAAACATTTAGTAAAATGTGCTGTCAACGGTTTTTAAGGGGTGTTTCTGCTTCGCTTCTTTGCCCGAAAGGGCTGGGGAAACGAATAATTCACGACCCCTTGCATTGGCAGCGGCATGCAAAATGCTTTAACTTTTGCTCTGGGGAGGAGTTGCTGAGAGGTGCAGCTGAAATGGAGAGTTATTCATGCCATTAAGGATTGTCGAATGTTTTTTGTTTTGTTAGTTAGTTTTGTGTGTCTGTGATTTGGTCGATTTGGGTGAGGGTTTACTACAAATCGATTATTACAGCAAGATTATGTATAATCATTTAAAAAAAATCTTAAAATCAAATAATCGTTTTAGGTGTTTTTTGAAATTTTTGAACTAAAAGGAACAATCAAACCTTCAAGCAAATTTATAAAAAAGCTATAAGAAACATAAATTTAGCATAAGTTAATAATCATAAGAATTGCTTAATAAAATTGTGGCGAACCTTAAAACATTGTAAGATGTTTAAATAAATAATAATTAAAGTTACATCTTATACATCGTCATTCAAATTTTATTTTAAGCTTGAAAAGGATAGTTTCAATGACAAATGTTGAAAAGGATATCACATGTAAACGCATCAAATATCCTCAGAATCGCCTCTAGCTCATTTTGATTCAAGTTTTTCCCTTCTTTTTATCACTGCTTCCTGTTTGATATAGTTGAGATTGGTGTTTTGGTCCTGCTTTTAGCGTAATAGTACTCAAATAGAATCCATTCATTTCGACAGCCTTCCTTCCAGCTCAGCCCTGATTGTGATGGATTGATTTCAGCCAAAAACGGCTCATATACCGTGCTACCCCGATGTGATACACGCGTGATAACTTAACCTTACCCACCTTCTCGCTGCCAGTTTCTTAATTAATCCCACAAAATGACGTGCCGGAAAGGACCGGGAACGGCTAGGTGTGAAAAACTGACCGTCCCACATTATCGACAGCGTGTATCGTGTCATGTTTACCAAATGTCCGCCCGGCGGGCGTGTGGCTGAACGGTCGTGTTTTACGGCACCGATAAGGAGCTAACTTTCACGCAATCGTATCACGGAACTCTCACCTTGCGATAGTGTGTGTGTATGTGTGACTGTATGCTTGCTAAAACCATCAATTCGATGGTGGCGTAACGGTGTTTAGCTCGAAGGTTCCAACCCACCGTTCGAGCACGGCGAAGACTTCGAGCGTGCGGTTGGTAAGGATTAGAAAGGCTTTTGCACCCGGTCACCGTTATGGACGGGGTTGATTATGAATTTGAAATGTGCGGCCCAGGCTCTATTTATGGCAGCCTCAGGGCACGAAAACCGCACAAGCGTCCTTGTACCGTCGTCATCATCATCATCATGGAGTTGTAGTTGGACATAATCAACTCCCTAAATCAAAGCACATTAGCCGCGTATGATAGGTCGGTTAGTTTTGGCAGTAGTTGACCGGCAACGCACATACGGCAGCCGTCTACAGTGGGAGTTTAAGTTTCGGCGAGTTTTTGGTACGTTACGTTGATGCTGATGGCGATGACGATTGTACTGGGAGCCAGTGCGGCTGTCCCACCGGAAGTGGCATATTGTCACACATCGACACGACACCAGTCAGCTGGTGGTCCCCTGACCAGTGGTTGCGGTTTTTGACGAGCAATTAGCTTCCGTTCCTTCTTTTCGGATGCTGATGTTGCTCTTTTGCACTGCCACACATAGACATGTATAGGTGATCTTGTTCACACGCTCACACGAATGGATGGAGGTGTTCCGGAAGCTGCTCAGGCTTGTTGCTACATCGTGCTCGGGTGTAGTGGTTGCCGGTTCAGATAGCATTTCCGTCGGCGTAGGTTTAAAGCAACAATTTATTTGACTTTGTTATCAGTGATAGTAAAAACACGTTGCATGGCACTAGTGGCTATACTGGCAAACTTTTAATCGAGAATTTCAAATTTTGATTTGCGTCCAATCCTTTTCATGTTCAACGTTATCTTCTTTTGCATCTAGTTTGAGAGAACTAGGGGGGTCTACGCTCTAAAGCGTTGAAACTTTTCTTAACAATTTTATTTTAATCTTACTTTAACGATATCAATACAATAATGAGATGTTTGTTAGCAATACTTGGAATAAAAATAAACTTATAAACTATTGTACCTATTTCAGCTTTTGCATTGGTATATTTGGTACATTTTTCAATTGATCTTGATAAATGTATTGTTTATTGTGTTGTTGATTCAAATTACGGACAGTTTCAGACTTCGAACGTTTATTATGTTTTTATTTAATTTTCTTATATTTAGTTTCTGGTCATGCCGCTTTTTAATTTTACTTTATTACCATGATGTACTCTTGCAATTAATTTAAAATGTGTCTGACCTCTAGCAGACCCAGATGTCACGATAAATTCTTGGTAGATCAGTTCACCTCCGGAGGCATTTTTTGTGGTTTTACTTCTAACCGACTCCAATGTAATGTCTTCTATAATTCCGACAAATCTGGTCCAGATGCATTAAAGTACATCGAAATCCATTGTAGAGGTAGTTATCCTCGTGTTTAAACAACAGTGTTTTATCATATCGTGCTCTAATTGTCACTAAGAGACTTGTTTAACTCTGTCCGGAATTAGAAGCAAGATTATTGATTTTGTTTTGAATTCCGGACAGCCGAAGTAAATTGTAATTAATTGCATAAAAATATGTTCTTGTCAATAACAATAACAAGAAAAAAATATATTTGATTAAATAAGAAATGAATGCTTTGATCGCCGTAAGGAGTAGATCGTCGATTAGCGCAGACAAAACGTCCGTAATTGGAAACATGACCTTAAAACTGTCCGGAATATGAATCCAATGTATGAATTGTTGAAAATTTTATGACTTTTTGCAATGTTTCAAATTAAATCATTGGAAATCTTTGATTTTCTGAAATTGCTTCAATTTTGCGAATATTTGCTTAAGTTAAGTGATTTATGCAGAGGTATGATCGATTAAGCTGGCATTAGTAGGTTGGCCGTAGTTCGAAGCAATATGCTTATGAAATGATTTTCTTAATTTTATGTTACTATTTTTTCTAAAGCATAAAAGAATAATAGGCAAAAATATTATTATCAGAAAATATCTTGCTCTAAAAATAATACAAAAAGTAATTGTCACATCAATTGTTTCGATATTGTACTATATTTACTACAATAATTGAGTTTGAACGCATCATTCCTCTTTGAATGATTGCAGTGACAGCAGGCTTGTGTAGTTCTTGTGAGAAATTATACTTAATTGAAACTAAAATGTCCTACAAATCGAATCAATAGATGTTATGCACTGAAGCTGACCAGTTCAACAAAAAACAATACTTCTTTAAATCAATAACACAATCCAGTGGCTGGTTAATATTCCTATTGTATTGCAGAAGCAGGCAATATAACCCCATCCAGCTGGTTAGGTGCAGATACAGCATACCGGAGCACCCTTGGATTGATTGCCATTATTTGTAGCTACCGTGCCATCTATCATTCCGTCCCGTTACGACACGGTACGCACTTCCCACTGTGTCGACTATCTTCGACGTACCGGCAATTGTTCTTAGCACCCAGCACCCAGCCTGAGCATGGGTAATTTAATATTTGCAAAAAGCAAAAATCGACACAGACACCCGGGTGGCCGAACCATCATTGGTTGGGCAAAAGCGTGCCCAGGACGGGGTGGGCCTGGTGGGTTTGATTTATTTCTGACATTAAATCAATTTACCTTGATGTCCATGCTTGCCTCCTGCGTTACGGGAGACCGCATGCCGTGCGATGTAAGATTTGCGCTTGCACACTATCTTGCGGCTTACCAAGACTCCAGGCCGCTTCGTTCGCAGAGTGAGATCGCAGTGAGAAAGACAGAGCAAAGAAGAGGATGGGTTTTTCGGGCACACAGTCATCACCACGTGTCACCATCCCCATATCACCCGAATCACTCACTCACCTCCCCACCTTTATTACAATGGGAGATTTCCGGAAGAGCTTAACGGAAATGCCACCCGTGGTACGCTACACCGGGGGCGGCAGCCGCTCATTGCCAACGACAGCGGGTTGACAGCTTACTCTATGAATCTTTTGGATTTTGCTTGCTCTCTTGCTACCACCACCACCGCCACTACCACAAACCGTTCCGGGGTTGCGTTCATCGTTCTTCGATCGTAATTCTTCTTCACCTCATTGCTTCCATTATGTGGCTGCTCCGTGTGGCCCTCCTATGAGGGGAGTATAGGGGCAGTGTGTTGGAAAAGAAAAGCCTCCCGATCGGACAATGACAAGCGGAAGGTAGCAAAATTTCCCACAGTTCCCTGCTTGTTGACTTGATTGAATCAGACTTCTGACAAGTACACGGTCTCTGGACGATCAAATCTTCGGTAAAAGCATTCTCTCCGCTACCACCATTCACACGTGCCGTGCCCGGGCTGCGCTTCACACAGCCACCTTGGTGCGAGTGAGTGACTGAAGGATGGCCTATTGTTACGTGCCTGTCAGTAGTTCATCTTCAGCGGCTTCATTGTACTCGCTTTCTTTCACCACCGAGGCGTACTTCAAACGGAATGGATGAAGTTCACCCAGACGGAGCGTTCGTCTACCCTTTCCTGGGGCAGGTGGCGGTGATGGTGCCCGCAAGGAAAGGTGAAATTCCAGTAAAGGAGCAAAAGTGGATGCAACGTTTTATAGTCACACATAAAGACACATAAATTATGCTATCAGAGCAAGGTAGCATCGCTCGCTTTGTGTCGCTCGGGATCCTTGGTCATCCCTGCTCCTTCCCTGCGTGGCGTGCGGGATGCAGCCGTGTACCGTGCCGTGTCAGTTGTGAACGTTGTCGAATTGTATTGTCTGTGCTTGTCGGATGAGCTTGTCGTTTTGCCTTAGCAACACAGCACCATACACACACACCTATGCTCGTCAGATTAACGGTCGCGGTGATGTTCTTTTGCCCGTCGTCTCGAAGACGGCACTTTTTCTTGGTTCTGAGAAAATGAAACTACCTTTTCTCCCTGGCATGTCTCGTCTTGTTTTATTATCATTCTTTTTAAACATTCTCTGAAAACATTCTCTTCAAGATACACACACACACACACATGTAGACTAGCTCCAACGTAATAGAGTGTAAGAGCATGCGTTTCACATTTGATCCGGTGGTAATAGGTTGCCCGTGGAACGTAATAATACACCTGGAAATTGGTCGTGTGAGTTGTGAAGTGTTTCCAGTTGTCATGCTGTTGACGTAATGAAATGTAATATCCTTTCAACAGCTGTCATGCGGCTGATTGTGTGATAAGTGGGGTGCGCACGCGGGAAAGAAGATGATAGTGAGACCATTAAATTGAAACAAATGTGTGCCGTATGTGGTCATAACTTTGTGAATTAGAGCAATACATGAGTAGAGGGTTTAGAAGACGTTCTGACGCTTAGCAGATAATGATGAATAGAATTGCAAAAGAAAACAAAGAAATACAGAAGAGGTAAATGTTTATTTGGCAACTGTAAATGACGGATTTTATAACGAAGCTAAACTTCTTTTTATAACTTTGCATTGGAAACGGAAAAAGAACTTAATTAATCAGTTATAACCTGTATGCAGTGAAAATCACATTGTTTTCTTGAGATTATGAAAGTCAACAGCTGTGATAAAGCGGAGCTTTTATTGATTCATGTTGCTATTGTTCTATTGAGTAAATTCTTCTTCTTCTTCTTCTTCTTCTTCTTCTTCTTCTTCTTCTTTTTGGCACAACAACCGCTGGCGGTCAAGGCCTGCCTGTACCCACTAGTGAAGTGGGCTTGGCTTTCAGTGACTAATTGATTCCCCCCATAGCAGGATAGTCAATCCTACGTATGGGGGCACGGTCTATTCGGGGCTTGAACCCATGACGGGCATGTTGTTAAGTCTTTCGAGTTGACGACTGTACCACCAGACCGGCCAATACTTATATCTAAACTCATATCTAACATATCTAAACCTTTGAAAGTAACCTTTGAACTTAAGAAATCAGTCAATGACATCGTACTACTACATCGTTGTTTTTACTAATTTAGGTTGAGATATTAACATGACCAACGTCACTGGTCAAGTGAAAGAAGATAGAAAGCTCTCAGGGCAATAAAGGATATATGCTAGGAAAATGAGTTACTATTTATCTTCATCTTGAGATAGCCTTCCAAAACTATGAAGATGGAGTTACAGGGATTTTGTCACTCCAATCTAGATCCTGGTATGTGCTGAAAATATAGATATTGTTGCTATGCGGCTCTCTCGGCGCGGCAGCTGAAGCCTACGAAGGGTTCCAGTAGGCTACCAACAAATTTAGACCTCAAGGATCCAGGGTATAAGGTCACCATTGACCACAGCATTTAAACTGAATTGCGCGCAAAAATGCTGGCAACCAAACGGTCATTTTATAGCCTGAGCAAGCATTGCTCGTAACATTATTTGACGCGATGATCAAACACGTGATGCATGCAACCAGGCGACCCATTTCTTAAAGTCCTTTCAGGCTGTTCAGGCGATCTTAAGATGTCTATTCGCTTGATTCATTAATGAGCGAAAAACATTGTATCCTCTCAGTAAGTTAAAATTTGTCATGAAGCACTTTATTGAACTAGTCTGCTTGTTTGGTTTCCCTTCAGTTGAGTTTCTCTTCAAAAACTACCCTCTTGAATAAACATATATAAATTAAAAGCTTCAATCTCTTATCAACGCCTGGGATTAATTTAATTGTATTGTTCTTAATTGCCCTTGCACATGTCTTATCAGCAATAAATCATTTGAGACTGATTTAAAAACATTTATTTCAGCTTCAATGTTAATCCTGTTTAAGACAGTTTGTGGGATGCTGCTGCAGAAATGCATTTTAAAGCATCCAAATTAAGACCATATCAAATCAATCTCGTTCTTGTCTGATCGGATCAACGGAAACGTTGAAATATTTTGCATCAATTTATCCTCGTTCGAATAATGATTTTACATCGCACGGTTCGATCCTTCCCAGCGGTTAAACACACCCCAGACAGACAGACCCAAACCGGCTAGATAGAAAGAATGTAGTAAGCGAATTTGATACCAACGAGCCAAACGTAAAAATAAAAATAAAAACTGCATCAAGCTAAACCAAACTCAAGCAAGTCAGAACCGTCAGGATCGTGGGCGAAGCAAGTATTCTCTCTGCCCGTTTGTCTTCTGCGAGGGTGGAAGCGAGGGAGACTTGGTATATAAAAAAAACACCGACAGTCGGGACGAAAATGAAACGAAAAGTCTTGGCAAGTTTTTCGACAAAGAAGAGGGGTTGCAAATTAGCATACCAAACTGGAAACTTATCACCCCTTTTTGTGCACTCCGCCTCCAACCATCCCCTTCCGCAAAGGCGAGGTGTCGTGGCCACGCGTCAACTCGCGCAAGAGCGTTGGGTGCGAAACAGCGCAAATGCAGGACGAAAGGAAAGAGACGAGCCCACTTCCTGTGGGAGGCATCAACTATGGGGCAGAAGTTGATTCCATCCGCAGACCGCGTGGCCGCGTTTCTTAGATTAACCGACTACAATCAGGCTCCCACGGCCGTGCCAGTGTATGCCAGCGACGCTTCCGGAAAGAATTGTGCGCATCCCCAAAGTGGAAGTGGACAGGAGCGGAGGGGCAAATTCAAGAAAGTTCCCCATTGGAACAAGACTGAGTGGGTGTTTTTCAAAGCCGCTTCCGGTCGGGTGCGGCAGGATGGGAAGTTAATTTGCATAAAAAGATTAAATTCAAGTTGATGAAAATTAGCAAGTTGGCTTTGGATGGATGGACGCGCCGCCAGAAGAAAGCCAGTCGCAGAGTTTCTGCCGGGGCCTTTTTGGGTGAAGAAAAATAGAGCCCGCACAAAACATGCAAGAAGAGGGAATGAAAAGGGAAACAAAACAAAAAAAAAACACATGGACCTCATCGTCGTAAAAGTTTGCGGGAATGGGTATGAGTTACAGGCGGTAGTGGCGGTGGGATGAAGAATTGTGTCAACAGTCGCGGACAAATGTCATCCCAGGAAATGGTTGTCTTGTAGCTCATTAAGCTTGATCGTTCCTGCTGGTTGCGGCGCCTGGTAACACTTGGGGAGGGTAGTCGCTGGGCGGACGACGACCGGCCGACCCACGAACACAAACGAGCCTGCCCCAGCTTGACCAAAAGCGACCAACCGATGAGGGATGGCCGGTGCCATCTCGCCAAGGGAGCATTAAAAATAAATTATTACCACCGACTACCGGTAAGCAAAAGGTGACCCGTTTGTTTCATTGCCAAAATGCACTCCAAGGATGGGTGGAAAGCGAAAAGAAAGGAACGTTGGATGAAATGGCAACAGAAAACAATGCTATACAGCGCAGAAAAACTGCGTCCCTCGGCATTAATTCCTGTGGGTGAGTTTAATTAGAAGAGGCCAGCAAACAAAACAAAAAGAGCGCCACAAATCCACCCTACTCGAGACACGGTTGTTACATTACTGTGTGACTTTTTGTCGTTGTGTATGTGGAAAGGGATTTTTCGGTGCATTAATGAAGTGGCGAAAGTGAAAGAAAATCAATCCTATTCATCTCTTCCAGCGGCGGAAGCTCGTAAGAACGAGTGGCGCAAGGGCAGGAAAGTACGATTAATCACCCCAGAAAACCTCCTGCTAGTCTGTAATCGAGCTGCTGTTCGGTCATTTTATTCATCGCATTATTGAGTGAGTTCATTTCCGGCGGGTGTCAGCGTGTCATTTACGCACCTGGGTGCGTAGAATTTGGGAAAGAAAAATGAACTGTTCATACAGAGGGCATTAAAGAGTGTGGAGGTTGATGATGTCATTCTTCGAATTGTTCATGAATTGTCTTTTTCGTTTTTCAATACAGTATTTTTACGTTATTTGTTTGAGAAATGAGCGCTATGAAGGAGGGAAATAATCGTTTATTGAGCTTAACTGTCTGAATGAAAGAATGAAAAGAAAGGAAAGAATAAAAGCAAGCAAGATGGAACAATGGAAATAAAAATTATAAACTAAATGAATAACCTTTTTATTGATAAATATCACAAATGTTGAAAATAGTCGAAAGTCGATGGAAAATGTAGAAACTAAGCACTTTATTGTACGAAGGAAAATATAACATGGAGACATTTTACAAAAATGAAACAAATTAAAGCATAGATTTGTAAAAAAAAACAATTTAAAGCAAGAAAATTGTAGCAACTACTGTGTCAATGAATCAGTCATTTTCTTTTTCTTTTCCCTAATATTCTTCTTCTTCTTCTTCTTCTTCTTCTTCTTCTTCTTCTTCTTCTTCTTCTTCTTCTTCCTCTTCTTATTCTTCTTCTTCTCCTTCTTCTTCTTCTCTTTCCTCTTCTCCTTCTTGTTCTTCTCTTTCCTCTTCTCCTTATTATTCTTATTCTTTTTATTTGCATCTTATATTGCTTATTGTTTTGATTCTTTTTATTATCTTCGCCTTCTTCTTCATCACCTTTATTATCATCTTCTTCTTCGTCTTCTTCATAATCTTCCTCTTCGTCTTCTTTTCCTGTTCTTCCTTTTCTTCTGCTTCTTCTTTTCTGCTTCTGTTTGTTCTGTTTCTTTTTCTTATAATAATTGGTTTGGTTTGGTAAATCAGTCTATTTAAATTACTTTGGTTGTGTATTTTTTATTGTTTTACTAATAACACCAAAGCTAACTTATAGAAATGGACTTCAACTCATCGGTTTGATGGCAGCACTACCGTTCATTGGGGTTGTTTTAAATTAATAAATTAAAACTGTACCTCCTGCATCCTGCGGGTGTGTGAGAGTGCGGCAGGCACAACACGCAACACACGTGCCCACAAGTGATGGTAATAAATCTCATTACACGTTAAGTACATATGGATCAGGCCTGCTTTATGAGGTAATTAGTCGATCGGTTAGCACTTTGAGGCTGCCCCGGGTGTATGGCTGTACAGTGCTGCTGCGGGTCCACCCGCTGGTAAACGGATTACGCGCGACACTGTAATCGAAAGCTGATTAGCCGGCTTTTACTCATCGAAAGCGGCGGGAAGTGTGGATTACACGTTCGATGAGCATTAAAAGGCAAATTATCACCTGAGCTGTGACGAAAAGCGGTTAATCGTCTTTTACAAATCGCTTACAATTGCTGGTAGTGTTTGTTTGTGTGTGTGTTTGTGATTGGCACGGAATGTATTGAATTTGTTGTTATTGTTGTACTAGAATTAATTTATGGTAATGATGTTATACTTTGTGTCTAGGCTTCATTGCCAAATTGATTGAAACGTAACTTCATGTAAGTAATGCGTATCAAGCAAAACGTATTAAAAAAAAACCAATACCTTAATTTATGCTATTTTTTAAACGAAAATACTGCAAAAATTTTGGTCAAAAGACAAAAGAAGATTGAATCAGAAATATTAAATTCAAGTCCCAAATGTTGATTTTTAGAGAATGAGATAAAAGGATAAAAGTTTGTTTTTAAAGGTAAAGTAAAAGTTAATAAATGATGTCAAATGGTATTATAAATTAATGCAAAAAGTCTTTATTACATAAATCAATCGCGTTTTGTTCTAACAATAATCATGACACTTATAGGCATAGCACACATTTGGCAGCTAATGACTCTGTGCGTAGTTTCGTGTTTAAACGTATCCCATTTGTTCCTTCTTAGCTTATCTGCTCCAGTCGGTCAGTCTGCAGCTATAAATTTAATATCCCTTATTTTCCCTCTGATTTACACCACTCTGACACCAACTACACGCTTTCGAATGAACTGCAAATTTAATGAGAATAAAAAATCGATAAACACCACACTGCTCAAGTGTTTCGCGTGCGAGCCACGTTGTTGGGCAAATGTAATAATGAGAATAATTTAAATTCATGAGACAAATAAAACGATGAAACATATTGCCTCACTTTTGCGGTATTGCGTTTGGTTTTTATTTGTGGCATTCCAAACACGGACGGGACGGGAGACCGGACCAAAAAAAGAGGAAACGAGCACAATAAAATATCATAATCAATAAATAAAATATGAATTTTACTTCCCGCTGCTCCCGGTATTGCATTCGAAAGTTGGTGGTGCAATCGATGTGATCCGGTTCGAAGCTGGCTTCCGCCGCAGCTACGCCACGGGTAATGGAGATCTTTGATTGCGCCTGTCTAGACGTGCTTGGCGTTGCACGCCCGGGCCCAGGCGTTTTGTCTATTTAGAGCAAAGGTGCAGGAGTATACACACACACACACACGGCACAGCAGCGAGTGCGACACTCTGCGTTGGCGGCATTTACATCATATCTATTGCTGCCGCACGGTCTTATCACCTTTCGGCCCGAGACGGCCCAGGGCGTCTTAGTGCCCAAACACAGCGCCTGACTGTCCTGCCTCCACAATCGCGATCGAAGATGGGTGATGGGCGTTGGGTGTGGTGGATGGCTCGGGTTACTGTCACCGGCAATGGAATGGCAACGGAAATGAACCAAAGACTTTTCCCGTCAACTGATTTCACTTCCGTTACGGTTCCGCTCCTGATTGCGTGCATTGTGTGTGTGCGCGCGCGCGAGCGCCGCTTGTAACATGTTTGCGCGCACAGGGCGACATTCCCGTGCGATGATGCACGCGGAGCAACGAGAGGTGATGTCAGTGGCAATGCAAGCACAAACACACACACACACACACATATAATCACGTGCACACAAATGCCAACTTCAATTGGATGCCAGCAATCGAAGAGGGTAGTAATTTTTCCCGATTTCCTTCCGTATGCACTTGACGATCGGGCAGCGTAGAGTGGCGCACGGGAGAATGAAAATTCGACATTCTGAGCGAGGCATGGGAAGAACTACCGGCTACAAAGAGATGGAGCGATAGAAAGAGAGGGGGCAAGCGGGGTGGGTGAGGAAAATTGCGAAATGTTTGCTGGCGACAACACGACAAGACGCCACTGGATGTGCCTGCCTGAGCACGACAACGGCAGCCTCTCCTGTGGACGCCACAACAGGACGTTACACCTTGAGCAAACGGGTGCCGGTGCCAAACCTGTGCGCTGTTCTCTGCTGCTACCGTGAGTTTTTCTTTTCTTCTCCTTTTTTTACTGTTCTGTCCGTTGTTCATCCTGTTTTCTTTCGCCGGATCGTTGCGATCGTTTGCGAACGATGCCAACTGACTTGTGCTTCGTGCTTCGTGCGGAAGATAAACACAAATCTTCACGCATATTGACATGCTTTATGTGAGCGGAAGTTTTCCTTTCGGCGAAACAGAAATGGTGGTGCGTTTTTTTTTCTTCTTCCTTTTTGCGTATTATCCAGCGTTATTGCAATGTTTCATTTGGGAGTTTGCAGTTTGCAGATCTTGGATTTGTTACGTAAAAGCTGCGTGGCTAAGGGTTTTTATTCACAGATTTTTATGGAAAATGGTACGATTATTCATGTGGCTTAATTTTGCTATATGTTTTTGATGGTTTTACTGAGTAAATGGAGTTATCATTTTGCTGTAGTATTTTTTGCCTGTTTAAATATTGTGCAAAATAAAGATAATTTCCAATACGCTTTTCATGGCTTGGTTATTATGTCAAAACCCTGAAATCGCGCAAATGGCGAGCGTTGAAAACAAATATGTATTTTTCATAATATTGTTTACACGTAAAATATTGCATATTACAGGATTTCTCTAGTCAGATTAACACTGTATACTTCATTTCCAATCCCTATTCTACATTGTCAAGAGCAACTATTGAAGCATATACCGAGAAACTAATGACACATTATTCTAGATTGCATTGCCGTTGTTGAAAAGTATTTTACGGGATTGAATTGACCGCTATGATTTTGGCTCATAAGCGAGCGATTTCATCAGAGAAATGTGAAGACTACATTTGACAATCATTCTGAAACATTATTATGACTTCAATATAATGACTGCACGACAGTGAGGTCGCCGTACATCTCGTATAGCTCGTCATTATAGCGGCTCCTCTATTGTCCTTCCACACCTACGGGGCAAAGGATCCTTCTGAGCTTCTTCCTCTCGAACGCGGCTAAGTGGGTTTCGTCCGATTTGGATAGTGTCCATGTCTCAGAGGCGTATGTGAGCATTGGTACTATATAGGTACTATATAGTCCCAGCTTCGTCCGTCGCGACAGGTTCTTTGAGGTGAACTGCTTTTTCATGCTGTAGAATGACCGGTTGGCAGCCAGCATCCTTGCGCACAACTCAGCTTCCATGCTATTGTCGCTGCTGACCTTTGACTTGAGATAGGTGAATTGTGGGACGACTTCAAAAGTGCGTTCACCTACCTGCACGTCACGCCTACGTAGATTCTGATTATTTATTGGTAGGCCCGCTGATGTTGCCACCATCAGTTTGGTCATTGCCTCGTTTATCTGCAATCCGAGGCTTTCTGCCGCCTGCTCAATCCCTTGGTAGGCTTCTGCTACATAGGAGAGCCGTAGACGAATGATGTCTATATCATCAGCGTATGCCAGGATCTGGGTTGACGTATAGAAGATGGTTCCCGAAGTCTCCACCCTCGAGTCGCGGATGGCCCTCTCTAGCGCCAAGTTAAATAGGAGACAGGCAAGCCCGTCCCCCTGGCGCAGACCCTTGGTGGTAGCAAAAGGTCCTGAGTGTTTTTCATCCACCCTCACCTGGCATGTGACGTTGGTCATAGTCATTCTAACTAGCCTTATCAGTTTGGCCGGGATTCCAAATGAGCTCATAGCGTCGTACAGTTTTACCCTGGCTATGTTATCGTATGCGGCTTTGAAGTCAATGAAGAGATGGTATATGTCGTTTCTGTATTCAGCCATCTTCTCCAAGATCTGCCGCATGGTGAAGATCTGATCAGTGGTTGATTTTCCGTTTCGGAATCCTCTTTGATAGTTTCCTACTATCTCTTCGACGTGCGGGACAAGCCGATCCTGGAGGATCAGATAGAATATTTTATAGGCGGTATTCAACACCGTAATACCCCTGTAGTTGTTGCAGTCCAACCTATCTCCCTTCTTGTATATGGGGTAGATGATGCCGAGATTCCAATCACAAGGCATCGATTCGCTATCCCACACCTCAGTAACAATTTGATGAATCTCGTTTTCTAGTCGTGCACCTCCATTCTTGACCAGTTCAGCTGCAATTCCGTCGGTTCTGGGTGCCTTGTTATTTTCAGCCGACGGATAGCCTTTCGTGATTCTTCTATGCTAGGTGGCAGTAGCATGACACTATCTGCTAGTGGCGCTTCTAGCTGTTCGTTTAACTGGTCGTTGAGTAATTCATCAAAGTACTGAGCCCACCGCGTTACTAACCAGATCTCTATCCTTGTTGCGACAGCAGGTTACCTTAGGTACAACGTTGTTTCGGTGACCTGCTATCGCTTGGTAAAACTTTCGTGTCGGTCCGTACGCCTCTCTGGTTTGCTCTAGTTCCCCGAGTTTCATATCACTCGAGTTTGCTCGAGTGTGACCTATTATATTATTATAATATTACACAAGATAATCATATGAACAAAGAAGACTTAATGAAATAATTGTTACAACACCGTTACGATGTTGATAAGATTTAAAATGTATCGTTGGGTATTGTGTTGGACAATATGTAAAACTGTTACATGTACTTAGTTACTTACCTTTTATTTTATATTTTGATGATATAAAAACCTTCAACGCCGATGTTAACCGTAAAAAAGAAACAGGTAAATAGAATCACCAACTGACACAGTGAATAATACTAATAACTTTACCATGAGCGATAGTAAACACACTCTCCACACCCTAAACGTGTTTCGGTTCGTTAGCTACTGTCGACAGAAAAGTTGAACATTTCGGTCAAGTTTTACACCATTCGTAGGTGATAATTAAATTTGACCTTTACCCAGTACGTGTAGCTCGCTCGTAGTGATGGAAAAAGCTTGCATTGGCACGTATTTCAAACGCAGGTTTTACTCTGGACCACCCATCTCATCGAACGGTTCATTTGGCATCGAACCAAACCCGAACGAATCTCCTCCCTGGAGTGTTATTTCCCGAAACAATTCAATTAATTTATTAAGGCCAGCACTAGACCGACATGCGATTACTCTCACCGGGGCTTGAGCGAGAAATCTATTTGCCTGCACTGGAGAAGGCAAAAAAAAACGGCAAACTCATCAGCATTATATGAGTTTGGGATGAAACGCAAGTCCGTTTCAATTTCGCTGCTTAAATAAGACCGGCTAAATGTGCGGCAGAGTAGTAGCACGCGTTAACTCCCGGTATGCTTAACTCCTAACCCATCGGGACTAATAATAATCGAATGGTGTTCAACGGGCAGATTAAAGCACTCGACGTACCTCAAGTCGGCTAGTTAGAGTGTTCGGGTTTTGGCACCTAATCGATCATTTTTGGGCACATTAGTATGGTGAGAATGTGAAGCAATGAAAGCAAGAGAAAAAAGTTATTATGAATTATGAGTTATGTTTAAAGACTTATAGAAATGAGGATGTTTCGATTATAAAATTTCTTTAAGCTTACCACAAATTAAAATGGGTCGAAGGGATTGATTGATTACCCTTTGACACTCTTCAAACGCTATTTGCAACATGATTGATTCCATTCGCGTAAAGCTCTTTTCAAAATTGACTCCTTTTTACAGGAATTTCCATAGAAAACGGTTCCCTTTATTTGATTGATTCCAGGACATCCGCCTTACTCAACCGTTAAAGTATCACAATTGAACCAAAACGGACAAATTCAACACAAAAACCTCGTAGTTCATTTCACCTACAAACAAGTCTCGTGTTTTTTTTTCTTCAATTCCAATTCAAACATGTTGCAGAGGTCGTTAGGTTAAGGAGCAAGTACTCACCTTTAAATTCGACAAACAATCCCAGCGGACCAAAATCGATGAGTATTTGATGAACCTGTTTGAATTGCCATTACGACGCTCGTAAGCTTGGGGTGTTTTTTATGTGTGTGTGTGTTTGTGTTGCTTGCACAATGTTTTTGTTAGGGAAAAAATGGGTTTTCATCATCATCATCAACATCACGCTCATCACCCTTCGTTCGGCAATTGGCTTCTTGGCTTGGCTTCAGCCGGCTGGTACGTGTGTGTGTGCGCCACGCTCGTGCGCCACGTTTGCTACAGGTAAACCCGCCACAGACACGACCACCGGCTACAGACTGACAGACGCAGACAGATTCTGTTGATTGGTGCTCACTTTGTTCAATAACCGTTTCGTGTTTCGGGTTGAAACATTTCTTTTACGGGCTCCCGGGGGCGTTTGCGCTACACACCTAATAACTCTCCGTCACACGCCATCGAATTTCCATCAGCGCAAACATTACGCCGCACCGGCTACAGTGCATCCTTACAACAGGGTGAAGCGCTCCGACGAGGAATGTGTGAAAGTGGGGCTTTTTTGTTTTGTTTTTTCAAAGGGAAGTTCTGGAACATCAAAACACCATCGAAAAGCACATACATAGCACATACATACAGCGCGCACATTGGTTTGTTTCGCCTGGAAGGTGAAAACGCAAAAAGGTGTTAATAAACACGCTCCTGGCAACGGCATACGTTTTGAACAGGGTTGGGAGTTGGGTGTATGGGCGATGGTATAAATTCAAGCGATCAATCTCAAGCTCAGCACAGAACGTAGGATGATTGAGAGCGGATCTCGTTCGTTGAAAGTGAGATTGAAAAAAGTTGCAAGTTGCTTAAATAAAAGAGTCAAAAGAATAAAAAATAAATATTGGAATTGGAAAGGATTTGCCCTTGAGGTAACTTTAACAGTTCGCATGTGGTTTTATGTTCAGAGCAAACGATTGTCCAAATTAATGAAAGAATAAAATAAATGGGGAAAACCATTGTCACTCGCATCGTTTGGTAGTTGTATGATATATCCTCATGAACTAGGTAGGTATCATGATGGACGAGACTATCCTTAAAGATCGAATTTGTTTAGTTCAAAGGCCTATTTTGGACCCTTTCTCCAGTTTATTTTAGTATTGCAAATCAAAATTTAGTACTTCGGGCAGACTTGACGAAAAAAGAGGGTAACAAAAATGGGATGCGGAAAAACAGAAGCAACGAGAGATAAATATGAAAACTGAAATGTAGAGAATAGAATGAAAAAAGAAAACTACTAAAACAAAGGAAATGCAGAAAGCATTTGAAGGAATAAAGAGAAAATGATTAAGATAAGAAGAAAAAGAAGAAAAAGAAGACAACGAAGAAGAAGAAGAAGAAGAAGAAGAAGAAAAGAAAAGAAAAAGAAGAAGAAAAAGAAGAAGAAAAAGAAGAAGAAGAAGAAAAAGAAGAAGAAGAAGAAGAAGAAGAAGAAGAAGAAGAAGAAGAAGAAGAAGAAGAAGAAGAAGAAGAAGAAGAAGAAGAAGAAGAAGAAGAAGAAGAAGAAGAAGAAGAAGAAGAAGAAGAAGAAGAAGAAGACGAAGAAGAAGAAGAAGAAGAAGAAGAAGAAGAAGAAGAAGAAGAAGAAGAAGAAGAAGAAGAAGAAGAAGAAGAAGAAGAAGAAGAATAAGAAGAAGAAGAAGAAGAAGAAGCAGAGGAATAAGAAATAAATAAGATAGAGTAAATAAAATAAAAAAGGAGTATAATGAAGAGAAACAGTAGAAAAGAAAAGGAAAACCGAGAAAGAGGAAATAGAGTGACAAGAATTAGAGGAAAAATATAAAAAAGACAATAAAGTAGCATTTCCCTGAAAATTGTCAGCGTCAAAAGGTAAATTAAATGAAAAGAGTCTCGAATCAAACGTTTAAATTACATATAAATAACAAGTAAACCGAGCATTACTTACCTTAAGCCTATTACAGGATTAATTAAATGTATGGTTTTTTATTGGCATTTTTATGGTCCAGAAGATTATTTATTATTATTTATATATATGTATATATATTTATATATATATTTTTGTCATTACGTTTAAAAGTACATTCTTTCGATGGAATCAAAATCAAGTTTGCTTCTGTTTCTCTGTTTGGAGATACTTAGAATGTCAGTAGTTAAACTCATGCGATATCCATACTGTCTTTTCGCATCTCAATTTAATATCATTCCCGATAAAGCCCTCGACTACTGGACCTTACGTTCGTCTGCTGTTCACTAACATAACTGTGGTATGTTCTTCGTGCGGCAAATGGGAAGAGTGTAAAATTGGCAAAACGACGGTAACATCATCATTTTCATCGTTCTGTAAGAGTTGGCATGCCTTTGCGATTGGAAGCGTTCGGTTGTACGGTAAGTGATGTTGTGTCATACTGTTTTTTTGTTGTTGTGCGTGTTTCTTTTCCTATTCTTCTAACCTACCATGAGGGGAGGGCAGCTTTACTGGCTGATGGCTGACGACGAGATTTTGTGATGCTTGATTGATGCGGGAATTGAAAAGCGAGATCGGTTTGGCGAAAGAGCAGCAGCTTTGGAGCAGCATCTTCCCCCTCCCAGCATCCGACAGACGAACGAGATGCCGAATAAATCAACAAATGTTACAATTTATTTTCAATTGATATTAATGATTGGTAATTGCTGCTGGTACTGCGGGTTAGCTACCATCCTGTGCTCTGTGTCTTTGCGTTCCATTCTGTTTGCTTTCGCTCCGATTTGTACCAGGTTGTAGCAATCTCACACGCCGTCGCAAACACGGTGGACGCGGTGGGTCGCGCTACTTTTTTTGCTTCTCCGCTTCTCCCGATTTAGTCAATTGTCTGTTTGACTAGCGAAAATGGACTGTGAAGAGCAGCGGCACAACGAACGGACGCAAACGCACACGCTTCTCGGAACCCGTAACAAGCGGCTGCTCGAATGCAAACGACAGGAAAAAGTGCTGAAGCCGCTGCCGGCCACCGGTCGGAATGGGGAGGTGGTGGAAAGCGAAGAAATTAATTTGTAATGAGCAGATAAACGCTGACGAATTGCGGCGGATGATTCTAGTCCATTCCATTTCACTGGTTATCCGTTATCCTTCCATCGGTGGCTGTGCTTTGTGAGTTTGTGAGCGAATGTTTGACCAGCGGTTGTGTGCCGTCGGCCATGGGGCTGTAGGGTGGTAGGGCAAGCAACGGCAAAAATCAAGTTGTTTGCTGCCAAAATGAGAACGATCAGCTTAAAGATGATGATAATGATGATGTTGATGATAAGTAAACTTACCGTTTCGGGCAAGTGTGTTCGGGGAGAAAGTGTGCGCTGTTAGATAGCTGGATCAATTCTAATCCAGCTGGACTAATGCTGGAGGTCTGTGTGATTGATTTGATGGAAGGAAATTCGTTGATTTAGATACTTTGGTTAGTAAAAATCTATTGTGGCATCAATGCATATTTAGAACTCTTAATTGAATTGCTAAAAGTTATGTCAATTTACACTACTGCAAAAAGTAATAGAATAATTCAAACATATTTCTAGCCTAAGCAAACATCCTTTTAGTCAATAAGAAACCAATAAGACCATCTTGCTAAGAGCAGCACTGCAGAAAATTAGTGATTTTGAAGTAACTAACCATAGTTGTTTCTTAAAATGATCGTGTTGGCAAACTATTTGTTATTTAACGACTTCACAACAAAATCTACCATAATTTCATCGAAAATGTGCCTTTTTTACGTATATTCATAATTGGTACAACTAACCATCGTGGTACCAGTTATCGCAGAATGCCATGAATGCTTTGTTGACAACACTAGTTAGGTCGCAGTGCGCAGTTTTCAAGTAAACAAATCGGATTTCTCGTTGTTATTTTCGCAATCTAAAGTGTTAGCATGTGTTTTAAGCATCATTTTCTTGTAAAGTGCTATAACATCGAATCAGTTTCATCAAAATAACGCAGTCTTGAATGAATTTCATACGTGAAAAGTGTAATCTGAACGCCGCTCGTGTCGTCCTGTTGTCAAGTACGCTTTCGTTCTTCTCTGATCGATAATTAGGGCATATTTGAGCGGAACTATCTTCAAAATAATGGGGCAATGGCTACGATTCTTCATTTAAACCAATTCAAACAGACCACTCTGATCTGCACTCTTCTGTGTCTCGTGCTGAAACGGTAGCTGGCTTCGGTATAGCTTTCAGGTGATAGTAAGAATATTCAGGTGATATGAAGTGAATCCTGAGGCAGCATTATCAGTAGAATAAGAAAGTATAATTTTAGAAGGATCAGCCCCATCAATTTTGCAATTAATTGAGCTTGATATCAATATAATATTTTAGGTTATATTTTTTTAGGGTAAGGGGTTCCGAACGGTTTCTTTGTTCGATATCAATCAGGGTTTACGATTGCATGATCGATATTCAGAGCTTGAAAAAACCTCTTCACTGCACAGTTTGAATTGTTCTTCTAGTAAAAGCCCTGCTTTTTATATCTATTGCCGAATACTGGACTTTTGAAAGATCGTTGAAGCGCTTTTTAAGATTAATGATGTTTGACGGAAAATTAAACCATTATGCAAGGTTTATTTGTACTTTAATAATAGTTTTACCCTCACACTTTAAAGGGAGATTGCAAAGGGAGATTGCCAACAGAATGAGCATACTTCAGAGAATGATTTACCTTTATTCGCATCCTCCTCATGCTGTGTGTTTGTGTTCACGTTACTTGACAACAGAATGCACTTCAGTGCACCATCAGTATGCACACGTTCCGAAGGCTAAGGTGAAATGGCTCAATTATACCTTCAGACTGTTGTATGCGGGTCACACTCCGCACAGGATGAAGGTGATGGGTGAAAAAGTGCACATCACAGGAAAAGTTTATCACCCGCAACACCTAGCACCCGGTGTGCGGAATTGACAGAAAAGATAGGAAATGTGCTACTTGCAGCTTCCAAATCATCATCCGCGCAAACAAGCACAATCTTCACACATCCCTGTCTTATTTGATTTGAACCATAGCAGCCATAAGATTCTTTCCCTATTTACGTCCTTTTGCTTGCAAAATTTATCACCCAACCTCCACACCACCATTTGTTTCTTTCACTTCCCTCCCATATTACTTTCTTCTTCATAGATAAGAGGGTGCAGAAAGTTTTTGTGCCTGCATTCGCGATAAACTGTGGGGCATCATAGCACTGGCGCGGGCGTGAGGGGCTGTGCCGATTGGCGCCATGGTTAATTTTTATTTTATTGCTATCGTTGTCACTTTTTTGGGTTCTAACTAGCACTCTCATCGGCAGCAGGAAGGATGTTCCTGTAGGTGAGTGTCAGCGTGTGTGTGTGTGAAGTGTGAAGAAGTGGAGAAGAAAATGGTGAATTCAGAGATTCCCTTTGATGATGCAGCAGTCGGGAACAATAGGAAAACTAGCGAGCCAAACCAGCATCAAAAGTTTTGTTCCGTACGTGGAGCGCTGAAAATGGAGCAGGAGCAAGTGGCAGCGTTTCATCATGCCCCGTTTCTGAGAGGCCATCCTTGCGGCGTTCGTGGCGTAGGCGAGTAAGATTTGTGACATTCTTTATGACCCCCAGCCCGTACGTCGAACCGTAACCATCAATGGTTTTGTACTGGAAGTGGGGACGCGATTTTTTTCTGTTTGTAGTAGTTGTATGATGTTCGTTTTTGGGAAAGATTTTCGATTCCTACCCACCCGCAAAGCGAAGCGCAGGCCATTTTTCTATTCACTTTTGCCAGTAAGCTGGGTCACGTGGAATGGGAGATGCAGGCGGTTTTCTGGTTCGTTTCGAATTGATTCAGGATCTTTCAAATCTTTTTTTTCGAGACCCTCCGACTAACCTCTCGTTCACTTTCTTTGCATTTGTTGCTGGCTTCATCGCGCTGCCTCCGCAAGTTAGGGCTGGGGAAAGTTTTCGAAATTTTTGTGCTTGCATTTTTATTTTATTTTTTTTTACTTTTAGGGTGTTCCCTTCAAAACCTTTTCCCCATCAAAAGCATTTTTCTCCATCCACGTGCATTGCCGCCTCGTTGGTCGCTGAGACGTTGGTCCCTGTGTGCGGGTGCGGGTGCGGCTACATCCCAAATGTGGAAGCGTTTTGCTGAATTGACAAATAAAAGATGATACCCATTTGTGCCGGTGGATTCGTTTCTTGACGGTGATGGTGGGGTTTTTTCCTCCATTTTCCTCTTCTTCTCGCTTATTGTATCCCAACCACCATTTGAAGAATTTTCCATGCATCTTTCGAACGCTGCTTCCCTCTTCACACACGCAAGGCACAAGGCAAAATGTTCTTGTGCTTGTTTTGCTTTCTTCTCGTGTGAAAGTGAAAAATTCTAGCGCTACCAGCAGGTTCAGTCATCGGGGACCAAATTCGACAATATTGCTAACGTCGTCACCATCGATATTGACAACGATATTGATGGGTTCCAGGGAGAGCATGCAGGGGGAGTACTCCAGCATGAGAAATATAGAAATGAAATCAGTGTACAGATTCGAAAATATGGTGGTATAAGATATTTGATGCGTTTTTTGTTTAGACTGATGAAAATCGTACTGCAAGAATTCTTCACATTCAAAAAGAGGATGAGTTGATGGCGATAAGTAAGAGGGGACATTTGCACTGTAGGGGCTCAATTTAATTAATAGATTTTATTATTATTAGCATATTATTATTAATTAAGATGTTTGAACATGACCGGTTTGTGTCGGTCTCATAGTACAGTCGTCAACTCGTACGACTTAACAACATGCCCGTCATGGGTTCAATCCCCAAATAGACCGCGCCGCCATACGTAGGACTGACTATCCTGCTATGGGGGGGAATCAATTAGTCACTGAAAGCCAAGCCCACAAGTGGGTACAGGCAGGCCTTGACCGACATCGGTTGATGCGCCAAAGAAGAAGAAGAAGTTTGAACATGACATGATTCTTTATGAAATGATTTTAATTCGATACGGGATGTTACCTTCAAGCCATTGTTTAGCTTTTTTCTATGTAATGAATGGATGGGAAAATATAAAAAAAGATTTTGTTTGGGTGTGAGTCAAGAAACTCTGTTTATCAAAAATTATAATAATCGTTTAGTTAGAACACTCGTTAATTTTGTTTTTAAATTAGGCAATTCGTACGGTATAATGTTTTACGATTATATTAAAGATTATTAAAGATTAAAGATTATTTGTTTTAATTATTTCATTTAAAATATGCATCCGTATTTTTATTATCGTTTCTGGTCTTTAAAGAGATCTTCTTCTTCTTCTTTTTGGCTCAACAATCGATGTCGGTCAAGGTCTGCCTGTTTGGGGCTTGAACCCATGTCGGGCATGTTATAAAGTTGTAAGAGTTAACGACTGTACCATCAGACCAGAAAGAGATCATGCATTAGTAAAAACATTCAATCAAGCCAAATCGAGCTATTGCAATGGTTTTATAGATATTCAAAATATTATTTAACTCTTCTAAGTTTTTTCCAACAATTTTTGGTCCGATCAAAAATTATAAAATTTAGATCATTCCACCTAACTCTGCTTAATGCCATAAACAATTGTTAGTTGTGATTTACAGGGAAATATTAGGCACTTTTTATCAGCGTTATAAGCTTTAAAGAGCCTCGTAGAAGGAGTGTAGAACTTACTGAGTTTACTGATGGTTGCAGAGCAACTATAGTGAAATCATAATTTAATTAACAGCTATATATAGTAGTTTGACTGAATATGGTTGAATGGACACAGCAGCTATTTTTACTTCATTTTATATAAAACAGTTCAATTCTTATGTTGACTATAATAGAGTGAGACATGAAATCGAGACTTTTATGCCATAAATTTAAGAAAAAAAAATCATGTATCTTCAATATTGCTTTAATTATTCCGAGGTGAAAGCTTTAACATCACATACAAAGAAGAATCTCAAATCACATAGGAAATGTTTGAAACAAAGTAACTCACAAATGATCTCGATGTCGTATGTAATCATTACAGCTTACGTTTTTCAATGTATTAGAAGAGAACAAGTTTTGTCAGAGATTTTATCTTAAAAAATCATTTCATTTCAAGCATTGGCATGTTTCGCACTTTCCTTGAAGCAGAACACAACGTTCTATGCTTTGTTCATCATTCCAGCTACTACCGCAATGATGCACTTCTGCACACTGCTCCAATTAAGCTGCACGTTACGTGAAGCTTATGAGACAATTTCCATGGTAACGGGAGTACGTGCATAAACCCCAGCCACGTTTTCATCGGTCGGTACATGTATGAACAGTCTACCACAGCTTCACACTTTCACACTGCAAAGCACTCGCGTAATGAGTCGTTCACTGTTGGTTGTCGTTTTTTTTGTGTTTTGTGGCTGTATGTGTTCGCTTTATTCCTTTAATTAAGGTGCAGGTGGTTGAAGCATGAAGCAAATTTATGATATTTTGTGCAATCTCCCTCCCCAGACCAGACCTGTCGAATGGCGGTGTCGAATAGCGCCCGGTGCATCTAACCGAGGCGAAAAGTTGCCCCCAATCCATTGCGTTAAACCCGAGAATGTCCGGAAATTAAGCTCGGGTTGTTGCAAACTTTCATACCTTCATGCTCTGACTCGTTTTTTCCCCTTTTTTCCATCGATGGTACATTTGCAAAGTTGATTAAAAGTCTCACCTACCAAACGTTGCGAAACCCCTTTTACCGTATCGAGCTGCCCGTCCGACATGTGCAAGTGGTACAAGTGTAGATAGTGTTCTACATTTTGCTTTTGTTTTTTTTTTACTTATCGTTCCATGCAACGATCAATACTTACTGTGTAAATGATAAAAAAAACACATACACACACGCTCACCCGCTACATGAGGGCGTCCATGCATTAACGGTTGCCGTGATAGTGCCGAGCTAGTGGATTAAGTGGAACGGTGCCATGGAACCGTATCGGAGCGATTAAATTCATAAACTCCATGAATCAAGTCCCAATCAAGCGCGAAAATGCCAACGTGATTCCGGGTACGGGAACATTCTTGATCGGTTCCAGCACGTGAGAAGTGATTCAGGGGAAGAAGGATAGGGTGAATGGCTCCGGTGCATTGCATACCATATAGTTCAAACCCCTCTGTGTGTGTGTGTGTGTGTGTGTGACCTTTCACTTTTTTACCCCATCCCGGCACAGGTGAGTGGCTTTTGCAAATGATAGGAAAAATGTAGCAAAAGGTTGAAAAGCGAAAGACCGAACTAAGCCACTAGAGCACTCCCGTCCGGCTCGGAAGGACGAGCCACATCGACACAGAGTGTATGCTTTTCCATTGGGAGGGGGAGGGGGGAGCTTTTTCACCAACACAAGTAGGCGAAGGCGCGTTGTGCCGAGAACGCCGAGGCTGAGGAAAGGAACTGCCCGGAGTCCTTCACGGTGTGGTTCAGAAATCGGGAAGTTAGAATGAAATTAAAAATTCAAAATAACCTCATAAATCTTGCTTATCTGCACGACCGATCCCCAGGAGTAGTCGAACGGGAACGGTTCACCATAAATATGGCTTTGCTGCTAGTGTTTTACGTGCCCGTGGTACCATACGTCCGCGAGGTGAGGTTTGCGCTGCAAAGGGAGCTCCTGCCTGCCGCGTGCCTGTTCCGGGCCGCGTTCGGGACAACTGGAAAAGAATGGGTTTGAGAAACAAACCGAAAACGCTGGTCTCCGGGTGTAAGCGTGGTGACAGAAACTTTTCTAAAACGTTGTGGCGGTGTTAGTGTAAGCTTACGGGGGACAAAGGAGCCGGTGAACGGTGTCTATTATTAGAGCAATGCGGTTCAATGGTAGTTTCTTCTTGTATAGGATGCAAATTTGTAACGCAAAGCATGGAAGAAGAATAAAATTATTTAAATTCATATTTTGATATTAAAATTTTTAAACATGTTACGAAAACATTAATGTTTTTTTTACATGATGCTTTTTATATGCAAAAATGAAGTGAAATTTTAATAAAAGTGGGCAGTGCAAGGCCTGTCCCTTTTCCCCCATTGAGCTGCAACCCACAAAGACAAAAGGCCACTAAACTTTCGCCCACTATTATCCCGGCGCATGGTGCAAAAATCGGTGCAAAGCGTGCAAAGTGGCTTGCAGTGAAAGTTTTTAGCCATTTTTCTCCCGGGGTGACACCCAGGTTAGCATAGTTTGAGGCTTCCATTCCTTCTCCGCCACTGCCACTGGGCCGAATCCAACCGACAGATAGCAAGTGCCGCCCCGTACAGCTACCGGAAATTAAAAAATATTCAACCGGCTGGAAAAAAAGGGAGGAAGTTGGTCAACAGAGGCCCCCCTTCCTGCCCCCTCAGAGCGCGTGTTGGTGAATATGATTGTGTTACACGAAAGTTGAAGCCGTGCAGAGTGCGGGCTGTGCCTGTAATCGTGTGGTGGTGGCAAAGTGTCGGCAGTCCCCGCACGCGCACTCTCGCGTCGTAGCACTTAAGGGAAGCTCCGGGGCATGTGTCAAGTTTTATTAGGCAGGCGGCGAACTTTAAATTACCATTCGGCTGGCCCAGCGGTTGTGGTTCGCCCTGCTACTCACCCGTGGCTGGCCCCGGCGTTCACGCGAACACACAATCTCGCTCTCTCTCTCTATCGCGCGGCCGGAAGTGGTCGTTCACTGACGCCTGCGAGCGTGACGTAGGTCCGGGATGGATAGCTCTGGTGTTGGTGTCGGTGGTGGCAGGAGTGGAGGTGAGGGTGTGCAATGTAAAAATGTGTTAAAGCAGACACGAACGGACGGAATCGACGGACGGATAGCAGGCGCGTTGTGGTCGTTTGGCTTGGATCGATAAGGTTGGTTCGGGGCAGGATTAAAGTAAAAGTTGAGCGCTTTGCGGGTGAAAGTGAGCAATGCTTTTGGTTCGTAGTTGCAAAGGAGTGGTTAAGATTCAAAGAATAAGTTGTTATTTGGATAAAAATGTTGCCCCACTGTGCTTTCAGCTATTTCAATTATTTTTTATATGATTTATAAAAAATGGTGTTTTGGTTTAATCATCATTAGCCCTTCATTCATTCATTCATTATCAATCATAGCAACCTCTTACACTCAACGGTTTTATGAATAGCTTACAGTCGTTGTCGTTAAATTTTGACTCTAATCCACATATTTTTATCTCGAAGATCCTTATTTTATGTTCTGAAATTATTGAAATTAAGTTAAGTAGTCAATAATTTCATTGATAGAATTTAAAATAAATCAATTGTTATGCCAATTTAGGAAGTTTCAAAGAAGTGAGAAAAAAATTGGCATGTATTTTTAGGTGTTTACAATGGCTTTGGAATAAAATTTATATATGTATTTTTTTCTCGAAAAACAATGTAATTATACGGTTTTTTTATAGTTCATGTGATTTATAAATAATCATTCTCCATGGAAATAATCCGCTTTGCAATTCTGCAAAAATTTGCCTTAAAAAATTATCATGTTTCTTACAAGAGTGCAAAATTGATGACTTACAGACAAAAATAGGTTAGGGTCAAAAATTGATGCCTTAGGGGCAAAGTTAGGTGGCTACGACATTATTAATACCTGTTTACTTTCACACTTACTATTGATGTGATAGATTTTTCCAGTTTGGTTGGCATATTTTGCACTCGTTAAAAATTTCTATTGAATAGAAGGTAGCAATATTATTATTCAGTTTTTATTGCGTTAAATTATTAAAATATTTTTTATGATTCAAATATACTCTGGATGTATATTTTAAACTAAATAGATTTTGAAAAGATTTTGCTTCAAATCTAGTATCAGTTTCTGTTGAAATATTTCTCTGTATTCATGAAAATGGATGAAAAAAAAATCTCGATGCCGTAATGTTGCACCATTACAGAACGATGCACAATCTGCACTGTTTACGACGTCTTTCGCTAGCAATGAAAACAATTTTATTCCTCACTCTCTGCCATTCTTCTCATTTTCCGTTTCATTTCGATCGCCAAGGCAATAAAATGATGGCGAGCTTTGATGGCTCGTTAAGCGTCAAATTCATGCTACAGAGCGCGAGTGAAAGCGAAAATGAAAAAAAAAAACAAGTGACTTCACGATTACATGGACGTTCAACTGGAATGGACCAAGCTGTCCGGCTACTTCCCTATTGCTAGGGCCAGTGAATTCAGTCCAAAGCAAAGGCAAAATCACCCCGGCGAGTTGGGTGGGTAAGGAATAGGCGATAATAATTGTACACCTCACGGGTGGACAAACGATCGATAACGCTCCGTCCGCACTGAATTAGCTCCAGCGGGCGCGGATGGCCATAATTATGTAGTAATGTTGCGCCTGCTTTAATGGCGCGAAACATAAAACGAAACGAGCGCATGTTATTCAGGCGCGAATTCATGCTTCGTTCCCTATGCTGAGTGTACCGAACCATCATATCGGACCACTTGACAGCTGTATCAGTGCGTCAGAAGCAACAAGGAACAGAGTGAACTCTCCCCTCCCAACAGGACGGAAGGCAAATCATCATCGGTAAATCATCATGTTCTTATGCCCGTGAGATTTGTTGCCTTATCTGTGCGGCCTGAGCCAAGTAACAGTCCCCTTTAAGCTTCGGTGTGTACATGTTCAAGCGTGGTGCAGATTGTACCGACCACAACCGCCCCGAGATGCCGCCCGACCATTACGGCCTTACAAGTGTGGAGCCTTTTGTTTACGATGGATGTGTGTGTACTGTGGAGCTAGCCGGATGTTTGCTGCCCCAGATTGTGAATGAAGACCGGTCGGCAGTGTAGGCACCACCCCACTCGGCACCGAACAATTGCATTTCCATTAGGCAAGCTGTACAAGCAACTGGGCGTCTCCATGGGTACGAACCACCGGGCGCCTCCATGATCATCAACAACCGGGCGCCTCCATTGAAAAGCTTTTACCCAAACTGGGGCAGCTACAGGCCTCCGCTGCACAACCGTGCGCAGCAACCGAAGAATGTTTGTGCATTATCTAGCCGTGCAAGGGCGGAATGCAAACGAAGCGGAAATGTTTGCAAATTCGCAGCCCCAAACCAACACCGAGGGCCTCACGAAGCGGTGAGTTCGAGCACGGACGATACACACTTTCTCTTACATGCACTAGCACACACACACATACTCACACACACACACACACACTTACAAATGTATCTGCAATTAAACAAAACACAGCGTACATGACTGTAATTTATGACTTTTTATGCTCGTTTGTAATTTTCTGTAATAACGGCAAAACCCATCCATAACGTGTCTAGCGCACGGGCACGTCTCCGTCCCGCGCCCCGGCGGGACGATCGATGCGAGCGCAAAAAGGAAATGTGTGCATCATTTTGCGTCTCGGGGATTGTGCAGCGTGAAGAAGATTACGTGCATTTCCTGTCCCGTTGTTTGACGTTCGGCGTATGAGGTGTGTGATGGTGCACGCGGTACAGCAACCAGTGCGATAAAAGATTATCTTCACCGAGTGTATGTATGTGTGTGTGTGTTTACATATGCAAACTCGTGGGATGGTGCATGAGCAAAGGTAAACATGTTGTTTTTTTTGCATCCCAAAATAAGGCAATGTGGCCGTACAGGGAAATGAATCGTTTCATGTGGGTTGCAAGCAAAGTGGGCCGGGGTGGTTGAGCCGGACTGAAACACTGTGGAAAGCGGCGTGGCACAGTAACAGTTAAGTGGTGCAAGTGGGTTGTTTTGTAATCAGCAGCTGGAGATTGTAACTCATCTTTGTGGGTGCTTGCGATGCAGAGGATTATTAAATTTCCCTCATGTTGTTGTTGTAGTTTTTTTTACTTTATTCCCCCTATCTCTCCCTTTCACGCTCTCTTTGTAAGGTGTAATCTTTCGGAACGAGTAGCAGCTCGGTTAGGAGGAAGATACTGAACCGTACCAATTTCTGCCAGGGAGAAAGAAGGGGAGAAAGCTAATGAGAAACTAATGAACACTTGAATTTCAAAAACAAATGCGCACTGGAAATGTGGTTCCAGCTGGTTCCAGTAGAATCAGGTGATAATATGGGAACGTAGGTAAGAGGGAAGGGTATTTTTCTAGTCTATTTATCATCTAAATAGGGTTGAAGTGTGTTTTTGCAGGCGCTAGATGGAAAATGGATTAATGGTGTTACTGTTCCGTGCGGTGTTGTTCAGCTTGCAGGAGAAGGATTTAAATGCGAATGAACATGTATCAAGCGGAGTTAATTTGAAGCATTTCAAACAACATCATGGCTTTTTTCATGTTAAATGTGATGTATAGAAGACAGTTGGTTTGATTCACATGCAGATTGCGATGGATTACTGTTGCAAGCGTAATATATTTGAATATAAATTACAGCAAGGATGGGCAACCTTTTCTAACTGCAGGTCACATATGTCCTGCAGGCCAAAACTAAGTTTAGCAGTGACGTGGTATTATAATCAACTGAAAAATAATAATTTCTAATTGGTTATTTGTTTATTATTGCTTATTAGCATTTGTTAATTCATTGACCATCATTGCGGCCTTATCACTGGTCTCATAAACTATTTTAGTTGTCTAGAATAGCAATAAATAACAAAAAGCATCACAGTACATTGTAACATCAGCAAACAATAAATAACAAAGAGGATCACAGCAAGACATACAAATTAACATTAGGAATTCCAATCAAAAGGGTGCATTAAATCCGATAGCCATTGCAGTCATAGGTTTACTATCGCTATATGCACGTCCTGTTTGGTCAACTCTTAGTAGCCTATAGTTTCTTAAATTACGACCTGGTACGTGGAAATAAACTGAAAGATCCGGTAAATCTATCTCTCCTAGGATGTTTTTATTCGTTAACGTGATTTGCGCCATTCCGCCACGTGTAGCGAGAGGCTCGAGTCCAACAATTGAATACCAGGTGTGGTAACTAGGCCTCTCTGCCACGTTACGCCACGGTGTTGAATACCGTAACCGTAAGACTAAACGGTTGAATTTCTTCTGCACTGACTCGATGCACATGAAAGTCAAGTTTACAGTCAAGAGAAACTCCAAAGTCTTTTGCTGCACTGAGCCGTTGTAGTTGTGTACCGGAAATGCAGTAGTTAAACGCTTTTGGACAATTAGAACGATGAAACGACATGGACGAACAGTTATCATCAGAAATTTGTAGGTCGTTGTTGGAGCACCAGCCGGAGAGAGAGTCGATCGATAATTGTAGGACAAGACAATCACCAAAACACCTTGCAGGAAGATAAAGTCTGATATCGTCCGCATACAATAAACATTCAGATTCCCTTACAACAGTAGTAACGTCGTTGAAACAAGTTTTGGTTCTTTATTACAAACCCTGCTACTAACCAGTTCAAATTAGACCTGCGATAAAAGTGCGTCCCTGATGAAGATAGACTTTTTCTTTATGTTTCACATTTGCACGCGTTAAAACACTTTCATTGTGTTCATATTCATAATTTTATATTTAATATTTAATGACTTATTCAATATTATATTTAATATCTAATAATTTTGCCATATTGATTACAGCCGCAAATTTCCACTCATTAAATGATTAAGGAGAAATTTATCCATGGCTGTGCTTCATCTGATGAAACTCAATATCAAACGAATTATTATAATTAATATGTTCTTTGTTCCCCTCAAGTTACAATTGAATCCTTTTTGGCATTGAATTCAGTTGCATATCAATTTATTAATTTCGTTTTTGTCAACGTTAAACATTGCAATATTGTTTCGGTGGCCACATCAACGAAGTACGCGGTTCCTCAGACTTCCTCAGATTACTCGGCTTGCATTGATATCATTAAACAAGCATTAAGCTCAACTACTATTCATTGTCGATTTAAATTCGATTGCAATCTAAATCTCCCTAGCTTTATACATGTGTTTTTTTGTCTTTTTTGTGTGTTGCTACGCTACAATATCACCTACGCTCCCCACTCAAACAGCAAAACGCAGTACAAAGCGTCACACAAAGGCATTAGTTTTTAATTGAAAAAACTAAAATTGCTACAAATTAATGTACCAGCGACAGCATTCTAAGCGGACACCTCTCAACAAGCCGCACCGCACGGATTGTGAAAGTATCGATATCATTGAGCGAGTGTATCCCACGGTGGGGTTAGTGGTTTAATGGAAAAGCCACACCGCAGGCAGGTGGGTTCTTTTTTTAATTGGTGAATAAATTAAATACAAAAAACTAACAACATAATTGACACTAACTATAATGATCCTCCCCTTGGTGTTTGCATTTTTATTGCCTATTAAGCAGGCAATGCGTAGCTTTAAATTCCCGGGATGAATGTGGTTTAAACGATGCACTTACTATTCATTCACGTCGGCCACAAGTGGTTTGTGTCGTTTATACAAAAGACACACACAAAAAATCACACATAAACCATCAGAAGAGGAGGAAATGTTTGTTGAAAAAAAAGAAAACAGTCCTTTCATTGTCGCTCGTGCTATACGCACGCACCCAGCCGTCCTATGCACGAGAGATGGCGTGTGCAATCTATGCTAGGGAAGAAGGTGTTTCAAACCGGTCTCGTGCTACCAAACAATCAAATTATTTGTAATTCAATTTACCAACACTGACTGGTGCAACAGACTTGTTGCACTTGGCTGACTTCTGGCCTTTGGTCTTGCCGGTGCGGGGATCTGTCCGTAGGAACGCTATGCATGAATGGCTTTTAAAGGTGCCTTATGCTATGTTGGAAGCTGGACGAATACATGTTTTGTATCCTTCGAACACATCTGTAGAGTGGTTTTCAGATAGTTTTGAATCAGATTTTTACTATCATTTATGCGCATAGCTGTGTCAATGTCGAACTTTAGAATTCGAGCAATTTAATAGAACACGATTTGCCGGGTTGCCGTCTTGGGTTCGTCTAGACCAATCAGACCAATAACACTGCGAATTGATTGTAACAAGCAATAACCTGTCTGACATTGTCATTCAAACAACAATATGAATCTAGGAATCAGGAAGAAAATATAAAACACTGAGTAAATTACATTGCTCGTGGCGTTATAGATAAACCATGATAAAAACAATTCTTTAATATTATAATATTAAAAATAATGCTTTTAATTTAAAGTTAATTTAAAGACATGTCAGCCTATTCCAAAATTGGCTTTCGAGACTGTATTCAATACCACGCAGTCGGGTAGTCAGTCCTTGTTTCTTTACTCACATAAAGAATAAATAGCATAATTTATCGTAACGAACCCCAAACAAGTGATCAAGTGATTTGATGATCGATCCTATTGGAATTGCAAATGATAATTGGATATCGCAATCTGTACGAGTGGCAGACGAAGGCAACTATTTTTGGTTCGATTTGCATACCATTCGTGCATAGTAGATGTAGTCATTTTTAAGACTCTGCATTGTTAATTTGCATTTTTTGTCCTCAAAATTAGAGTAAAAATAAACTGCACTTTTTCATTTTAAAAATAGTTTTATCAAACTTTAAATTGTTTCGCTCAAGAGTTTTACCTACTATATTTTAGTTTTATTTTTTTTTTTTTGCTATAATATATCCCTGAACAATTTGCTCCATTCCAATCATCAGGCTCGCTACACATCCAACACAATAGGCTCGATCGTAAATAAGTAATTAGCTATCATAGGTCTCACTTAGCGCGCATTAATGTTTCAGTCAATCTTCCTCATTCAATTCCCTTGCGGACTGATTCCCTCTCACAGACAAACACATTTGCACCCGAAAAACGCTGGACCCGGACGACGACGGCGTCGACCAGGATGACAAAGACGACGGTTGCAATGCCCCCCCACCCAATTGGCCTCGTAAAATCCTTCCGACCATGATTGATCAGTGAATAGAGTGGAGAGCATCCGACCCGGGGGAGCGGGCACCATCACTACTCCATTGTCGGTTGAAAGCACTCCCAATGCCCCGCGTAAGCGACGAAACAAGCCCTGGTGGAACAAAAATAAAACCGTACAGCCCGTGGGTCAAGCATAAAAGCGCTCCAAAGATAAGGCTGTAGAAGCGCCTTCAGAAGGTGGCAATGATGATGAGGGACGGGGCGCGCCAATGCAGAAAGCGTTGGACAAACGTGGACAAAACGGGCCAAGCGTTTGCTTTGAATTGCTTTAACGGAGGACGAATGGACCAAAAGTTAAATTGACCATGAAAATGATCCCCCAAACGAACGGCGCTTCATGTCCCAACAGGACATGGGGAAGGAAAAAAAGACGCTACACGGAGGGGTTGCTGGAGCGGTCGGGCAGCGCGGTAATTTAATTGATTCTTCCCGTGCTTCAATCTTTCATTTTCGTTCACTTTTCCACCTCGATACCCTCGATGAATATCGTTCATCTCTGAAGGGCCGCCCGTAATCGTCGTCGTCGTCGTCATCGTCGTCGTCCTCAGCGCCGTACCTCATGCGAACACGTGTCACACGTACGTATACCGTGCGGACGAACACACATACACACACACGGCATTCCATTCGCACCTCATGGGAGATGGAATCAACCCGAGACCCGTTCGGATGAAGCGTAATTGAACGCCTCATTAATTGTCCAATGATTTCCACGTTATCGTGCCTGCCTTCCTGTCCCGGTCTACGGTACGGGTCTCCTTCCGCTGAACGGTCATCCCTGTAGGATTTCCGGTACTAGGCGAGGTTGCGCTTGGACACGCGGGCATACAATTAAACGTTGGTTCATCATCATCTCCCACCGCACGGCACTTGTCCCGTACGTTTTGTGCGTTTTGTGTCCTTCCGAGGATGTACGGAATTAGATCGCCCGCCCAATCGCTTTGCCTGCTCTCCTGCTCTGACCGCACAGTTCGGATGGTTCCGAGCGAGATGAGATCTTTATTTAATTTTCCCAAACACCCATCCCGACCCTACCCAAGCCCGGCCCGTGTTCCCCGGTTTGATTAATAAGCTGTAATCTTCGGTGTGAACGCGTTCACCCACTGCTCTTTGCGAACGGTTCAGGTATGCGTGGCACGTTCCCGATGGGTTATTAGAGTGATTGAACATTCGGTACTTTGGGCTGAACTTTTGTGTTTCAATGGGATTTTTTGTACGTTGCTGTACAAACACACTACACCGCACTACTGGTGGGAGTTTGAGGCTGAACTTTTAGCTATTTCCTAGTCCACCCAGCCCAAATCCTATCGAAAGAGGATAGTGGTGAGAGAGCGAAACAGAATACGTGGAAAACTTTTCATCCGAAAAGCTTCAACCAGTGACTGCTGCTGTGGCTACTACTGCTGGTAGTAATGGGCATCGGACACGCAACCGAACTACCGAACCATAAACATTCGCTGCATCGACACAAGGTAAACCTACACATGGGACACACGTGGTCCGTTCGATCTGGACGTCGAACACGATCAATACGTGGCGCTTTGGAGTGACGTTCGTTGAAGTTTGCACTTTGCTTCAGCCACGCTGCCGTACTGCATGCTCAAACTATTGCTGTATGTTCTTTTACCTTTTCTTTCTTTGTATTTGTGAGATTTTTTTCTTCTTCCACTATCCAAAAAAGGAATGTCTTACAGCAATCTTCCCCGAACTGGACGGGGAATTGCGCTGCAGCTTGGGACCGATATTGTTGGGTGTTCACGGTTGGCTTTGTCCGCAGCAGGTGTGTGTGCCTACTACCCTTCGACAGCTTTTCGTTCTGGAAGCGAAAGTTAGGTTTTAGCTTCAGCTTGAGAAAGTTTTTGAATTATGTGGCAGCCTTTTGAAAGGTGGACACACACAAACACACTCATACCTGCAAAGATGATATTAGTTTTACCTCGGTTGGTCGGTGAGTTTAGTGGCAAAGAACTTGTGGGTTTTTTTTTGTGTTTGAGCTGGGTGTTCAAGCAAATGGCATCGGTTCGTCGATCACTAACTCCAAACGGAGAAGATGGTTTAAGAAATTTGTTAAAAAAATCATTAAAAGATTCCGATGCAAATTCAAAAAGATTGAAAATTGAGAACATTGTTAGGTGTGTGGTCACGATTACGTCCCAAAATATGCCTGGCTGCCGTACACGATGTCTATTGTTTGGGCTGCAATCTATAAAATTTCACCGAATAGCTGCACAACATGTGTTTATAGCCGAGATGTTGAGAAATGCGATTGGTGCACCTGAGTTGCAAACACAAATATCAAATAACACATCAGCTAGAGCATATTCAACACCGTACATTTACACACATACCAAATATAGAAGTACAAATGTCTTGTAAAACGACTCTATTTTTAAAATGTGTAGACAATTCAATGTTCTTATTTGACAACGTAGAGCAAAACTAGGTTATTAGAATCTTACCTATACAAATAGGGTAGGTAAGTGTCAATACATAGCATTACAGGGTTTTCCAGGACAACAACATTCAGAATTGCTGTGGGACACGTTACTGACTCCTTCTTACCTAAAATGAATTTAATATAATGGGAATTGGACTTTACAGGGTTTCCCACGATATATTGGTTGGTTCCCATCAATTTTTGGTGGATTCCCATATTTTTTTGGTGCGTTCCCACGATTTTTTGGTCGTTTCCCAGAATTTTTTGGTCTAATTGTATTGATATCCAATCGGAAAATACCAATAAATTATAGGATCGAACCAAAAATCTATGGGATACAACCAAAAAATCGTGGGAACGCACCAAAAAATCATGGGAACTGACCAATAAATCGTGGGAAACCCTGTATATTACCCCTGTTAGACAAATCGAATAGGAATTACCCCAAAAGGAACCCCTGGAAAATCCTGTAAGAGGCAACGGCCATACAGCATATAGTACCAGACCCATCAATTGTCTTTAATAAATAAGAAAATAAATATAAATAAATGTACACCACAAACAGATACTTGGCTTAGCCTGGAAAAGCGAAGAAATCCTAACTTTGGTTCATAACAGAGAAACAATCGGTTATATAATATGCGTTTAATATGCAGTTAATGGTAAAGCATAATAAAACCGAACCAGTTTCATCAAAATAACTCAGTGTTGAATGACTTTCAAACGAAATAAGCGTAATCTGAACGCCGCTCGAACGCCTGGTCGAAAGTTACGGCAAATCTTGGCCAGCAGTATCTTGATCTTGAAGAAAGTAGGACAATGGCTACGATACTCCATTCAAACCAATTCAATCGGACCACCCTGACTTGCGCTCCTCTGCGTCTTCAACGTAGTTTTCATGTGATATGAAGGATTGTCAGGCGATATCAAATATGCTAACATGGTATTATCAGTAAAATAAGAACGACAACTTATAGAAGGATTAGCTCCATTAATTTTCCGATTACAACCAGTGATAGAAAATGAAGATTTGAAACTTTAATTTTTTTATTATTTTATGGTGTTTCATACTTATTTTCCTATAGCTGACTTATTACTACTTGAGTTAAAGCAATGTAAAAAAATGATTTGTAAATGTAAATATCCACGAGTTTTGGCAAACAGCCACAAATAGTACAGCTATGGTGGATTGCTAGGAGCACTATAGTCATAATTGGTAACTTTGGGTGCAATTTTAAATTGAAATTATCTATGGTTTCGATAACCACTGAGTCAACATTAAAAACCTCTCAGGGTTGTGAGATCATTTATAACAAATATAAGTACACAAAGGAGTATGTTCTTTTGCTTCTCATATTCACTCACATTAAAAAAACTAGAAAATTTATAAAAAAATTTGGGAAATCAGACCATAAATCAGATAAAATGATAATCTTCAAAATATCCACAAAATCTAATCCCATACTTGAATAGATTCACCAGCACCAAGAGGAGCCTCTCTTCGCTACAAAACACATCTTCATGTACACTGACAGACACAAATACTTCCACCTGACCGAGCAAAGCAATTGTCTTTTTCGTCGAGATCATCAGCAACACATCGACAAGTCTGGGCATATTGTTTCCACCAGCGCCTTCGCTCTCGTACAGTCCATAGTAATGAATTTCCAAACAACCTTCCACGCCTGCAAGCAACCCCAGTAGAATTCGAAGAAAATTGTTTCGCAAGCGTAAGCGTTCCCAAAAATCTTTGGCATTTGGCTTGATTTTTGATTAGTTGACATGTTTTTTGCTGCGGTCGTATTTTTTCTTCTTGATTTTTTGCTCCCTTCCAAACGATCTGGCAAGATGGACAGCAAGTGGGCAGCAAGTGGTTCTCGCCCGCTTTTACGAGCTCATAAAGCGAGATCCACTGCTGTCAGCTGCCAGTCAGCGGGCAAACGAAACAGACGAACGAACGATAGAAATGCATCCGAGGGCATCGGTTTATTGGTTAAAGCTGACCGTGCCCGATCCGTGGACCCTCGTGGAATGCTTCGGATGCGTTTCAGTGGCCGGGGGGAAACGATGATAATAGTTACCCCATGAAATCCTCCCATCCAATAACGTTCGCTGTACGGTGGCAACAGTTTACGTCCGGTAGATCACGGGCTGACTGTGATGATGCTGTCACTGCCGAGACCGGTGTGTTTGGTTCTCTCCTGGGAGGTTGTCATATTTTTATGAGAAGCAAATAACGGACCATTCCACTGGACGAGACAAATTGGCCACAATATCGACTTCATAAAACGGTCGCTCGTATCGATGCTGGCGGGATGCGTCTGTTTTGCAACTGTCGGGAAGTTTTTCTCCCGCGTTGGATTATGGGGAGAAAAATATTACGATTTTCTGCAAATGGTTTGCAAATGCTTGGACGGATAGTATGATGCACCATGGAAGGAAGTAAGTCAGTTTCTTATTAGGACAGTGCTTCTCAAGCGAGACGTTTTGATGTCACTGTGATATTTGTTGCTTGAAATTACTTTGACCTAGCTTGAATATTATTTGAACAAAAATGAATAAAATACAAAATGAATTGCCTTATTTTCTTCTGTTCAATGTTGTTGTTGTTCAATGTTCACTTGCCCTGAAATATTCACTTCCACACCAATTATCGCACACACTGTAATCCTCAATAAATCATCCAATCAATCATTTCCCTTCACTGCTATACTGTGAAAGAGTGGTTCGTTCCGTTACACCAAAATCCTCACTCACCTCAACCAAGACGGCAGGACAGTAAACCTAGACGACTAGCGCTAACTGTCACTTTCCCGAGGGAGCCAATCATTGCCACCCCGTTTGCTGTGCCGTTTGCTTCCACCTTTCGCTAGTTGATGAGCCATTTGCCTAGTTTGGTTTTTATCACACCGATGGGCTTATTGCACTCCAAGTCGTAAACAGTCGCTTGCTGCGTCGTCGCGAAATTAATAAACTTTTACCGATAGGCGGTATAAAGGTTGCAGTTTTTACTGCCAGTAATTATCGTTTCACCGGGAGCAATGAAACGAGCGCATCGGAGGTACTGTATGGCGTCTATCACCCTCACTGGCTTGTGATTGGATCGATCGATCGGTTGGCTTGGGATTGACTGGAAAAGGAACAGTCTCCCTATCCTGGCTGTACCGTACCTATCCTACAATGTATCTGAGGCGAAATGGTACGGTTAATCAAAAATCAGTTCCCGAATGGAACGGTTCGTACGTGTACGAGGAAACTTCACCGTCCCATCTCATTAGCATGCGAGGCAAGGCCTGGCAAGTTCGCTTGTGCTGGGTACAAAAATGTTACAAAATCAGCACCAACAGATGCAGAACAAAAATGTAAAAGAAGTGAAAGTTTTGCTTCTTTAAACTTTTTTCGAATCAAGTTAACTTCGCCTGATGGTAGACTATAATTTTATAAAGCAATGAATAATGGTTTAAAAAAGATGCTGACATTTTGCAGTTCCATAATAGTTTAACATAAGGTTTATGAAGAAAATATAGAATAAGGTTTTACTCATATATAAGAGATTGATATTTCATATCAATAAAATTACTTTGAGCTTAGTTACCGGTATTTTTGTTTTCTCTACTTGTATTCACTACGATCGTGGAATAAATAAATATTTTAATTCTGATATTGATAACAGATTTCACTGAAAAAACAGGACAAAATAATGCCTCATCGTTGCTCATTATTCTATTTTTCTATTCATTATAATCGAGGAATTAAACAGTACTTTAATCCTCTTTTTGTTACATAAAAACCATACATGTGTGTCAGTTTATATCAATCTCATTAGATTTGTTTTTGTCCACTTTTTCTTAATACAGGGTTTCCCACGATTTATTGGTTGGTTCCCATCAATTTTTGGTGGGTTCCCATGTTTGTTTGGTGCGTTCCCACGATTTTTTGGTCGTTTCCCAGAATTTTTTGGTGCAATTGTATTGATATCCAATCGGAAAATACCAATAAATTATGGGAACAAACCAAAAATCTATGGGATACGACCAAAAAATCGTGGGAACGCACCAAAAAATCATGGGAACTGACCAATAAATCGTGGGAAACCCTGTAACATAAAATATACCGGTAAACGCATTCATTAGCAAACGTTTGTGCAAAACGATTAAAAAAATGTTTAATTTCGTATTATTTAATATTAATATTACCATACGTTTAGAAACGTCACCAAAATTAGTTCCAGGTGATGATTATCTCATAATCATCATAAAATCATAAATCATAAAAAATCAGTTTCACAGCGAATATTTTTACATCTTGTGTGAGTGTGTGAATTTGTGAAAACCATAGAATGGCACTAGGCCATGCAGACATCAAAAGTTTGTTACATTATTTCTAAACGCACGATTAGAAATACATTAAAAAAAATTAAAATTTGCTGATCAATTTTCCTAACATTGTTACTTTTATTTTTGTACCTTCTATTTTGTAGACTGTGTTCTTAAGTCTGTCTGTTTAGTTTCAATTGGCGGCAGGACTACTACTATTATATGTTTGGGAAGGCGCAACCGTAGTCGGTCAAGGTCCTCCTTTGTGTATGGCGCAACGAATAGGCTACTGAGCAATGGTAGAGAGCGCTTCCAACAGTTATTGTGAATAGTTCCACAGAGATTGTATTACATCACTAGTGAGGGTCCGACCTTTTTCCAAACTAATTTTGGAATGTTGTACCTAGGTTGTAAAACTGTTTATTTTTTACTTTCATCAACAAAAACATCAATTTTCTTAACATAAATGAAGTATCGCTCTTAGAGATTACATATACAGGATTTCAGTTTTGCCAGCCCTTTCGCACGACCTCACATCATGCCTGTCGTGGTTTTAAACTTTTCTTAGACCGAGCTTAAACTAGCCAGATGTTCACGGTATGCTTAAACAAATTAGTATTAGGTCACGGTTGGCGTACCAAATAATGTTAAGATGAGTCTTGGAAATGTCAATTCATAACATTAACTTTGATATATGCATTTCTTTTTCTCTTCAACCACATTTAATAAATAAAAGGGAATAAATCATTTTATTTCATAAAACGGTTGTCAAATGCATATTAAACCAGCACTGCATATTAAAGCAGTATTTGGTTTATGTTTACATATATAAAGATAAAAAGTTATGAATTTATCTCATAATGTTTCTCATTAGATCTGTTCTATATGCCATGCATTATCAAAGGAGACTATATCATATCATATCATATCATATTTGACCTTCAATGGTCAATACTGGTACTGGCACTGACCTACTGAATTAGTTTTTCATAGACAGGTAGATCAAACGTTAGTTAGCATATTTACTATTTCACAATGTCTGTATTAATGCATTTAAAATCAGTTTATTTAAGTAGTTGAAGCATTGCTTTATTTGAAATTTGGATCCAATTGTTTAATTAATAAACATTAAACAATGTTTTTTATTGATACCAGCTGATGTTGTATTTCAAAAAACTAAATAAGTAATCGGAATAGACTTTTATCACAATCGCAAAACCTAGCAAATCTAAAACATGTAGTAGTTCGTTTGTAAGATTCATTAAAGTTTATTAAATTTCCACAGTTTAAATAATTATAAAAATGCTGCGTTTCCCTGTCTTTGCTACGTAAAATCAACCCTCAAAACCCCTCCACAGCTAGTCCGGTTGCGATGGTGTTGCTTCACCGGGCGACTCAAACCGAGTGAGGCTCCCGCACGCTTTCGACGCGTTGCTTGAGATGAGTTTTCCCGACCATTTACGGAACCACAACCTGGGCGTATAGTGAGAAACCCAACAAAGTGAGACAAATCCGTACACCAACAAGCACACATACCACTGCAAACGGTGAGCATCATTATCGCCGTCATCATCGTCATCAACATTCGCACCGAGACGAGCGAGGTCGTTCGCGTCCGCGACGGATTACGGTGCTCGCCGGAACATCCCGAACAAGCGTCCTGCGTCCATGGCAACAAAGTTACAGCAACCCGACACACATTCCTTTACACCGAGGCATTACACTGCTGTGTATGAGAAGGACGCTCCAACACTTCCTCTACATTTCAGGCACACATACACACACGTTGGCACATCGCAACCCATCGACAGGGAGTCTTTAATAGGGACGACAGCTGTAAAATGATGCTGGAGCTGGTGTAGGAGTTGAGCACAACACGAATGCAGCCCGTCAACGTTTTCAGTGTGTGAGTGTGTGGGAAACGTCGTTGACTATTTGACTGTCCCTTGCTCTTTCTTTCCTGTACGAATCTTCCCATACTCACAGCATTCGTGACTAAGCTCGGAAAATCACGGCGAATCTTTCAATCGTTACCACGGCACGGGTACACCATCACACACACATACCAACAAACACTCCGTCCTGTTTTTCCCCAGTACTTGGTTTTCCTCCCGAATCTTCTGTCCTTTTCACACCTACAGCTGACGTAGGCCGCATTACTTTTGCGAAAACTTCGTACCGATCGTGTGTGTGCGCGTTTTCCCCACGATTTTTCACGAAGCAGTATCTCCGGCATCCGTTCGGGTTCGCGCGTGTTCATGAGTGCGCGCACACACACGGCCACACAGACCACGAACCCGATGGTGTTCATTTTATCTTCGGGTTCGCTGTACCCAACATGAACACACCTGTTTCGTCGGTCCGGTCTGCCAGAGGCTGGTCCTTGCAGGTTCGGTTTTACGGACGGAAAAAATACGGCCGCTCCCCAGCCGATTGGGATACCGAGCGGTTCGGGTACGGTCGGACACGCACACATACAAACAGACTTGGACACACACACGCATAGACACCGCTTTTGCGTCCAGTGGCACTCGGTAGTGCCGTGATGTCTCTCGGTTTTGCGGTGCGATGATTTGCTCTAAATTTCTGGGCTTAGTCCCAGCTCGCTTACCGACGGGTGCGGTATACACGTCGCTTTTACACGCCACCGTCCAGTGCACGGTGAAGCGAAGGGCTAGTGTGTGCGTGTGTCTGTGTGTGTGTGTTCTATCTAACATCCTTTTCCCAGGGACGCTGGCAACGTTCCTGGAGCTCGCCAGCGCGCTTCGCGTTCGGGTTTTCGAGGGTGAATCCAGGCTGCCAGGGAACAGCACTGCTCACAGAACGGCCCGGGGTATAGACATCCCTTTTTACTACGAGGCTTCCTCCCCCCACACACTCTCACGCTCTCAGTCTCTCGCTCTCTCTCTCGTCCTCTGCTTGCGCTGAACAGATCACCGAGCCGAGCCATCGCAGCAGCCCGTTTCGGGAGGTGTGGTCGTGATGTGAAATTTTTCCAGTAACCAGTCACGAGCGGGAGTTCGGTGCGTGTACATTTCGTCCAGTGCGGTTAAGCCCCCGTGTCGTTATCGTAGTCTCGCGTTTGCCGTGAGAATTAGTAGAACGGGGTTTTCTGTGTTTCGTTGCCTTTTGTTCGGCTGTACTGCTTTGCAGGAAGTAGTTTGGTGTCGCCCGTTAGTTCGTGCTCGGTGTTGCTGGAGAGGTGGACGTTACTTTTACGGTGCCGCGCAGTTGTGTGAAAGCAGATAGACAAATTGGTAGCAGCGGCTACAAAATAGGCAAATAGTGTACACTCGCATCGAAGAGCATTCGTGGAACGCTGGAACAAAAGGTCCTTCTACGCGGGAAGGGAGAAGGAGAGCTACGGTTTAACAATCAGTAAGAAGCAATCATTTACCTCTAAGCCCCGGCTATAAGCCCCGGCGGGCCGTCGCTAGGCAAAGTAAAGCAAACGAAACGCAACTGATTAATCATGTGTTAAGAGTTGTATGACAGTCTGCGCTCGCTTGCGACGGAGGAGAGGAGCATGGAAGCGAAAGATGTAAAACATTACGAAAAATACAATCAAGAAGTCGCACTTGCATTCTATTTTCGAAGAGCGGTTAAACATGAAACATGAGCGCTAAATTTAGCCAAAAACTCATCGTCCATTCAGTGGCGATTTTAGCGATAGCGTCGAAAATGAGGGCTATTTTTAAATTCTCTAATAAGATTTACCGCTGCCCCAAATACCCCAAACACCCGCCCTCCATACACATGCAAGCGAAGGAAACAGATGGAGACGCATGGTGGTGGGACGGTTTCCTTCCGGTCGCGCGACCTCCTGCCAATCGTTTGCCATCGTCGTCACCGTCGCCGTCGTCGTGGGAATTTCCAAGGCGAAGCAATACACTCGCGTGGCCTTCGCTCACCTGACCCGTGCCCGTGTTTCACTCCGGACACCGGGAGTTTGCATTTGCGTGAGCGGTGAAGCAACAAACAAGCGAAGGGAAAAAAAGTTGTTCATGAAAATCAGATTAATAATAGCGCTTCTCTTAAGCACAAAGGAGAGAGACAGGGGGAAGAGGACAGGACAAACGACGCTTCTACGCTGGAAATGGACCGGCCCAGCCGAAGGTCGGATAGGCAGAAACGTCGCGAGAAGTACTTTTCGGTCGGTAAAAAAATCGAGTTGGAATCTATTTTCGGGTTTACGGTCACTTGGAGTGATGATGCTCGTGCGTCGCTGATCGTGATCGCCCTATCGGTTGAATTTTAAGTTTGAAAATGCTGAAAGCGAGAAGCAACACGCACCCTGCCACTACCACGCTAACGCCCCGGAAGGAACTGACTAATAAAATTAATTCAACTCAAATGGCTGCAGTAGCAGCAGCAGCTGTGATGGGAGGAAAGTGTGACCCACCCGCAACTATTCGCCACATTCCAGTGTCTATGAGCAGCAGAAGGGGGCCATGAGGCCAGCATCGGACTGAAAATAGCGAACGCACAGTGTGGGAGCTGTTTCTGAAATCACTGCAAAAAAAGATAAAAAAAAACGATGTCCTCCGCATAGCGGCTGCGGCGGAATTCAAAAAGACACTGTGAGCCAGCGTGTTTTGACAAAGTAGGACATACACACGCGAAGGGGTGTGACGTCATGCGGTGATGCTCTCAGCTAGTGCGGCATGTGTGTACGGTTTGAGTGTGCGTGTGCTGTGAGCGTGTGTATGTGCGTGTGTGCATGGTGTGTGGACGGAGGAAGTGCGACAGTTTTTTGGCAGCGGTGCAAACAGTGCAAGCAGCTTGAGTTTGGAATTTTCAAGGTAAGCGGAAATAGTTTCCATTCTCGAAGGTTTTGCTATATGATTAAATGAAACTGACTTTGAATGATTTGGAGTAAAATGATGCTGAACAACTATGACGCAAATAGAATCTTAGGTATAAGCAATACTTTTATGTTTCGTTAAATTCAACGAAAAGGAACAAAATATTATTAAAGTGAAATAACATACAACTACTACCTAAATGGTAACAAAAATGTTAAAATACCCGTATCATAAACCATTAAACTAAAAAAAATATAATTTGGCACAAATGTCATGTTAGTGTTAATGGTACCGATGCAATTGATGCTTAAGCAATAGGATAAACTTGAAAAAGAACCAAAATATTTCACACATTTCTCTCGTTTTGAACGACTTTAAAGTAGTAAAACAATCAAGTTTTTTGTCTATTTCTACATTCAAAGACATGAAAATATATTGAACTGATGTGGCACTTTCAGTTTGAAGCCTAATATGTGAAACTTATATAGCGTACTTGCTAATCGTTCAAAATGAATAAGTTATATGGTCAAAAACCTTACACGTGTTCCATTTGGCACTTTACTAGTAAACCCTGTCTAGCCATGCCATAGTTAAATTGCTGTTTCTAATCTTGGCAAATGGTGAACTTATAGATAGAGCAGATGGAACGAGATATGTAGTTTTACAGTTACTTGTGACTTTATATGAAGTAAAACGTTTTGGCTATACTTTTGACTATTTCCATTTTAAATCACTATTTTGTCTTCAATCAAATTAAAATGATTAAGTGTTGGTTTGTTGTTTTTTACGAGGCTTTTTATCATTCGCCATTCGTAATTTACGATTGGGAAACTACTAATAAGGGGAATAATGTTTGAGATAAAAAATTTAAGAAAAAAAAAATCAAGAAAAGAAAGAGGGATACAAAAATTTTTATTACCATCATGGTGAAAGGTGATTTTTTTGTTTAATTCTGGCACATTTTCATTAAAATTTTGTTTTTATAAATATATATTTACCCATGCACTTTTTAAACTTGTTTGTACAAACTAGTGTCCTCTAAAAATATCAAAAGCTTTTCAATTTCATTGTAGTTGTTTAAAAGTACAATGTCCCAATACTCTCCAAGTTTGTGCTCTGTGTGGAATATCCAAAACAATCTATTAGAATGTGTTCTACCGTAGATTAACTACTGGTATAATAAGAATCGTATTTGAAATTAAAAATGTCATACATATGCTGCGTAAAGATAAAAAATATTGTTTATCTCGTATTTTATTCACATTTCAATGGCAAGAATGTGTGTAATATTTGTGCAAAATTCGGTTCAAAGGACCAACATGTTATTGCCCTTATATTGAGCTATCATTACGGGTTACTTAAAAGCTAGATTGTGGTTACAAAAAGGTTCACTTGTGCTCAAATAACAACCAGTTTTGTGCTACAAGCATTATGTGATACTACAGTAAAAGCCACTTGATAATGTATAATAGAAGAGAATGTAGTTAGAAGGAAATTCATTGAATTCAGCTATAAAAACTGATGACAAGGCAGTACAGACCTGCTACATACGCTCCCAAAACGATCATAGGAAAGTGCAAATTCCATGTTTTACGACCAAACAAACATCTGCAAATTAAACGCCTCGCCAGAGATAAAGCTCTGTACGTTGTATTGGCCTCCCCAAAAAAAAGTACGTGTATGTTTACCGGCACCGTATTTCGCCGCGTTTAATCCTATCAATTTCATGCATGCGCACCTGCATCAGACGGCGGACACCGTGTTCGTTACGGCATTGCGTGCATTAGTTACATGCAGCATCGGTGGTGCATCGTTGTGCCGCACCAAAAACGGCAGCAGAAAGCATCGAAGTGCATCGGTAGCCCTAATTTGCCAGCCATGCTGTGCGATGCTGTGTGCACGTTCGCCTGCACTGACCGTGTCTATTGACGCATGGAATGTCACTGACACGGTTGCGTTTGCAACCGGCCTAAACCGTACCTGTCCGTTGCGCCCGTTTCACAGCTCACTAGCTAAGCCACTCTCAATTAACGACTTTGAATTCGGGCTTTTCGGGGAAATTCGCTGCTGGCACACTATTCACCATCATCGGCATATGTGAGATTTGGCACTTTTTCTCTATTTCACAACATCAAAAACGAAAATCAAACAAAACCACGCTCCCTTTTGCTTATCACATTTTTTTAATGGATCGGGAAAATGCTCACCATTAAACTCAGTGAAGCTTAGCGTGTGTGTGCTCGCGTTTGTTCTTTATGGTGTGGGAGCCCGCTTCCTTTTTCGCTCGTTTTTGTGATTCAAACAAATTCAAAAAGCTTTTCACGTAACGCTTCTATGAACAAATTTCAAACCCCGAACTCCCCAGAACCGAGCGAAAGGCCCATCTGACAATGGAACTTCAAATTGAATGCCACAAAAGTCGCTCGCATAATAGGCTGAACAAGTGGCACCCGAAGAATAAAGCAACCTTTTGTAAGGGCAGGAAGTGGGAATGTAGGAGAGATGGGTGGGCCCGTTTTTGGGTCGGTGACAAGCAAGCGTGTGTGAGTGTGTGTTTAAGTGAGTGTGTGTGTGTATGAGTGCGTATTGTTCGTGAGCTATTGACCAGGGACAATGAAGTTGCCATGCTACGCTGCTGCTGAAGAACTTTCTATACGAGCCTCTCTCCACGCCTCTCCATCGCCATCGCCACGGTGTGGGCCGCTAAAGTGTGACCCATTTGCACCGTGACCATCGCTGATCGTTTATCGTCGATGAGCGTTACTGCGTCGGTGGTGTCAGCCGTTTTGGAAAGCGGACGCAGCCAGCTCGCCAGTACGGTGAAGTACCAGGCGCTTCCATCCATCACGCGGTGTCGGCGTGCTTGGGTGTGACTGTGTGATTGTGTGTGTGTGTGAGTATGTGCTTTGCAAAATTGTCCATACGCTTAAAGAGCATAACCGACCGCGTACCACGCTGGCTTGGCTGTGGTTTTATCAAAATGCTTGCTCATGACTGTGGTGCTTTCTGTGTTTGTGTGTCGTCGTGGTATCGCAGTACAGACTTCACAAATTTGGCCGCACGGTGAGTGAAAGCGACACCCGGGACAACTAAGGTTAGCCATTTATTATTGACGAAGAAAAATAGGCTTTTAGTCAACGAGGTTTGCAACAACAGCAACAACAACAGCAAAAAGGCAGACATTACCCTGGTGCCTGTTTGGTGGCCGCCACCGCCGCCGGGATGGGTACAAAAACGATTCCCCGTGCGACTGCGGAGAAGAGAGACGGCTGCAGAACCTCGCGTTGTATTTTGGGCTGCCGGTGGCAAAAGTCCAGCATGAAAGATGAGCGAAAACGACCCCACCGGAAAAAAGGCGGTTGCTGTTTGCTTGCTTTTTTGTTGCTCTCTTTCCACGACCACATTTTATGTGTCGAAAAGAAGAAAAAACCGCGCAAACGGAGCCGCTTCAAGCGAAAGGTGATTGATGCCCCCCGGGGGTGATATGGTTTATTTTCAGCCACGGAAGACGGGTTTTTTTCTTTCTTTCTTTTTGTGTGCCGCTTATGGCGTACGGCTGTTTTCCCTTTTTAGATGTGAGCTGATAATCGTCTTATGCGTTTTCTTGGGTTTTTTGGCCTGCCTGTGGGAACAAATTAAATTTTCCCACAGTGGTGGAAATTAATGTGGCAAACGGTGTGAGCAAATTAATTTCGGTTAGGAAAATTGTCAAGTACCAGATGTGTCTGTAAATAACGCATGGAAGCAAAACGTGACTCGGTTTTTTCTTGTAAAACGATGATAATTTAATGATGAATAATAATATAAAAAACTCCTTCACACACACACAAATGCACATCAATAAATTGGCACAAATTGACTTGGAACCCACCTCTATCAATATTGACTCGCATCGGCATCAAAATACGGTTATTGGCTGATAAATAATCATTTCTGTTTTTGCCCGTTATCAACCATCGCGGTCCCCTGCACTGTAAGTGGCTGCTGCGTCTATAAAAACGGCCGCTAAGGGTGGACCCCTCATCCATTGGGTCGTCGAGTCCCTGAGGCTTCTCATGTTTTTTTGTATTTCAAACAGTCATTTTTCCTCTGGTTTCGTTTTCCCACCAGCTTCCCAGAAGCCAACGCCAACGATACGCACGAATGTGAGCGTAATGGAATATGATCTGGGTAATTTGTTACACCCCGAAGGATAAACAATTGATTATTTATGACGGGTTTTTTCTCTCTCTCTTTCTCTCTCTCTTGCCTCCTCCTTGGTCGTTCGGGAAGTCGTTGGGGCATCGTTATTTCGCGCGAGTTTTGACGCCCCTCCCGGCGCACTGTTTCCCGCATCGCAATTTACGAGTTCATTTTCTTCGCCGTTATCGGATCCACTGTGTCTTGTGTGTAGTAGTAGTGGGTAGTAGGATGCGTACCTCGATGGTGAAATAAAATTAGGTCATCCCAGTTGCGACCGTTCGTCCGTGCTGTGTGGCAAAGGAAAAATGCAATTTATGCTTACACACAGACACAGAGGGGCAGCATGAAATTGTATCTGCTTTGCCGATCATTCGTGGTTTATTTCACCACGTCACTGGATCTAGTCACCTGTCGATTGGATTATCCATTTCACCTTCGGTTGCGCGTGCAGTGGACGGATGGGGAAGCAGTGAAGGCACGTTGATGTGAACAAAAAACCGCACGAGTAAAGTGTACCGACCCGGAAGCCCGCCGTATGATTGAGAGGACGGTGTGCGGTGACAGTTGTTTTCGATGGCTGGTAATCAAATAGTGTGCGAAATAAATGAGATTTCGCTTGCGCTCGTTCCCGTTGGCGGTTGAATTGAAGATGATGGCACCGTAGCAAAACTGTCATCGCCGTTGCCATTTTGAAGGTAGTGACAAGTGTTGCAAAATGAGATAGGAATGCTAACCTGAGTTAAGTTGTACGAGGTGATATTCTTTTTTTTGTACCAATGTAATCAGTGATGCTACGGTTTCGTTACGGAACAATAGAAATTCACAGAAATTTTCTTGTAAATTCTGTTTACTTAACCTGAATAATACAATCCAGTAAGATTAAAATATCATGCTTAATGTCTGATTTTAAGTAAATAAAAACGATTTTTTAAATCACATAATGATAGCATGGGAATTTGAGCACAACGTCTCCATTTTCGAAACGCAATTTAAGATTTTTTGGAACAGTTTTCACCTTCACAATTGGAAATTGTTTCCAATTTGCTGGTGCACGCTGCTGGTCCATCTAGCTCGATCTTGCCCACCTCCCTTAATTTTCAATTTACCTTTACCCGAGCAGCGTTTGCATCATCAATTTGCAAAGCGCCGAACCAAGAGCGGAGAAAATCCCAAAACGTCCCAAAGTCTTAACAAATTTATGTACTCCTTTACTGGGCCGCTCCCAGGCTTGCCCATCCAACCACTTGTGTGCCCGCCGCTGCCGATGACAAAAAGGGACAAAATGGGTTTGCTTCTCCACCTCTGAGCTGAAAAAAGGGATTGCAGAAAAAAAGGTTTAGGCTGTGATTTTCTGGGAAAAGATCCAAGCAAAAAAAAAAAACACACACACACACACATGAATGCCGGACAATCCGGCAGCCCGGAACGGAATTCATTTATTTCCTTCGGCAATAATTTTAATGGACAGCGCTGCACGGGCCTATGGGGACGACGGGTTCCTGTCCTGTCCGGGCATCTTGCAGTAACTTTGCGCTGGACAAATAGATCGCCTCCTCCCTCTGCAACCACTCGCACCACCACTTAGCTCCCCCCCTACCCCGCGGGTCGAGAAATGTCCGAGAATGATTGTGTTGTTTGAGTCAGAATGAAAAATGACATTCGGAATGGATGTGGATGCGGCGGGAAGCCGAAAATGAACTGGACGGCGCGAACCACCGGGACAGTCGGTAAAGGCGAGATTGATTTATTGAGAATGAGAACGCTTAATCATAATGTTTTGATTGTTTTTCTTTTTCCTGTACTGCAGAGGGAAAGGGACATGGGGGAAAATGATTCCTCGAACTGAACCGAGGGATAAAGGTTTCTTCGGTGATTTTTGTTTGAAGAGGAGCTGAATAGACTGAAACCTGTCATCGAGCGCTGTCGTCCGCAGTGAATAATCAATGTGCGCACAATTTACTTCTCCATATCGGAACGTCTGCCATTTGGGGCATAATTGAGGTGAAATTGAGAGAAAGGAATGAAATGGAAGATGATAAAGGATGCTGCGATGAAAAGAAAACCCAACCAGGATGGTTTCATTTGACAAGTGATTTGATTTGAATTTGAAAAAGGATCATTTAAAAAAAAAGGAAATTGATATACAAGAAGGAACAATTCTTGCATAGTGGTGTTGTTTTATCTTTGACTGTGTTTAGACACTTTAAGTTATTTGTATTGCATAAAATGGTACATTTTGAAATTATTGTTTTATGACAGTATTATCCTTTAACTTAGACTGTAATAAAAACCTGAATATCCTTTAAATATAAAACAATAGCGTATAATATTTTCGTTAGATTCTTTTTAACTTGAAAATTACATCTAGATACCACAAATACACGCATTTTGGGTAAAACAGAAGGAGTAAATATTGACAGTGTACAGCAAACTCTTAAACAAGAAAGAACCTCTCGAGAAAGTGTTTGCATTGTCTGACCCAAGTTGACAAAGCCATTCATTCACAACTGCTTCTTCTCCTTGCTTTAAACAATCAAAAAAATAACACACAATCCCGGATGAACCTTTTCTTAAGACTGTTATCTACAACTCCTCCAGCGAGAGAGGCTTAACGAAGATGGCGAGAGAAAAAACGACCTAGACCCAACAGCAATCCATTTTGAAAAATTGTCACCTTTTTTTCATCTACCTTTACACCCCCCAAAAAAAAGGGGTTAATGATGGTATGAGTTCAGGTTGGGGCTAAGCCAGGGACGGATTGTTCATGTTCTAACTTTGAGTGAGAGAAAAAAAAAACAACTGAAGAATCTGTAATACAGGACCAGAATGACAAACAAGAATGCTTAAGCAAAAAAAAATCGCCGGAAAGGATGGCTGAAAAACAACGAACCGGATGTCCAATTGCTCTTTTCACCTTTTGATGGTCCTTTTTTTCAAGCGAGGATAGGGAAGCGGGCGTTATGGTGTCCTCCGGATGAGTGCAAAAAAGAAAAAAACCCCTCAGACCTTTGTAATGGGCGTAAAGGGTGGCTGAAAGGGTAGTCTGAAATGACTGATAACGACACCCGCTCATTATACGGCCGATTGTCGAGAGTGGGCGCTTTGCCTTGTGCGACTTGTCGAAACCGGCGACCCATTATTATCCTGCAGGGATTTTGCGCCACCGGCAGGCCGCCACACCTACCAGGCCGGGCCCGAGGCAAAAAACTCTTGCAACAAACCTTTACTGGTGTGTGTATTTTTCATGGTAGCGTTTTTTTTTCCTTTTTTGCTTTACTATTGCACCGATGGGTAAAAGTTGTTTACTCAGAAAAAGCCCGCTAACCGTTGGCGGTGTCACTTCGTTTCAGCGTTATGAATATTTAAGAATCATCCAGCGTAAGGCCAAAGGACATGATGGAAGGGAATGGGTAATGGTAACAACAGCAAGCGTACACACACAACAGCAAAAAAAATCATCACAGGAAAAACTACACAAGTTAGAAGAGCCACGCTTCGGGCGAGGAAAAAAACACACACACCACTCGCAGCCTTCATGCACCCAAGTGGTCCTTGAATGAAGATATTCATTTCGAGATTGTCTGTAAGTGTGCGAAGGTTCTTGTCTGCTTTTGTTGTTGCCGCTGCCGCTGCTGCCTGCTCCTATCTTTATCGTTTGGCCCGCGTCAAATACATCCTGCCCTTTGGAGGTGTAATGAAAAATTGCACCCAAACGCTACGTCCCTTGTGGTTGTTGGATATGTTGCTGCGCTTTATCTTGGCTGCGCGAGGTTTCATTAAGTAGGAGCGCTTCTTATTCGGGTCACTGCACACACGGTTTGTGTGATTTTTTTCTCTCCCGTTGCTTTCCTTGATTCGGTAAGAAAGATATTGAAGTTTTGCTTTGTCTTTGCAAGGAAAACATCTTACCTTTCGCTAGTGGCTAATAAGAAAATGAGGCACCCGCGCAAAGAACGCCTCAACTATTGGGCGAAAGATGAGCGTGATGAAGAAGGTATTGGTGTGTTTTTTTTTCTTCTTGGTCTTGGGTTTGTTTTCATGTTTCAGTTTGAATTGGCTCGCAGAAAACCGTTTCCATTTCCAGCACCTCCTCCTCCTTCAGTTCAGGCGTGTTTAGGCATCGTTCATTATCACTGTCATCATCATCATCAACGAGGGAGAAGGTTTCCAGTTGACCGAGCGAAAGTAAATGTAGGGAACCCTCGATCGAGCTCACCGGATTTACTTTTAAATGCTCCATTGCGTCTGTTAATTAAAGATGAAGCAGGTAGCACGGGCTCGGTCCCTTGGTGGCCGAGTCGTAAGCTCGGACGATTAGATTTTGTACTTAGTGACACGGGGTTTTCCTTCCTTTCTCTCCTTGCCGAGTGGCCGTCTCTGCCGGTAACCTTACGAAACCGGTTTTCCGCAGTCCGATCGAATGATATGGGTTTCCAGGGCAGGGCAGGGACTTTTAACCCTCCTATTAGTTTTTTCTTCGAATGTCTTTTAAATTTAGCTGTGTGTAAAACGTTTTTTTGTTGATGTTGTTGCTCTTGCTAAATGGAAAGAAAAGTTTGCTCAATTGGTTTTCCGTTTGTACTGTTTTGGTTCTGGGGCGAATGCCTTCGGCAGCAGGCATCTTATTTTCATCTTATCTTAAAAGACCATAATTTGACAGCAATTAGTCGAGTGAAAGCAATCTTCTACCCCGTGTTTTACTCTATCTACATCTCGATTGGGAGAGGGTTTCGTACCTGTGCGCTTAGCTGTTGCTGTGCTGTTAATCACTCCCTAAGTACTATCTTGAATGGGGAGTTACTTAAAAAGAGACGATAAGAAGTTAAACCAATCTGCAGTTTTTTTCCTGAATGAATGGAGAAAGTCATTTTCAAACTCGATAATACTATAAATGCGCTTAATTGTACGAGGCACGAGAATAACGCTACATAATTCTCATTTGAATTTTGATTTGTTGTCTTGGCACAGACAATTTTCATCATAGTTTACTTTTGGTTAATCACTTTTCATTAAAAAATATAATTAGTACACATTTTAAATATAACATATTGTGTAACCATATTGTATTGATTACTTTCTACATCAACATTAATAAATATTAACAAACTAAGCAAAATTATCAGTAATTCTAATTATTTCTTACCAGATTAATGTCAATAATATGTACTAAACTTTACAGGGTTTCCCACGATTTATTGGTTGGTTCTCATAAATTTTTGGTGGGTTCCCATATTTTATTGGTGCGTTCCCACGATTTTTTGGCCATTTCCCAAAATTTTGTGGTCTAATTGTATTGATATCCAATCGGAAAATACCAATAAATTATGGAAACGAACCAAAACTCGATGGGATACGATAAAAAAATCATGGGAACTGACCAAAAAATCATGGGAACTGACCAATAAATCGTGGAAAACCCTGTAATGTAAAAAAACAAAGCTGCCTCCTGCTTGAAGTATTTCGGTGAGATAAGTTTACATACAAAACCTTCCCATCCACGACAATTGTTCACGATTGGTCACGTTGATTGCATTGTTTGAGAAGTATTTTACTCTACCAATTCGGTCCAGAAAGTTAAAATCGTACTTTGCAATCGTTAGCTCAGTTTTTACCTTTCATTTAACGAGGCTAAAACCAGGCAAACGTGTTTGGCCAAGCATGTATGATGTAATTATATTTCCGTAGAATAAAATCATAAAAAAAACCCACACTTTCATCAGTAAAGTAGAAAAGTTGGCAAAAACTAACCAAACCATTCTGGGGTGGGATTTTATTTTATTCCAGCTACGTTTTGGCTAAAGCGACAGGTAGACGGGTAGTTTTTGCGCGTTAAGCTGCACAGTTTTCAAAAGTAGTTAGCGCACAGTAGAGGATTTTTGTTTAAACTCTAATGAAGCTCCTATTTTTTGCACTCTCTACCACGTTTGCCTTTGTGCAAACGTACGCATAATGGCATAACTTCCATATGATGCTGCCAGTGTAATTTACTCTTCGTTTTTGCGCTGAGTGTTTTTTTTTTGTCTGAAAGAAGTGTAAAGAAACAAAAACTGTAAGCTTCTGATTGAGGGAGTCAATTGCAGCATTCCACCATCCTAGACACGTTCTCTCGCTCCCTACGGTACAGTGTTTTAATTTCGAATCATTTGAAGTAAATTCGTGTGCCATCATCCACCCCTTAATGTTGATGTAATATAGCACGAGAAGTGTTGCCTGGCTTGGTACAATTTGTGGGGCAGCTTTTTATTTTTTATCTACGGGAGCTCAGGAAATGTATTTTCCATTCTCGTACGTGTCGTACAGGTGTGTGTGTAGTAGGCGCGGCGGTAGTAGGCTCATCAGTGGAGAATGGGCCGTCACCGGTTACATGGGTTCACCGTTTTGCCTTTCCTTGGGTGCAGGGCAAATGCGCGCTCTGCAGAATTCCCCGCGGGCAGTTAACAATTAAGGCAAACGGTTTTCCGGGACCCATTTCCCGAATGAGGGTCGTTGGGTTGAAGTTTTCCAGAACCGCTTTTTTGTGTGTGTGTGTGTTGTGTGTGGCTATGTGTGCTACCTTCGTTCCGGGCTCGCTTCCTCGTTCGGTGGAAGGAATGCTTTTGCCTTCTGGCAGGCTGCCGGAATCTCGACACGATAAAGAAGAGCGAATGTTTATGATTCCACACACACACGCGCGCGCGCTCTTGCACGCTTCCCACCGTCCCGCAAACAAACCACAGGCAAGATATGGTACGGAGTCCGCATGAAGCCTCCGTAGGCAGGCACAGGGTAGGCGCAGAGAGGGAGAGTTATGAAGAGTTTTAAAAGATCGGAGCAAAAAAAAGAAGGTCGGCAAAAAACTTGCCCTCTGATTACGGCCCTTCCCAACATTTCCCGGGAGGGTGAGCATGTGGTACGGTTTCCTTCTGTTTCTTTCGCTCTTTGAGTGTGTATGTGTGCTTGTTTGTGTGTACATTGGAGTGCTTCTTTATCCTTCTTTAGGGCTGAAGAATGTGGAAACAAGGCAGATATGCTGGTATGCGTCCACCGAGAAACAGCAGAGGCCTGTACGGTGAAAAGTTGAGCCAACAGATTTTCCATTGCCAACGGGGGGAAAGGCCACTGTGTATAGGTGAGCCCTGTGTGAGATCGTGTGGTTCCGTATAAAAATGCAGGTGGCCAATGTAACTCAGCACACTTACATTTCTAGCATTCCCATCGACGGAAAGGACGGAAAATGGAGGGACGAACAAAAAAAAGCGAAATAATATAAACCAAAACCACTTCCTGGGGCACTCAACAGCCCTCTAGGGTCTCGGGGCACCGAGTCTTCACCGCACATACATACCACCCTTGTGCTTCCTTACCCCCGCATTGGCTAGGGAAGCTTGTCGGTGGAATTAAAATTTAAAAGTTGAAAGCGTAACGCCAAAGTTAAAGGTGAGATAAAATTTAATTTGTTACGATAAATTCTACCATTTCCCCGGGGGCAATCACGAAACTGTTTACCCGTGCAAGCGGATAAAGAGAGGGAGAGTTGGTAAAAGGGAAGGTGGTGCTTACTTTTTTTTAAATCGATCAAATTTAAAGCATTGCTCACTCGCGTACGCTTTGGGGCGAAATAATCATGCCAAGTGCAGTTGTGGTTAGCGAACATGGGGACTTCAATTTCCTTTCTATTTCTTTCCTCCTGGCTCAATCAGAAATACATTAAAGCTACTAAACAGGGTCAGCTAGGAATATGAAATTTTAAGGAATCAATAATATTTTAAAAAATCGAACACAAAACAAAAAACAGTATGAATTTCTAACTTCTGGAATTATTCTGATTAAGAATTTATGCATTTTAATTTCGCGCTCCTACTGGAAAAAATAAAGTTTAAAAAATTCGAATTTAAACTAGGTTGAAAATATGCTCAAATATTTACAAAAAAAATTAAAGAAAAAAAGCCATGAATTCGAATATGATCATTACTTGGTGAATGTATTTACCTCTCGGGTATAAAAGATGTCTTGATATATCTAGGAATAATAATTATGAAAATAAAATGAATATAAAATCATTATATTTTGTTTAACAAATTATTTAAATTTTTATCTAACTTTACTTAAAATAGCATAAATGAAATGTCATGAGATAGAAAATATTTCTTTTCGTCATGCCTTAGCTTTGGCGGTTTTGATTATTTTATGATAAAATAAAAACAGCGTCAAATGATTAAAATTGTGTGCTATCTTACCACTTTGCAATACAACATCATATTCAAAGAACACATTTAAGTTTTATTCCTTGTGAAATGATTGGTTTCAATCTGAAAAGTTATGCGAAAGATGATACAAATCCAATTGAATGTATTATAGTTTGCAGTACACACTTCAACACTTAATATGCATAAAGTCATTTGGTTGCTGTTTAAACATCATCTATCACCAAATGTCCTCTTTAAACCACGTTCATTTGGTCCGATTTTCTGCCATTCCCGCGTGGATTACTCTTTTGAATCAAACTACCAGGTAGCTGGGCACACGGTGGGGATCCATTGTGCACTGCCAGCACTCATTTGGCATATTGTTTGGCCGTGTCCAGCTGCTGCGACTGAAAGAGATACGCTCCGCCAGCCGGATAAGCACTGATTTATATTAATGACGTGCTTGGGTTTCGTTTCTCGGCATTTCCCCCCCCCCCCCCCCCTTTCTCTTTCAATGGCCACTGACTGCTTTTACTGTAAAAATGTGACGCTAGTTCCCTATCACATACTCACGCTCACTGACACACACACAGTCACACCGGCTCACATGCTACCATAATGGCTCGCATAAAAGGACAAACATGGGCGTCCATAAATAGGAACATTATTCAGTCGAATGTACTACACAACCCCGAACACTGGCACACCGACAGCCGGGCACGAGCGACAACCCAGTTGGGGCCGTTGTAAGGACACTCGCCGTAGCAGCGGCAGCTGGGCGAACAAAAAGAAGGAAAAAAAAAAAGCGTGGACACATCCTTACACGTGAAGCCGGCCGAACCAAATGGAGCATGAAAAGAGCGGGGATCCATGGTAGTTTTTCTTTGTCTTTTTTTGTTGCCTTGCTTTCTTTTGCCTTACCATATGGTTGGGTATAGCGAATTCTTGCAGTAAAAATGACGCAAAAGCATGAGCCCGTTCGTGTGGGCAAGGATCAAAATGGAAGGGAAAAGTCAAAAGAATCCCTTTCTGTCACACACACACACACACACACAAAAACTCAAACGCCAACGATGAATGGTGTGATGAAAATTGAAAGATTTTCCTTTTCTTTACCCACTCCCGCCGGCCCTACCACCAGCGTCAGTGCCCTTCAAGGCAGAAACAGCTGCTGCTGCACTGCCGTAGAAAGGGCCATGCATTTCCAGGCGCATGGGGACACGCGAAATGGGACAGTTGGAAAAATGAATGGTTTGTGGAGCAGCAATGGACGCGGAAGGTCTGGAATGGAGAATTGCATATGCGACACGCAAAACGTCAAAAGAGAAAGCCTTTTCGTCCTAGTTCCATTCAAACACACACACTCTCGCACTCATTCACTTGTGAACGGGCTCGTTGCGGCTGTAATAAGGGACGGTAGAGATTTTACCGATTTGACGGAAGCGAGCGATGGTTCACTTTCACAACTACAACCACTTCTGCCTCCTTGCTAACGAGCCCGCCGAGAAGACGATGGCCGAAGAAAACTGCATCGTTGCCATGACGATGGAGCAGGAAAAAGCTCTCTGCTGGTGCTTCATACCGTTTCCCGGGTTACACTGCCTGGTTGGAAAGTGTTTCGGAAGGAAAAACGGGGGCCATCCAGCAAACCACCCTCCCCGTTCGATGTAAAGTGTTGTTTGGCAGAATGGGGGTTTCTTTTACACCGCATCGTACGAATATTTGCGGCAGGTACGTTAGGAAAGGATTTGCTTTTTACAGAAAGTACTGCAGCCGCAGTGGGATTTTGTGGCCTTATATTTTTTTTGGTATTTTGTTGCTTTTTCTTGCGTTTTATACTACACTCATGCGTAACTTTCGAAGAAAGCGGCAAACTCGTCATCGTTTGCGCAAACCTTTCCCCTGCAAGATGTCAAAAAGTTGCGGTCGATTAGGAGCCGACAGGAAGAAGCAAGATCCCGCTTGATGTGCATTGAATTTCAAAGTCTAAAGCCCAGGAAAAGCTGTATAGTAACAGAGAATGGCACAGATTACGGTGTGAAAAACTTGCTCCATTGAGTGCGTTGGTAGTGCTCGTGGTGTTGGCTTTCCATCGTCTCCTATTAGCATCGTTGTGAAGAGAATCATTTCCTTACCACAACTTTTCCGACGCTGCTCCGGCTTCTTCGAACAGTACCACTACCTTAGAAACTGTCCCAAACGATATTGCTTTCCCACGCAAAGGGTTTGCACACGACGGTGGCGGGTTCATTTACATCTTCCCGGGGAAATGCCCTTTTCTTTTCCCTTCGGCAGCTGCTGCAGCTGCTTGTCTCGCTGGTGCTGTCTTTGCTGCGACAATTTTCGAACAGGTGTTGAAAGAAATTGCTAAACCCTAATGTAGGTACAGATGATGATAGCATATACCTTCCAACAGCACCTGCTGCTACCCGCTGAATGGTTGGTTGCATAATGAGACCGTTGCAGTGAATAGAAAACTAGCTGAAAGAGGTGCAGGGTGAGGCGGTGTACCGACGGTAGCAAACAAAATGAACACAAAAATCACATCCTACGAGTTGGGGACAGATAACGACAGTGGGAGGTAGTAAAAGCAATCCTTTGCGTTGCATCATGCCCGCATGTGAAAGGAATACATGGGATACTGGCATTCGGGGACACGAAATGAGGCCACCGATGAGTGACACCAGTTTTATGGCGTATGTGTATGCGTGTATCTGTGCTGGGGAAGCTTCTCTTAAGATCCTTGTAAAGATGAGGTTTGAGTTTGTAGCTTATCCGTTAAATTATCCATTTCTTCAGCAAATGTTTTTGTTCAAGAAACGTTTTGAAAAGAGTTTTTATCCAGACAGCCATAGTAATTATTCAAAAATAATTAACTAAATATGACATGAAAACCGTCAGCCCTAGCTCATTATGGCAGTTGAATTTGGAAATTGCTCTCAATAAAATTGAAAAACATAACAAAAATATCTCTTTTGATAAACAATTGAGCATTTTAAAATATATTTTTCTTTCAACGGGATCGTTTCTTGTGACTACGTAGAAAGATCTGTAACCATATTTACATTATTCGCGTCTTTAGTTGATATCGAACCAAATTCCCTACAGCTGGACAACTGCATCATAACTGACTTCGCACATCTCTTTTCCAATTTCCACATCTCTACCAAACGCGCAGCTGCGATAATGAAACACTCCCAAACCGTTCTGACGGCATATCCAACACACTCCTCCCTGCACGAGTGTTCAAAACCACATAGCAGCGTTACTCATCGCACGATGTTTTCATTTCCGTATGCTTTGCAGATACGAGCCAACACCGATATCATTCCCTGGCCAGCATGCGAGGCCTGCCACCTGACAGCATCACAAGCGTGCCACCGTCCCGGCACTTCATCGAAATGGACATACGGGCACACCGCCATCGTTTCCACTGTTTCATCCAGGTAAATATGACTGTCCTTCAACCAGCAAACCAGCTAGCCGCGTTGATTTCCGATAATCCTGTCTGCGTATCGACACACACAGCTTCAGTGATACTTAAACCGCAGCTCATCAGCATCAACTGGATGTGAGTGTGGATGAGTATGCAGCATCAAATCAATTCCGAGCGGATTATCAATTTTCCCAACCCCATTCACATATGCATATCCGACCTATCGATGATACTTTCCATTCATTTTCGAGACTTGTTGGGAAGAGGAAGTGAACCTCCAAACTGACTAGTGGAAAACGGGGTTTGTTTGGCTTTCGCTCAAGTTGGAATGCCTAGTTTTGCGGTCGGTATCACATACGCAGTGGCGGGCAGCATCGGGAAAAACCCTCACACAGTGAAACTGTCCGTCAATGCAGTCCCGTAGGTTCATTCAGATAAACATGAGCAGTCGAATCAACAGACAGAGTTGCAGGCTCGACAGACTGGTCTAATGAACTGGTTCGGTGCATAATAGAGTGCGATCGCGTGAAGGGAATGAAAAGAGCAGGTGAAAAAAGCTCATTCTCCTTTCACCCATACATGCAGTGGTGGAGAGAAAACAAAAATGGGAAAGTTTTTTAGAATCAGCGGGATTAATATGAAATACTCAATGGACTAGAGGACCTATAGAAACTGATCCTTGTTTTCTATTATTGCACTTTTTTTATTCATGATAGAAGCCATTTAATTGGATTTTTTATGTTATTTTCACATTTCAAATGCTGCTTATTGTCTTTAAAATATTGATAACTACACAGGAAGTAATCTTCCGACACAAAATGCGCAAAGTCCGAACAAACAGCACATACATAGAATGGTCTAAAACAGTTAAATGCTTTGGGATACATTGGATCAGACTATATTATTTCGTAAACACATCAAAGAACTTCCAACAAAATGCTCAGTGCTAGTTCAGTAATGTTTTCTTATAAACAGGAAGTCCGAACTATGTCTTGAAAACAATTTCACAGTTTATAAAAGCAGAATACTGCCGACAATCCTCATGAGTAAAGACTGCGCAATGGTGCACCGTAAGCGGTTACAAATAACCTATAACAAAATTCTGAGGACGATTCTCAATAAACCTTATGGAATTAAGCAAATTAGCTACTCCTAAGAGCTACACGGCCATTCTTAAGCTACACGGCCATAAGATAATTTTTCGAATAATTTTAATCATAGATAAGATCCAAAAGGTAGGTTTAGGTATATAAGATATAGTTTAATTAGGTTTGTTATATATTTTTATAGGCTATTCTTCCCCAAACGCTCAAGTAGAAACTGAATCGATCTTATAACTGCATTGAAAAATTAATTCAAAATCTTGCAAAATGCATGTTCAACTACTAAGCAAAACTGAAAATAAATGACTTTTAAGAATAAACAAAATATCTAACTAAAAACTCACAAATGTTAACTGAAAATTGTTTACAATAACATATTCTGAGCAGCCAAAAGCACAACCTGCCTTATTTAGGAACGCTTCAATGGTTTGGAATCACATTTTTGTGTCTATTTGCATTCCAGCTCTTCAACTTCAAGCACATATTTCACATTGACCTCCTTACCCCTCTGCCCCAGCACAATCGCAATAGTTGCCCGCTGGCCGCTAGCAAAAGCTCATTCCGAATGCTTTCGCTGCAGGTAAACTTTGACCACGACATTGAAGTAAATAAATAACGTCAACCCGATGACCGATGCAGCGGTGACCGTGAGTGTGTGTGTTTACGTTAGCCACAAATGCACACGACTCTCTCTCTCTCTCTCTCTCTCTCTCTCTCTCTCTCTCTCTCTCTCTCTCTCTCTCTCGATATCAAGAATTCTTGATACTCTCACCCTTCACAAACGAGCGCACGAGACCTGCTGGAAAAGTTAGCCAGTGCCCGGTACCGGTGTGCCGAAGTTCACGAGTTGTATGCATAATTTAGAACCGTCCCACCGGGCAGGCTGAATGTCTGTACAACCTACCCGCTGTGTGGGATGGATCCAGTTATTTGCTTCTGTTTTTTTCTTCTCAGATCTTTTTTCTTCTTCTGATTTCCAATTCAGTTCCACATCTCGATGTGCATCATTGCGCACTGTAGCATCTATCAGCAAAAGGACAAGCTAGGACCGAAAGGTGTAGGTAGATTCCTTGAAATACGTCCACAAAACCCGTCGGACGTTATCTGTCTCGTGCAAAGTATGGGGTAGGGGTGAAGTAGAGCGCACAAGAGAAAAGGGTGAACATAAATAGCCGTCGTATTGGGGGGTCTGGCGCAATAGGGTCAGTTCCGAGAAAATGGGTAAGATTTATGCAAGTCTCCAATTTCTGTAATACCTTTGGTCAAAGAATATTAAGTAGAGGGATGCGTCCGATGGGTGAGCGATTGCGAGACGTTCGCTCGGTCGCTCTAAAACATTATGATAATTTATTTTGGGATAACGAATTGATATATGCATCCAATTTGCAACAGTCTGAGCCTGAATGGAGATAATTCAAAATTTTAAAATAAAGCTGCAGTGTCAGGTGTGTTTGTGTGTTTTCGGTACAATTATAAGCCTTTTTCATCTCATAGAGGACATAAAAAGCCCTCCAGTGAACAACTTATGTCCTATAAACCGCGGCAGTTAAGCTAAAACATTTTTGATAACCAATCTCGCATGCTACATTACCTAGATGAGCCTGCACAGCCGCCGGTTAATTAAGCCCTCAGCGAAAATGCCTTTTGATGCTACCTTGCCGGCAAGTTGGCAACGTTTTTCAACCATAAACGTTATCGTAAAGTGATCGTAGGAAAATGATAAAACTTTATAAGCCTTTCCATGCGTCCATGTTAGGCACGGTCGTTGCAAACCCCGGCCGGCCGGTTTGGGGCTTGCTTTTAACTCTTACGGCCAACGCAACGCTACCGTACCTTCGCGCGTGGAAGCTTACAGGCGAATCGCGTTGATTAGCGGCGGAATGGAATCGAATGGTGGAAAATTGCACCTCAACAAACGCACAGCAGCAGCAGGTTGAGCGTGGAACCATTCATAGCCTTTCCCGTAAATCGAAACACTGAAATTGGCTGTAACATTAACTTCGTGTGCTGCTTTACGACTGTTGTGACAAGTTTTCCGATGTCATCGTAAACGTGAGCACTGCGCCGGGCTTCGTTCGTTCGTTCGTTCGCTTCTCGGCTTGCCAGTGGCACCCGGGCTTTGCCTTGGTAGTCTATCAACGACGGTTTCGCTGAGAGGGAAAAGTTTTTGCCCGGTGACAAAATCTTCCCCAACATCAGAACAGTGCCCGGGCGAAATGATTGAGCTGCTGCGGGAAGGGAGCGGTGCTCTTTGGAGCAAGTTTTGCCTTCCATCATTTAAGAGTTATGAATATAAATTACCTCGTAAAATACAATTATCAAAATTACATATTTTCCACCACAGTCACCACAAAAAGGGGAGAGGATGTGTGAACGAGGGAGAGAGAGGAGAGGTAGAAAATGATAGGAAAAGATTGCAAGAGCTACAGTGAAACGAGATTAGCAACAGTGGGTCGTAGCGAGGGATGGACTGGAAGGGTGCACCCGTTCCGCTCCGTGTGGTCAGGAAGTCGATCACACCTTAGCCTTCTGCCGTTCCCGAAAAACGTTCCCTTTCCTTCTTTTCATCCCGAAACGCTCACGGTGAATGGTCACCTGAGTGAAAAGTTGCTGCTTCGGGAAACTTCCGTTTCTTCGACGGCTGCGGCAAGCGTACTCATACTGAAGGCGTCTCTTTGGAATTGCGGTTACTACAGCTTCCCGTAATGGAGAGCGAGCAAAGGAGAGACGGCGCTGGTGTGGCAGGCAGCATACTTAATGAATCAAAAACTTTGCCAGCCGCCCTTTTGTGCGTTACCCCTCGGCTCGCTTGAAGCATCGGTACCGAAACGATTTGGGCGGCAAGTTGGGTTTTTTTTGCTTGCTTGCTTGTCCATCTCCCCGTTCTATTCATTTCATCGTACGCCGACCGCACACCACTTGTGTTTAATATTTTAATAACATTAACGAGTTTTTCATTGAATAACATCGTACACGGCTGTTTGCAGGGGTGGTGGCTGGGTTGGGTTGGTGGCTGGATACTTTTTAAGAGCTGATGCCGCCGGTGCTCGAGTGCACTTTTGCTTTTGGTTCGGACGGCAACCGTTGTACGGGACGACCGAGCGTGCGACAGCGAACCTTCATAGCAAACGCTTGCCAGCTGCTTGTTTTATGATTCAATTAATAAGCTAAGTGACGTACCACCACTACCGTACCACCACATCCATTCGATCGGGGATTACAGAGTATTGAACCGAACGGCCGACGGTCCGGTAGCATGTCGGCGTGGAATCGGTTTTATATAACGTGTTGGCTCCATTAGATTTTTGCGTGAATGGGGTGATAAAATGGCGTAGCTATTGGTACTTTGTGACACACTTGTACGGTGAAGATGATGGAAATTGCTCTATCAATAGTTGTTTGGGTTTTATATTAAAAAATTTCGTTGTAATTAATAAACTTGGAAACGTTTTTGTTGGACCAATTGTTAAAAAAAACTTTAAATTATTAATGAAAATACAAAAAATCCACACAAATAAAAGAACATTCGATAAACAGGCGACTTTTCAAATCCTTTGAAATTGCTGGTAAAAATGATGTCATAAAAATAAATATTTTAAAATGAATATGCACAAACCGCAAGATTTTAATTATTTAAAGTAACCATAAACAACCTGTTGTTGGAATAAATTTCAACATTGTATTCCTTGAACAATTTTGGAAATATAATGTGTAATTTATGTTAACACTGTTGATATGAAACAATTGGAATCGAATTAGATAGATTATCATATATGAAGTTACAAAGAATGATTTTTGTATCTATAGTAAAACTCTTACCGTGGAACCATATTAAGACAATTTCTTATAAAGATATATAAAGACAACTTCACGCCATGAAGCGTTAAAAAATATCCAAAATGGCTGAAACATTTCTCGTCTAAATCACGTCAAAATAATAAATGTATGCACCCAGCTGCCATCATGTATGAAGTAATGACCTTTGATGAAATGCTAAAACTTTCACGTTCCTAGACATGGCGTGAAAATATTTCCCGAGAAACTGATTGTTTTTGTCTGAAACCTGAATTCGAACAGCATCGATTTATCAAAGTATTGCAAAAATGTGCTTGAAGTAAACCTTAGAAAAATTTAAACGTGGCTATGCTGACGAACCGCTTTTACTCAACATTTTCACAGGCCCATTTCAATTAAATATCATTATTCAAGCACCTAACAAAAAATATACCTTGATACCGCATACATTTCTAATGAAAAGCAGAACGAAAAGACTCTAGCCTGACGCTTCTTGGAAATTTATTCACTTTGATTCACTGCCACGTGTCGGGTATGAAAATTTTCCGAAACACACAAATCCGTTTACCGGAAATTCCTGCGGGCCATTCCGCCGCCGGGGAATTTTCTCGGGAAAGCGAAAAACAATGTGCATGTTGCGTGCTAATTGATATATTGCGAGCCAAGGATCAATTACAGCGCACCAAAAGCTCCAAAGCAGTGGAAGTGGGAATTTTTTTTTTCCAACCTTCGTCCTTTTAACCATCGTTGCTTGCGAGGTTATGCGCGTGTAAATGGTTCCATGTTGGTACAGTGATTGCCTGTTGAGCGATGTGTTTGAACGATATTTACGACAAGTTATTACGTGTCAAACGAAAAACAAATCAATTGGACTACTTTGAGACCTTTCATTTAAGACGTAAAAATTCATCCAAGAGAATAATTATTCATCCATCTTTCCTCTACACAAAGCCTTGCTAGAGAGCGCGCATAAAAATTATTTCAATTCACGATTGAAATCACCATTAATCCCCTCTCTCTCTCCCACCATCAAAAGTCTTAGTTATGACTGATTTTTATGACCTTTTCCCGCTAGGAATGGACGTAAGGGATGTAAAGAAAAGCCCTACCGAGACGCAGCTGAGGTGTGGTTTGATTTTTAATATCAAGCTTATCCCGACCGCTTGCTATTAACCCTCCCAACGCATCCATCCTTTCGCAGCAAAACGCCAACCAACCAACCAACAAAAGGACCCTTAGGGTTGTTTGATGTTCGTCTTCCTTCCCTCTCGACTTGGTTGGGCAGCTCCATAATTAAAAGCCCACGTTCAGCATCTTGCTCCACCGGGAAAACGGAAGCATCGGACAGCTTTCTGGTTCACCAGCACACGCCAAAGATTAATCCTTGCCGGCACAGACGCCGGCCACGACTGCTTACACGGCACGGAATTCTCTCGTCTGTGCTTCCTCCAGCAAAAGCCCCAAAAAGCAGCAAGGCATCGGGCCTACTGAGAGCTTTTAATTTAATTAAATTAAGATAAATAGTGATTATTTTACTCCGTTTGCCGAACGGTCGGGTCCGTAGCCAGAGCGTATGGGCGAGTGAAAGTAACGACGTAAATAAAACTGCACACAAACACACGCACATGCATGCAACCCGAACGAAATGGACCCGGCCCCGGGCACCGAGAGCCCGTGCATGCGGTTCGGCATAGGCTTTGCCGTCCGTAGACAGTAACGAATTCCTCTCAGTAACGAACGTATCTGTTGCCCGAGGAAATAACCGATCCCCGGAAGCCCGGAGGGCCTTTTTCACGGGACCCGCCTCGCCGGGTTGAATTCTGGTTGTAATCCTATCTTAGCCCGGTGTAATAACACGGCATAAAAGGTCAATCCTGGGGTGGCTTACCTTGTTCTTACCGACACCCAGACCAAAGCGTGCAAGCGAGCCAACCCCCCAGTGAAAACAATGAAATTAGTTGCCCCGAAAATGGTCCCCCATGCAGGGCCAGCAAAGGCCATTTCCTTCGTGCCATTTTACGCAGAGCGAAAGAGAGAAGATTTTCCCAGGAAAATCGTGAATAGAGCTCCACCCCATCTCCTCATTCCCGGGTGTGTGTGTGTGTGCTAAAGTTTTATGAATGGCAAATTGGTAAGCGGAAAGAAAATCCACCGAACGCCGACCCCGACGGGGCCCCGTTTTACGCTAAACTGCCGTAAATAATTTCCGCTTTCTTTCTGATTTACGGTCCAATAAAAGTGGCCAGTGGCTTCAGATAGCACAGATAGGCAGGGGAGGGGAAGAAAAAAGATGGACCTAGGAGAACACGTGACGGCTTTACGAGGGTTTTTGCCCGGTACGGTAAGGCTTACCGACAGCAGAGACGGCCGAAAAGGAAAGGGATTATTGAAATGCGTTTGCCCTGTAACGGTTTTAATGCTTCAATCCATTTCGGGTGCGAGTTTAGCTTTTCTCGAGCAGGATTTAGTTAAATTAGGCAGTTTAGTTAAAGTGAGCACCGGTCAGATTTTGGACACAACAAAAAGGGTGCCCTGATTGGGAGTGGATTGAGGGATGACCCTTTGCTCTCTGAAAGGGATACTAATGCTTTCCGTCCCGGGAACCGGGCATTAAATCGATAAGGGTTGAGTTTTTTTTTCTCTCCGAAAGCTTAGACTGATGTCTTTTCCTACACAAACGACCACACCCGAGCTACGAGCCTCATTTCAATCTGTCAAATCTGACACATCCACCTGGTGGAGACACACCTTTTTCTACACAAACCGCGCAATATTAGCGTTTGGTAACACATTGCCGGAAAATCCTTCCACATGGAGCCTAACCGTTTTGTCTCACCGTTGCTTGTGCGTTCTGTCAACCTGCCCATCGTCAGCCCTTCAACACCTCATACCCACCTTGTATGGCTAGAGAAGGGGGGCGGGGGGCAAAACTTATCGCGATCAGCACCTGTCAACCTTTTTCACACATCCGACAACAAAAACAGCCACAGACATGCGTAGCAATTATTCATATCATTCCACCGGCCCCGCTGGGAACGGTCGTCAATCAGTCAGCAAGCGTCAGGGTAGCCTTTCGTCAACGAAACACACGAGGAAGCAGGAAGTACGGTGAAATCATCCACGATTATGAATCACGGTCACGTTTCACGCTAGAATTCGTGATTTTATTTCATCATCAGGCATGTGGTCGTTTGAAGCAACACAGCCGGGCTGTCAGCTTCAAGATGGTGGCAACAGAATTGTTGCTTAATTTCATTCACCATTTTCTTATCCATGCCTCACCTCGGGTGCGTCGTTGAAGGTTGGAGAAGGCTCGCTCGGCCCAGAAGGCGCTAAACTTTGCGATGACTTAACACTTTACCCGGCGGCATCTTGAACGCCTCCGAAGAGGAGCTGGTTCGGGCTTCGGTCCGTTAAGGTGACTGCTACCATCTGGAGCGAAAAGTTGCTGCTTGGCTTGGGTGGTATTCTCTGTCCAGCTTCCGGGGGACTGTTGGGACCCGAACCCGACCCTTATCAAGCGTAGAAGCGTCTACATCTTGTGCGTATTATTTTTTTTCCTCCTTTGCAGCCATTGGTGGCCATCGTTGTTGTCTCCACCATTGGCTTCAAAAGTTCCCCGGGCCGGACTTTCAACTATTGTAATTAAATGAACAAACTTGTCAAACTCGAAACGAATGGTTCTTTAGCTTGCTTTAGCTTTGGTGCGCGGAGCACCGGGGGGGAAAGATGCCGGTAGAACCGGGGGAACGGGGATGCTTTGATGCGGCAAGTCCCAAACAACAAAAGATCCACTCGGTCACGGATGGGTTAAGGAGCGGCGAAGGCGTCATGGAGTGGGTCGAACGAGTTGAGTAACTTCTTGAGTAAGGTGTCTTTCGACGCAGTCTTTGAAGACGTGCTCGTGATGGTGGCATCTTTTGATTGAAGGTTGGCAGAAACGGCTTGTGAAGCCACTGTAAGATGGAGTGAAAAGATTGTTTGAAAGTTGGGTTTGGAATGAGTTTTAATAAGGATGTTGGGAAGAAAAGGAAAAAAAAAACAAGCACGGAAATCTACTTGAGAAAGTAAACAAGTCTAGACTGGACAAGACTTAGCGATTAGTATGGCTATCAAGGAGTATTTTTTGTTTTAATTTTTAATCCAATAACTACTAAAACGAACTAGAAGAGTTCTTGAATGAGGTTTATAGTCTTTTAGAAACTTATAATTATATTTAAAATTAAATTTTTGAATATTTTACACAAAGTTCTACAAATTAAAACCTTACTCTGTACTTATACGTCATCCTTTCTATTTAATTCCAGAATAACAATCTGTGAGCATGAAATCAAAACCAAACTGCTGTCTCCTTGATTAAGGTAAGTTGAAATTAAAGTGAAACCCTCTGCTTAAGAATAACTAAGCTCCCCATCCATCTCCAAATGGCAACTCTTTCCGTATCGCTTTCGGCTTCCGAGCAAAGTTCAAAGCGTTTATGCTTTTTGTTGTTTAATCTGCTGAAGCCTGTCCTTTGGAATCCTTTCTTCCCGTAACTCCGTAGACCAATTAAATTGATGACTAATCGATCGAGCTCAGGTCAGAGAGGCGAACCATTGTAAGGATTTTTGTGATTTGATGATTCCGACGAGCCTGGCATTTGAAGCTATTTCAAGGAAGTGGTGCCGGTTGTCGTCACATCAAAGGGAAAAACTGAGGTCAACCATTGGACGGCAAGCGCCCGAGCAGTGGGACGCCCTGAGGGGGGAGTGGAAGAATTAATGTTTGATTGCTTCTTAAGCCCCAGAAAGCAATAAGTCACTGTGGATGTTTTTAATTTGCCAACTGGCTTTTCAAATTTCGATCTACGGGGAATGTGTGGCACGGGTTGGTGGGGCTCGCGTTAGCTGCCCCGAGTTCCTGGAAGCACAAAGACCGGACTGCTCGGGGAGGCCTCCCCTCCCAGTGCTTTACTCAGGTGAAAATCCTTCGTTCGAGTGGTTCCGTTACGCTTACCTCTAATGCACGCGTCCCCGGGGGTAGTACGATAAACCTCGGAAACGAATCTCTTTTATGTCGTTTTCTTTTCTTGCTTTTTTTTGATAAATTATCCTGCGCATAATTAATGACCGTAAATGCTGGTTGCTTTCAGTGCTCGGTTCGCGTCTTCCTTTCATACCTACTTGGTAATGATTGCGATATAAATTAGTGACCTAGGAACTCCCCCACAGAGCGAGTTTTGTGGGCTCTTGCGTCATGAGAAGTAAATGGAAACATTTCACACACACACGCACACACCCCAAAAGCGGTTTGATTTGCTTTGCTGTAATGATTGCTTTTCGAAATGGTTTCAAAGCCGTCCGTCTGTGTGTGTACGAGCTTCGAAATCCATTCCAAAAGCATCGCTCGTTTTCAACGATACCATCACTTTCGGCCGTAAAACGGCTTGCTATCACGTGGTTTGAGGGATTGCTAGGCAATGGTAGAAGTGTTTCTGCCCCACTTCCGACACAAACGATAAGTGAAGATGTAGAATACAAATAGGCGACGTCGTTAAAAATCAGCCCATTTGGTGAAAGAAAGTCTTTCTCTTCCTACTAAGCCAGAGCTAGACCAAAAGTCTCAGGGTGTGTAAAAACACTTGAAATTTGGGTCGGAAGAGCCCGTTTGTCTCGCTTTTGTGACGCTTCCAAGGGGGACCATGAAAAACAAATGGCCTAACACTCAAAACCAACAGTCGCCTCTACGTCAGCACCTTCTTTTTTTAGCTGAATTTGTTTTCCCTTTTTTTTTTTGAAAAGAAAATAAATAAAACCATTCTAAAAACACAGCAGCAGAAATGTGCACAACAATAAAAAAGTACAAAAAATACGCTCACATTTACAGTGAAGTTCCACCGTGAAAAGGAAAATTGAAAGGAAACCTATAAAATTCGATCGCTTTCGTGGGGGCGTTGTGCCAGGCTCCATATCCTGGCGTTAAATGAATCTAATGAAAGGTCAATAAAGCATTTTTTACGGCTCCCACCACTTTGATGGCTCTATTAAGGGGGTCATCTATTACGGGTGCGAGTGCGTTTATGGTGTTTGATTAAACGAAAAAGAATAGTAAACAACATATATAGCCTGAAGCAATTGCAACATTGTATGGTTTGAGGCTTGCAGACGTCAGTAAAATGTTCGCTCAACTTTCAAATGAAATTTTATTGAAATAAATCACCTACACAGGAAGAATGTATGGTTACTCGTGCTGCATGCATGCGTCTAATATTTCAATTGTCAACGATGTTTGTATAATAAATCAATACATGCAGCAAATAAATCTCGCAACCTACCAAACGCTTTTCATTCAATTTTCCAAGCGTCAGCCCAATCAATGTCTGTTGACTGTCGGGCCGGTCTAATCTCGCAAGCCACCGTGAATGGTTTTGATTTTATTTTAATTTCCATAAGAAAAGAGAAAAAGTAATATTTAAACGGTTTTTCGCATTTCCCTCTCCAAATGGCAACCAGTGCAGCTGCATTCTTAAAGCTTTATTCAGCCAGAAATGCACCACTGCTACAACCACCACTGCCACTGCCGGTTGGTTGCGGTGAATGCTCCGGCAAACCGGGCACTGCGAGTCGTACGTGAGTCAAGTGGCATTTGTGGAAGCACTCGGGCGGAAAGAAATACAGCTTCAATTCTCTGATTGCACAACCACACACACACACCCAAACACAAGGGAAAGGGATTCAAATACCAACATGATTCCAGGGCTGCTGCTTTCTATTGCTGCACGAGCGTTTTGAATCAGGGTTGTGCCAATAGTCCCCACAAAGCGTTATTTTTGTTTAACTTTTGTCTGGTTTTTTCTCGTTTCAAAATCTGGTTCAAAAGTGCCTTTTGCTGGAAAAAGGAAAGAGGGAAGTACCAGCTTTTACCTAGATGAAGGGAAAACCCCCCTGGAACGAAACGGACTGTATCCACACAGACACACACATAGACACGGTTCAAAAGGCAACGTCATCTCGAATCGACCAACCTCACCAGTGCCGCATACAGCAAGTACTTTCGCAGCAAACATTCGCAAATGGCCACCGCACCGCAAAAGGATCGACACCGTTTCTACGTCCCGTTTTTGTTGCTTCTCCTACCCTGGTCATGAATTGTCCAACTCGATGGAACAGGGAGGAAAATCCCAAAGCAATTAAACCGAACCGAAATCCGTTGATGCGTGTGAGTAAACATAGTCGAACCCGGGGGGGACGTGGGGCTGGAAGGTTCCCCCAGCATGGCCCATGTTCCGGAAAGCTGACAGTCATCGGCAGAAGCCATCCGCACATTTGCTTCAACCATTATTCCGTTTCTGCTCCCGCACCCACCACCAGCGGCTCGTGTGTTTGGGGAAGCGAATTTTGTTGCGGTTATGTTGCGTTCCCTTCCGTGCTCCAGTGCGGGAGTGTGGAAGCAGAGAAGGACTGAGGGTAAGGAATGCAGTCCATTTGTTTCGGTATTCGTTTTTTGTGTGTGTGCTGTTTGCTCTCCCATCGGTACGGAAATGTCCTCGAATGCAATACCGAGCTCGGAACTGACAGACAATCATAGCCGAACCGCTTCCCCCCCCACCAGGCACCAAAAGGGAGGGAAGTAGAAAGGAAACGCCTCTCGATGTCCGCTGCAGTATCCATTAGTGGCTTTCATTGCTTGGAACATTGGCTTTGACTTTCTCTGGTACACTTGCCTAGGAGTATCCCTGGCTATCGATGTACCTTACTGTATACTCTGTCCCTGTCCAGGCGTCCCGATGGCATTCTTGGCGTGGTACAAAGCAATAATAATAAAGACTTCAACTTGCACAAGTGCGATTGTTTCCCTTGACCTACCCGTCTCCTCTGCGGGGATATTCGCGAAAACTCTCCCCTTTTATCTCAGTGAGTGTTGAGCGTGGAGTTTTTGAAGTAGTCTCGTGCACTCCAAGCCTTTTCAGAAAAAGGGGCTACGGTTCAAACCTCGCCATATATGTGTGTATGGGTGTGTATTTGTTCATTTGACAGTTTATTTCTTCATCTCTCGGATAGACGCGGAACAAAGCGTATCCCAAGTGTGGCATAAGTTTGCGCAAGCAAAACAGAGCGCAAACCCCGGGTGCTTCTGCTGCCCTAAGCAAACACAACCGACCGGATATTTCCGGTTTATCTTAGCGCCCGGGTTCAAAGTCAATCTCGGGACAGTTTCCGCACGCACGAAGGGTATGTTAGCATTCAAAGGATTATTTCCACAAGCTGCCACTTGGTTCCAAAACGCACTTCTAGAAGGTGACTGAGTAGAGGGCTGTTTTTAAAGGTACCGCCACCGCAGGGCGTAGACGAGATGCGTATCAAACAAAATAAACTATCTCGGTTGTTGTGGATCAAATCCCGCCCGTCCGTCGTTAAAATTTGTCTTAGAGTTATAGCAGTCTTGGAGCAATCGCTCCTGGAAAGGGGTGGCGTAAGATAAAGTCATATTTTAGGAACCTTCCATCAACCGTTGGGAAATCCGTCGTTCGCTTGCTTGCCCCCATGTTTTGCCATCGCTCACTTTCACCCGTTGCCAGAGCAATGGACAAAGTTTTGGAGCGTGCAGGGCCGCGCGCGCCCGCTATCGGGCAGCCCAAATCCAAATCCCATCAAAACTTTTCCGGACGAAGGTTTTATTGACAGATTAGAACGTTGGCGTAACATTAAACGGTGGAGCGGGAACTTTCACTTTCCCCCTTTTTCTCCCAGAGATACTGGACTTTGTTTGAGTTGTGGGGTTTGGGAGCTAAGCTGAATATCGGTTTTTGGGGTTTGGAATGTTTTGGAATACACCCCAAAAACACTCACACGCGCTCTGGATGGTTGGATTGATGGCTCAGTTACGTTGTAATAAAATCGGAGACGTTCTATTATTTAGTATCCTATTGGTTTTGATGATATTGGCTGGTTTTACTACTCAGGTTACAGTTTTCTAATAAGACATTAAAATTTATGAATAGATTAAGGCAATTTCCAACACTAATTGGAGGAATTATTTTGAAATTTGATAACGCCAAGAGAAGTAGGCATATCGTAGATGCATGCAAGCATAAAAATCTTCTGTTTTAAATTAGGCTCGAATTGAGTGAAGTAAGTTGACTCCAAAAATTCAAATTATCTTAAATACTGCCTGAACTTGGCGTCGAGATGACTCAATTGCAAGAATAAATAACGTTAGTCAATATGAACTACCAGAGTGTGTTGTTGGGATTCATACGCAAGCTATAGGATCCACATGTTATCAAAATTAGTTAACTAACAGGTTTCTTCTTTGAATTTTGATTGCAATTATAAAAAGTGCAATGTTCTTAACGAATGAATTGAGATTGATTTAGTAAATTTAGAAGAAGACTGATTAAATCGAAACAGAGCAATTCATATGAGCCTTGGAGACATTGCGATGTTTATCTTCCAAATATTTGTGGATTGAAGTAGCAGAATCTGCGGCTTCTTTCATGATAGTATTGAACACACACAGAAACCATGTCCTACATCCCAGGTTAACCGCACCAATAACATGGTTACAACAAGCAAGCATTACAATCAATAAATCCATACATCAAACCATAATACAAATTACGAACTATTCCGAGCCAGCTACCAGCCGTAATCAGCAGCAAACCACAGGCCACGGACGTGATTGGATCACGAGGCCCGAATTAACACGGCTCGCCGGATGCGTGATGCCTCATTTTGCCACACAGCAACACTGCTGCTGCTTCTGCTGGGGTGTGCGTTACGTAAATCAGCCAATCAGGCTGGGGAAAATGGTTCGTGGAAGAAAAAAAACCGGTAGCACATAACAATCTAGAACGATCGGTTTGCGCAATCCATCGATGCGAGAAAAGATACAAAACCAGTCTGTAGGCCGACGTCACACACACACACTCAAGAAGACACAGGAGATAAACGGACGGAGTTAACGTTATCACCTACCGAAACGTAATAAAACAAAATCTCCCTAGCAACTGGGATGCTCCTCCAGGCGCAATGGAGTTTGTGTGTGCTGCGGCCTTGCGATTTGGTCATTAGCTTGCACGTTCACGTCACACCCGGGGAGGGTTTACGATCGATGCGAAAAAGCAGTCCCCCCCTCCCCTTCAGAGCCAGAAGATTCACTTCAGAGAGTGAAAGGAAACGACCCAACCCTTGGTTGGCTCCCCTTTTCTCACGCCCCAGCTACTAGTCCACAGTTGTTGTTGTTCCAACCCGGCAACCAGTTTGCCAGTTCGCATGTTGATTTATATCTTTGATGCAATATCCTTTTTTTGCCTTCCCCTCTCTCGCCCACCACCCATCATCCTTGTTCTGATCCACCCGAGACCAACCGATCACACTCACGTCTTTCACGTATTGTTCCTGCCATGTTTTCCGGATGTGGTTTCTTCTCGGGCGAAATCGACCCACGTTCTTGTCTCGTTTTGCACCATTCCGGTGCGCCACAAAAACCACAACACATTATTGGTCTCGGGCTCGGATGGTTTCGCAAGCTTGGGCTATTTTTTGTAGTGGTTTCGTTTGTTGCTGGTCCTTGCTACTTTTTTGTTTTTTTGCTAAATGAACGAATCCGAAGCAAAGCGAGACTTTATGGGAGGGAGAACAAGAAGTAGGAAAAACTAAAGTGAAAGAAATCGCACAAAACAATCGTACTCCGTCGGGCGGAACGCCGCACCCGAGCAGCAAAACATTCGCCCAATAAACAGCAAAACCGGCAGGGAATGGGTCCGATCGGTGCGTCGCAATCCGTATGCCGATTTTCCTCGGCTGATTATGCCAAACGGGCCCCAACATGCTTTGGGCGAGTTTTTGCGGTGTCCTTATGTGTGGTTTTTCTTTTCTCTCGAACTTTCGGAAAGTATGTTTTTTGTTGTCTTTCATGCTTACGATTGGTTTCGTGATGTACATATTGTTTGGTGCGTTTGGTGGCGATCTCTGGTATGAAAGCATTTTCTACCAATCTTACTTAAGGGTCATGTACAGGAAGCGTTGCGGAAACGTGTCCGTATGTTTGATTTCCAACTTTTTCTGTATGAATCGAGGTCAGTATTTCTATTAAAGTTGTTCCATAGAATGTTATATGGAATATTGTATAGATTTTTACATAAATATTTTTAGTAAATATTGACAACATTTCCTAAAGTTATTTGAATGAGTTGTACCTCTACTACTTACAAACAATGAAAGCAAATAAATATCTTTTGAACACTTCAGAAACATTTGAAACTGTCTAAGCATTTAAAGCCAATTTTATATGAGATTAACAATCCAACAAGTGCATGAAAAAACTAAACTACGACGATGAATAATGGCTCACGAAAAAGGAGGTACGAACCATTCCTACATTCGCTCCGTTTTTGTACATCCAGTAGAGTGCTAGTAGCCAGCACAGTAATGTGAGTCAACTAGCTTCTAACTATCTTCATCCTTGCACAAGTGTCCCCGGAAGCTTGACTCCAATTGTGGACCGCAATTTTTCTTGCTCAAGTGAAGGAAAAAAGATAAGAGAGAGTGAGTGAAAAGGAAATCATGTGCCATATCCACCACGATCCACGGTTTTATTTTCCGTCATAATTTTTCCAAGCCCTGTTTTGAAACCCAGCTGAAAGTCAAGCTAGTATGCGAAGAGGGCTTATGGGTTGGCGTTATCCTTTGCCAAAGTACCCGTAGTACCCGGTGCTGTGGGACAGTGTGCTGATGATTTATGGTGGTTCCCGGTAGAGTTGAGGAAGCCAATGTTCGTGTACGGCTGGAACTAGAAGGGAAATGAAAAAAAACTGTAAAAAGAAGCACCATTTTCTATCGCTTGCTTGTACGCTTCAGGCACTCTCATCATGCATGGTTTGGCCCAGTCCCAGCTGCCGGATTGGCTGGACCACAGAAACCCTACAGAAGATGGTGGTAAAAAGTCAACATTTGGTTGAAGATCAGTTTTGCCCGAAGCAGACAGGCGTAAGATGAGAACTTACCGGCCAATCTGTCAATCTAGCACTGGAAGAAGGGGGAATGAATAACGAGTACGATAAATGGGAAAGAAGCACAAACCCAGTAAAAAAGCTGAAGGCTTGTTGAGAGCATCAGTGGAAACAATGTAAATTTCACATGAAAATAAATATTTCAATCACGGGATATCTTAATAAAGTATTTCTGTAACATTCTTCTAACTGAAGGCGATTTTACAACAAAGATAAATAATCGATCCTGTTCAATCATGTTTTAATTGACGAGGTCTTCATTTTCCTTTCTTTAAAAGATAAAAGATGCTGCTTTCCTACAAAAAATAGCAAAACAAACTGAACATCAAGTTCGCCTTGTTGTGTGTCTGTGTATCTTCCTGGGTCATACTTCAACGCTGTGTGTGAAGGATTATGGACCGGCGCGCGTGGATAGTGAACAACACTCCATTTCCGGTTTAATCCATCTCTGATTTCCAAAACCCACCCGTGTCTCTCACTCTCTTCAGGGGTGACACTCCAGTTTGCTTCATTTTCGGCCAGACTTTCTCGGCGCTCTCGACCCTAATCCCCGGGGATTAAATTGTCAAGTGATGAATGGTGTGCAATATATTAAGTCGCTGGCCCTGCCTTTTTTCGGGGGGGGGGGGGGGGGGGATGGGAGAGATGGGAAGATTCTTTCCAACGAAGCCATTCGAAGACGAGTCCAAAGGACGAGCCCGCGGCACGGCCGTAGTATGAAGGGTGTTGGGCGATGGCATACTTATATATTTTATTTTCTCTACCACACCAACCGCGTCCACTTGGCAAACACAACAACCAGCCCAGTGGGGGGGGGGGGGGGTTTCTGGTAACCCAGTTTAGCTGCGTTGGTAAGGCATCGCTAGGCGTAATCACGTGAAGAATGTTGATAAAATGGTCGTGTTACGCCGCTACCAACGACAACACCCGCGTCAACGCGCGTCAACTGATAATTTTGTTACGTGTTGAAGGACGAGCTCATTTTTTATCATTACGTCTCGATACGGAATGGGTAGTGGAATGGTGTTTCGTTGAGGGGACGATTTGACAGGACACTCGCTGACAGTGCGAACGAACGAGAGATGTTTTGTTTTGCCAGCGTGTGCCAGCGAGCTGTTAGATATCGAAACTGTTTTGGTAGGGATTGAAGGGTGTAAATGGACTAGCTTGTTATCGATACAATCCAGCAAATGTTTGAAATAGCTATATTTCAACTTGTTGTATCAGATTCAAAGAATGCTTAATAAAATGCCTTAAAATATCCCTCACGCTCTCATTGGATGTGTAGTCAGGACTTTTTGGATCAACATAATCCAATGTTTGAGGCTTTCACCATGTCCGAGCTTACGATGTTAGGCGTGTCTTTTCAGCCACATTTTCTATCAAATTATGGCTTTTATGTTGTTGAGACTCGCCAATAAATTTATTTCTAAAAATGGAGCCTTTTGCAATACTATCCAGTTGGAGACTAAAATCATGTAAACACTCCATATCAAACCGCACACAAAACTAGCCTTCGATTTTCAGCCTAGATTATATATAATATATCAGTCTCAAAGCTAAAACAAGATTCGAGTAACTTCTCGAAAAAATGTCAAATCAAGGTCGTGTTTTCATTTAAACCATAGTGCATTATGGTTAAAATCTTAAAACCTTCATTTAGAAGTACAGGCAATATAACCTAGCCTTTTAAATACGTACACCTTGGGATAAGATCACATGTATATTATACCCATTTCGATAGCTGCTCGAAAACTGCTATACAATGCAAACAGGTGACAGGCTGACATCTCAGCCTACAATCTTACAAGGGAAAAGCGCCCAATATTGTCAATTTTGGGATAACCTTCAGAGACGATTTGATGTTAGATTTTAGGATGAAGAATACAAACGAAGTTTGGTCGTGATCGACGGAATATTGACCAACATAAAAGAGGCTTCAGTAAAGCATCGCAAATAAAATGTAAAGAGTTTATTTCACAGACGCAACATGTTGTAATAATATGCTGAACAAATCACTCAGAAAGTCTAAACAGCATCTCTTTATGAAGCATCTCTTAAACCATTCCAAGAGCTAAAGATTACAAATACACTCGAATAATTTGCAACCTATTCCCACTTCTCATTCGGATTAACACCTCCTTTACTGTAGTTATCGAGATGAAACCAAAATTCCTTTCACACTTCTTCAAACCAACCTTTCCAACAACCTCTTGGCAACAACCTCGTGCAAGTTGGGTAAGTTTGCATTTGAAGACTCTCCCCTCCCTCATCTTAAACATGTCGAACACGATCGAGCGAATCGACACGTCCAAACGTGCCTTTGAATTTTGCAACCCCAACGAAGTTAGTAACAAAAACACATTTACAAGTTATCCAACATCTCTCGTTACACGGTACATTGTCGGTCGGTTATGTTGAGCTTGAATGAAACAGCACAAACACACACACAACCTTTCAGTAGATCGTCAACCGGCGAGAAGTAAGAAAAAAAAAGAGCCACGCAGCTTCCAACTTCCTAACGACCACTTCGGTACCGGCTAATCTTCCTTGTTGGCGCAGTGAGGCAGTCAGGGGAGAAATAGAACATGACACATGCTGGCAGCAGACGTTCGTTAAGGTGAGTTGTGTGTAAACGCTTGTCACTTTCAAACTCCCAAACTCACACCATCTTAGGTCCTTTAGATGGGTCGTACATGATGCGTAAAACATTCACATACACAAGTTGCCGGGCACACACCAAAATCCGAAACCCATTACCAATTTCTACACACACACACACATACACACGGTAGGAAGCAATGTCCATTTTGTGAAAGAAAAGGAGAAAATGGCACGCAATTATCCCGACCGGTTTCCGGCACCAAGTCGACCAAAGCCCTCGGTACCGAACGCTTGTTGCAGTTTCTTAACAACTTCCTGGCGTTGGGCAACTTCCCAAATGCCAGCGTGACAAGCTCAGGTAAGCTTCCCTGCAGTGGGAAGTGTTTGCTTTTGAGCAAGTGTGCTGCCGCTCCGAAAGATCATCTTACTTATCCTCCCTTCTCTCCCCATCCCAAACCCCTGGTCGATTCGCAGGCCGGTTTCGGGCAAATCCTTCAAGGAAATTGATAAGGGATAAACGTTCGAGTGATCGAAATTGAGATGCGATGAAACGAAACAGGGCACCGTCGTTGCGAGCAAAAGCGGCTTACCTCGCTGCTTGGGTGGGTTTATCGTGCAGATGAATCGTGTACTTTAGTATGTGTGTGTGTGTGTGTGCTGTGGTAAAAGTGTATCCCTCCAACACCGGGAAAGCCACGGGGGATGGTGACCAGGACGAGGACGTTGTGATTGAAGCGAAAGCGCTCCAATGGCTTCCTTCATCTAACAAGCGAACAAGCGAGAGCGAACGTGCTACTACTACCACTCCTGAGCCATGGCTGGGCTTCTGGCGGTAACACCCGAGCCTGCCCCCAAACCCGGGCCATGCACGTCACATTATTCTTTATTTTCATTTAGGCTTAATCCGGTACCGAAGCCTGCAGCCAAAAGGACTGCGGCGGGCGCCGTTCTGTACGGACGTGTACACAGCATCATCTCGGTACGTTGCTTCCACCTCTTTCTCTATGAGCGCGCGCGAAGCATTTATTTAGTAACTGCTTCGATGTGGTTTAGCTGCTTCTTATGGCTGCCACTGCTGCTCCACCGGCAGCAGGACGACGGCTATTGTTCGCTCTTTAGGTTAGGTCTTTAGCCTAAACCTCGTCGGGGAGTAATGGAACAGGCCTTCCCAGCTTGCCGTTATTGCTCAACTCGTTCCCTGTGCAGACGAGTTCATAAAGTCTTTAGACAAGCCCCAAAGCGAGACGACGGTTGTAAGGCACAGGCACACAGTGTGCACAGTCTCAGAGGGAACCGTAAATAAAATGTGTAAATAAGATTTGTTCGTTTGCGGCGGAAGTGCGCCACGTGTGCGTGTATGATGCCGTGAAGAACGACCAGGCAGGCAAAGCGGCTTACCGTCCCCTCCCCCCATCCGGGGAAAAAAGCCTTCCGGAACTGAAAAGACTCGGCTCTAGTGGCGCTTTCTTGTGCCATTTTTATTCAACACTTGCTTTCGGTTGCTTCCGGACGTCCTACGCCCATATCACTTTGCCGGCGGAACAATGCCGCCTCACCAGTGCTCGGTGGGTTTTGGGGGTGTGGATTGTTTACCAAGGGTAAAAGGAAGGAGTTGCAGTGTGAGTGGTTGTGCAAAGCAGAGGAACTACCAAAGCAACTGGAAGGCTTTTGTTTCAGAAAAAGCCCACACACACACACACCCTTTCGCTTACCAGGGTAGCCGCTTAAGCCTTTACGTTAAGGATCACTCCCAATCAATGTGAATCGGATCAACGTGGAAGCTGGTGGTGGATTATGGTATGAAAGCGACTACACGGCTACACAGACGTGTGACGAAACATTGCGCTACCTCCAGGGTTTGAAACAATGCGGGACTAGAAAGTGTATTGCATTCGTTTTGTTTGACTTTTCTTTTATTGTACTTGGAATTCAGCAAGAGCAAAACGGATTGACGTTTTATACGGTACGTGTTGGTTGTACGGTTATTTGCTCTCTTTTTGTTTTATGTTTTAGTAGTTGATAAAGACAATGATGAATTGAAGCGTGCAGGAATTTTCAAATTTTATTTAAAAATGTAGTATGTTGTAGAAGTTTAAGAAGCGGCGAGTAACTGATGTTTAGAATAACTTATGTTACGAGTACGATTTAAAATTGAATAAATTAATAATATCTTACTTCTTTTACTAAATATTCTTTGGAAAATGAGACAAGTTTTAGGCTCATGAAGGGTTAATATCTTTTTAAAGTAAGAGAAAAGAGCCTATAAAAAAGCTCTTAGCATGGTGGCGTTACTGACGAACAATTTCTGAGAAGATGCATTACTAGACTCTTAGTAATGCATAATATCATATCTCATTAAGCTGATGCAATCTAATTGGATTTTATTCTATTTAATTTTGGGCCTAAAATTTTGCTAATGAATACACTATTTCACTAGTGTTCGTCAATGAATACACTATTTCACTAGTAGTACTCTGAGAGTAGACTATCAAATAGGATCTGTTGAAATTTTAATTTGTGTAATAAACCTTTCTTCAACAACAAAGTATGTCCATGTCCACTTTTCACTTACAAAACAAAAACCAAAAACCCATTAGTTGCTCATTTGCTTCGGGCCAGAAAAGGAACATCGACGGCCAACTTTACGATGCGTTACAACATTAGCTCACCGAGCCATGTTTCATGTTTTTTTTTTCTCAGTTAAACCCTCCCCAACACACACTCACACATAAACTCCCGCATCATCTAACATCGAAGCTCAAACTCCAATCCCGGGTAAGCCCCGAAACCCATCAAATCGTCAAATTGTGGAAGATTATGGAGATTAGGATAATTTTCATATTTTTATTCACCTCGCACCGGGCACTGGGAAGGGGAGGGGAGGGTGCACAGATTTTGGGTCCGCTCACTAAATCCCACCCCAACATATCGGGGATCCCGCGCACCCACACCCTTTGAGCTGGGTGCGTTTTGCTATATGACTATTGCTTTTTTGTTAACTTACTCTCACGCTCATCCCATCCTAAAACAACATCTGTCCCGTTACCCGGCACGGACAATCGGAACAAATTTCGGTTCATCATGCAGCATGCTGCTGCTGCTGCTGCTGGGAAGTGGCAGGAAGTGGAGCTGTAAAAAGGGACAAGTTGAAGGGTTTTTGGGTATCGCATCCCTTTTTCCGTTGAAGGGATACGAGAAAGAAGGGTAAGTTGAGTGGATTTAAGAAAAAAGCCCCCAGCCCAGCCCAGTGCGAAGGGTTATTGGTGGTAAAATTAGATTTGTTCGGGATTTATCCCCGCCCCCTGTCATGGGCAATTTTCTGTTGTTTTTTTTCCTCGACATATTTGCCCACCCGAACACCCAAGCCTTGCACGCATGTATAAACGCTGCTGAGGCGAGTTTGCAACACCAACTTCGACCTGCCGCGGCCACTAGTGTCAGGGACGTGATGGTGGTGATGCAAATTCGAACGGCCCCCTGCAGGCGGTATCGTTTTCCCTGCCGGTCACGTTATGATGGGCTTCGGGATGGTTCGTACCGTGGATAAATTCAAACCAAAGTTCACCGAAAACTTCAACGCCAACGGCATGTTGTCGTTTGCAGGACACAGCCAACCAACGGAAGCACATGCAAGGCAAAGAAGCAAAGAAGAAGAAAAAAACACACGCCCAGTTCGTAACGAGTTTTCACATCATTTTACTCTGTGTGAGTGTGTGTGTGTTTCTTTTTTGCATCGTGCAAAACACTCTTCCTTCCATGTTACACTGAACCGGTGGCTAAACGTCGTCGAACGTTTTGCGTCATTGGCAACGATGGGCTGGTTTCGGGGTTTTTTTTTCCTTTTGCTTCTGTTCGGTTCGGTTTGGTTGGTTAGGCTCGCTTCTTTTACTAACGATGCTACCAGCATTGCAAAAGTTCAAATCTCTACATGCCAACCGTGTGGATAACATCCCACGCCTCCCACGCGCTTGGTCCATTCCATAACCAAAAAGCAATCTAGCGCGTCAGTCGATGGGCGCAATGTGGAGAGGCCAACAACAACAACAACAACGTGGCAACAGTACCATACCAGTGACACGTTCCTGTCCAATATCGAATGCTCAATAAAAAATCAACTGTCGTAAACCGGTAAAACATTCCATCTGTCGCCAGTTTGGGGCAGTGTTGTGCTGGATGCTGCGTGGATTGGGTATGGTGCTGCTGTTTTTAAAATCTGTGTTTCCAATATGGTCTTCGGCTGCACTGTTATAACGGTTTTCAAGTGAGAGGTTTGCCGCTACTTTAAATATTGAAGTTGTAGATGTAACAAAATTGAAGCTAACGAACTTTTATCCAAACACAAAACGCCTGAAGGTATGCAAAATGTGTCGCATTCGATGTTTAATCGGTTAAAAATGTACTTTTACAATGAAATTATCTTAAGAAAAGCTTATGTTTGCAGTTACCAATGTATTGGGATGACATATTTGTCATCAATTCGTTGTTTTGTATGCCTGTTGCCAAAATAAGACCACAGTTGACCAAGAAATGGCTACTATTTTGATAAATGTTGACAAATGTTGAGGATGGTACGTAGATATCGATGTGATGCAACAAAGGCGATGAGTTGATGGAGCCATTTAGCAAACCCAGCGATGAAAGAGCACTGTACATTGCATGTTCTAATCGAATTATAATGATTAAATGCTGTTAAAAATAGCAGCATCTTCAATTCATTCAAATAAAATACATTTTGTAGATTTTAACAACAGTTCATAAATGCAAAACAAATCTTTTAGAACTCAAAACGAAGTGGTTAGATTTAAAATTACACATGAAACACATTTGAGTTGTGCTTCAAAGCGTGCACACCCAACTCCAAAGATGCGATTAGAAAATGAATTTTGCAGTCTAAAACACTTCTCTTTTGCTGGAATAAAATTCAATTAGGCTAGCCACTAAAATGGGTAGAAATGAAGCTCCCAGCAAGCGATAGTCCGGTAGTGGCTATAGAAACCGAAACATCCGTGGGCCAAGCTTTATCCGTTGTCGCTTCTAACACTATTAGTGAGCGTTGTGAAAAAAAGCAGCAAAAGTGAAGCCGTTGCCGGGATGCCGAAATAAAATGCCACAAACAGCCCAGCCGTCAGCCCGGTCAGCTTGTATGCAAATACATAAAACGCTCCGACATCCCACGGTTCAAAAAAACAAGTTTCTACTTAAACGCGCAACTTTCCCCCCCGAGCTGACTTGTCTTATATATTTTAAACCCGAAACAATAGTGCACCATACTGCTGATGCTGCTGCTGCTGCTGCCGGATACCTTCCCTTTGCTCTTGGCTGCATACCGCCGTGAAGAGTTTTCTTTTCCTCGTTTTTGCTTTGTTCCAGTGAGGGAGTTTTTAATACCAGCAGCTGCAACACTGCATTCACAACACACCGGCACAACTCCCGACTCACAGCAATGCATCAGCATAAATATGTTTCATCGTTTTTCGACGAACGTTTCCCTCCGGTTGTACGTACCCAGCTGGGACCACGGGATTGAAGTGCAAGCTGCAGTGCATCCGACACAAGCCTGCACCGTGCACCGTGCGAAGTTGTGCAAGTGCAGTGTAAACCTGGTTATGACTTTTTCTCTTCTAACCTCTTCATCTTCTGGTACGATGGCCACTGCACTGCTGATAGGTGGTGAGCGGTACGAGGTGTAAAGAGCAGTGTCTAGGTTACCGCTCACCAGGCAACTCCAGCCAGCTGCAGCGGGGCAGCTTATTTCACGTGAATGTTTCATTGCAGCTCGTTTTAACCCGTTCATAAAACAACACACCACCTACCAAAGGTTTGAAGTGTGGCAGAGAAAAAGGGTACAATTTCCTTTCCAGACATGCTCCAGGTTCCAAGCGGTTTGGTGCACTGCCGAGTAGAGGGAGGTACCGACGACGAGTAACTTTGAACTTTTGGGTTACAGCTACCAGGGTTTTAGCGTTAGTCTTCACGGTACCGGTTTACCTTACAGACACAAAAAAAATGCTTGTCGACTTCCTGCTGATTCGTGGGTGTTGCAGCTGCACAGAACAAGTTTTTGAAGTTATAAAAATACATTTTTTAAACCACCAAACTCCTTAGATTGCTTCAAAGAAACACATGTTTACACCACACGCAATTCTCCACTTAGACGCCTTTGCATGGCTTACAAAAAACCATGGCCAAAACTAACCCCAAAGTGTTTAAGTGGCTCAAAACCCATGTGCAGATGTGTCATTTCTATTACAAATGTTACAAAATTGCTCCAAAACTTAATCGACACGGGTAAAAAACTTTTACATCCACAAAATCGCTAACATTTTCACCGTTTCTGTCGCATTGGCATACGAAAAGGGTTGCAAGTTTGCAATCACAAATTGCATCATTATGTTTTCCTTTTCATTTTTGTAACGTGTGCTGTTGGCTAGAAAAAGAAAAGAAAATGGCCCATCTACTTTGCCTTCAACATTATAGGTACAACGTTGTTCGACATGCACACGTTTGCCAGCTCCGGAAGTGACTATGATTTATTAGGGCGGCAGTGACTTCAGTTCACACCTTTGCCGACTCGTATGGATCGAGCAAATTTGTTTGAATTTGTAATTTTGCTCCCCCTTTCTGCACCTTGCACCGTGCATCGGATTGGGTGAGTGATGGCATACGCCAGAGTGCAAAGGGCACGCTTGATTCATGTAACACACTAACCCTAACTCTTTGCGTCAACCCGTCAACACAGCGCAAGACGAAAAGGCAAGAGCACGAGTTAATTGAGCCCTAACAAGACGGAATGCCATTAAGAAGCACTTTACCTTTACGCGTGAGAGAATGTGTGCAAGTGTTTGTGTGCTCCTGCACAAAAAGATAAGCAGTGGAAGCGATGTGCTGCTTTGCATCCTCTCCGAAAACGCTTACAGATGAGAAACCAGCGGTAGAGGCAAACTTCCGCTGACGCCTCTGCAGACTGACAAGTGAACGGCCGGTCGGTGGAAGTTCTTGATCTTGATAGTGTGCCTTCCAGGGGTAGAGCTTTGGTGTAAAATTAAGTGCCTGAAAGTAGGTAAAACAATGCATACTAATATGTTTACGTATGTGCTTTCTTTACAGATCGGTCCGTCGGGTAACTGTCTTCTCTTGCGTCGAAAAGGGGAACGGCAAACCCCACAAGAAGGTAAGACAAAGTTGCTTCCTTGCTAGCATTGAGAACTTGAAATACGGGCGAGGAGCGGCATTGAATCATCGTTGATGGGGAGACCAATGGTAGAGGCAAGTTTGTGCTAAAGCATAAATAATTGAGGTTTTGGAGCGCAAACAATGCAACGGAAATGGTGTCTCTCATTAAAACTTTACACGTACCTCCGTGTGGTTGGCGATAGCTGGCAGCTTCGTTAGTGCAATTAGGGAAGTTGTGGGTTGGATGGAAGGGGATTGGAATTGGTTTCCTACCAACAAGCAAGGAAATTTTCGTTGAAAAGCTGCTTAGAAGTTAGGAGAATTGAATATAAGTGATAGTGAGTAAGACATTGTATGTACTCGAACTGGTTTTATCGATTGGAAACAAGCACTTTTACATAAGCTTTGGAGAGTTTTTGGAGAGGCTTGTCGTATTCTACAGTTTCAAATTGTGGTCGTCCCCGATTGTATCTAATCTTTGAAATTTTAATCAATAATTCAACATTTTTAATTATCGATTTTGTTCAAGTCTTCACGTATCAATCAGCATAGGCTTTCAATGCCGAGTATGGTATTTGGATCCATTACTATTCAATCGATTTCCATTACTACAATGGTATTTGTAAATTACTTTCAATATTGATTGCAACACTTTCTATGCAATACGTTCAATGTATTGATCTCTTATTTCAACTATTTTCAATCCTTGAAATAGCATCAACACTGAAGTTTTGTTGCACAGATATACTTTGCAATAAGATTTAAAGACTGTTAAATTTTCTGCTTGCCCTGAGTGCTCCACTGACAACAGTCTCACCTTAATCGCTGTAAAATTGCCCACCCACTTCTTTGAAAAGCTTTCCAAACCTCGAGCGGGAAGAAAAACTTTCCGTAAAACAAACTAAAAAAACCCACACTTTCCAACACTTTAACACGTACCGTTCGCGCACCGTTCTAGCTGTCGCACGTTCGCAATCACCCGAGGTGACAGTTGGGCAAAATTTATGGATGTGATTTATTTCGCCCACGGCTTTGCACCCGGTTGCACTCCCAGGCCCAGCTCCTGCCCATTTTCAGGGCTTCAGGGCCAACACCTGACGAAATCACCTTCCGCTAAGTTGACTTAAGGGACACCGGGGACATGCCGGAACAGTCGAAACTTGCTTGCACACAGAGTAGCTGACGGAGTTCATCATCATGGTGCGACGGGGCAGCGAGGTACAAATATTTATACGTTCGCTTTTTTCCCGCATTGCTTTCTTTGGAAAATGTCAGTTTGATTATTCATTTCTCACCCGGGAAAAGCATCCAGTACGGTCCGGTGAAGGGCACTGGAGACAAAACAGATCCGCCGAATAGTCTTTAGAATCGTAAGAAAAGAAAGCTCGGAGTTTTTGCTTCAACTTCATTCCAAACATACTTTTGGGGAACTCACGGCCGAGACCTTTCCTTTGCTTTTGGTGCGCCCAATATCCCACCGCTGATTGTTCTCCGCACGTTTTCCGTACGGTAATCGCTTCCTGCCGGTTGTGTGTTGGTATTTTTTTGGTTCTGACTTTGTCTTTTGTCTGCCTGAAGCCATAAATACATGTAGACTCAGTCCACGTTCTAGTCGCGCGTCGCCGATCATCCCATTGAGCATGGGGCCCACGTACATGGAAGCCGTCGAAGCTCGGGAGCAGCATAAAACTAATAAATATGCATGTCTTCTCCTGGGACGGTGAGACCATTCCCTCGATAACAGAGTGAAGGAAAATGGCACAGTCAGGCAAAACGGCTGTTTTTCCCTGAAAAATGAGCTACAAAAAAACTTAGAAGTTGGCGCCTCCGGTGGGAATTGATACTGCCACTGTCTGTCTAGTACCACGCCCACCGGCGTTGCAAAAAAAACGAGCTCCAACACACAGCAGCAGTGAAACGAGCTGCCACAAATCGGATTTGCAAACGGTAGCTTAAAGCAAAACTGCCTCCGGAGGTGTCGAGCTTGTTTGGGGCAAGTACACTGGGGGAGCTTTTCCTACACAAACTCCACACACTTGAACTTCATTGCTGCAAGCTTTATTCAAAGTCTGAAGACATCCTTTTCGAAAAGAGTAAAGCATACTTGCTATACTCCAAGGCGCTGCGGGTGTGCAGATATGTGTTGTGAAAGATAAACAGTCACCCCCTTCGTCATCGTCCCTCCGGTCTACATGTCACCGGTCTACACAGCACCAGTTTATGGAAAAATATTTAAATTTCATTCCCACAAAAGCGTTGCACTACCTTAACACATGGAGTAAAAGTTTCCACAAAGGGCGCTATTCTCACCCTCAAGACACGCTGAACGCCTCACAAGCTCCCCCCCCCCCCCCCTGGCCAACCTGTCAGCTACGACACGAGTAAGTCTTAATCTTTCGTACATCCCTCCGGGGCATATTTGTGGTGGATGGTAATGGGTCTTAGCGGCATACGGTAGGACGAGGTGTTTCGCTAGATAGTTTCGCCACATCCAGCAGCGCACCAGCAGGGACTGTCGGTACCACGTGGATGTGTTGCCCATCTTGAGCAGCATTCTCGCACCAAAGCAGACAGTCTGTTTTGTTCTGCTAATTCAATTGTTTTATTATGAAATTCAATTGTTCAACACCCTTGGCAGGATGAGCTTGCGAGATGAGCGAAACAAGAAGCCGCAGGCTTTGATCCAGAGCAATAGATACGCTCACTTGTGGCATTGCTGGCATCCCTGAGCACTTCAAGCCTCGAAATGAGTGTACGCACCACACCTGAAGTAGACGCTTTGCTTCCAACAACATTTTACCTTTCATTCAGGTACTCATACTGCTGTGTGTATGCTCTTTTCGTTGTCAGCAAAGCATACTCAAGCCTCAAAAAGCCCGAGAGCTGGGAAATGGATACGCGGGCCCCTTATGCTTCCCACTTGACACTGTCGGCACTAGACCGAAAGCTGTCGATCTCTATCGACAGGGCAACTTCCCAAACGATACCCACTTCCGAAAAATCCCACTTGAAACCTGAACCACTGCCACCAGTTTTCCACGTGAATTGGGACTACCAACCTCTTACCAGCCCACACTTCCACACTCTCTCCAGTCTGATACGACGGTAAGGTTTCACTTGTCTCATTATAATCCACAAATTGCACCACCTGTCTGGTGTGCATGGGGTCTGGACCGACCAGCTGATGCACATTCCGGCTGTCTTCGAGGTATCATAACGGGATTGCTAACGCTACCGAACCCGACCAGTCTACCTGCCAGCAGCTCAATCTAAGTCTTTGCATCACCAGTTCTTCGCTTCCTTCGCAATGGTGCACTTTGCCTGAAACGATAACAAATCAAATTAAATTTCTTCCTCCTGTCTTGACTGTGGTCTTACGCGTTAGCAAATGAGTGAGTGTGTGTGTGTGTGTGAGAAGAGAGAGAGAGAGAGAGAGAGAGAGAGAGAGAGAGCGAGAGAGTGTTATTTTAGACACCATTAGCATTGTGCGGAAGCTGCATCTTGAGAAGGAAACCATAGCAGTCAGCAGCTGCGAGAACATGATGCAATTCGTACACCTGTGTTGTCGCTCGTCCTGTTATGCGTCTCAGACTCTTCTTGCTCCACGTTCCGGACAGGGTGTTCTTCTGTGTTTAATTTTGCAATGTCCAACGCTTCCCACCGTTCTCGCAGCGTGATTAGATCAGCTCACACTGACACTGATTCCTCCGATTAGCTATTCTGCTGCTTCTTGCACGAAAACGTTAGCCAAGCCGTGAAAGGTTTCTTCGTTCGACTGAGACAGGAGTGGTGGGAACGATACCGTGTACACTTCACCGTAGGAAACTGTGAAGACGGAGGTTTAGCAATTGCTGGAACGGGTTTCCATTCAACGCCTGCTGCAATCGGAGGGTAATTGTTTCATGTTTAAACTAATTTCCTCGACATCCGGGAGGAGCGGGTGGCATGACATACGGCGTACGGTGCTAGCGTTCAGGTCAACGGGCTATCATCGATCGGGTGCTCTCTAGGCCTGCCTGCGTATTAAGAACATGATGGGGTTATATTATTCGCTGCTAAATTGAATCACTTGCAAGCGAACTGATTCTTACCGGCTCTTGGTTTGTTCTTGAGCAGTGATAAGGCTTGAGAGGCTTAAGGGTTTCCAGTGATTTGATCAATGTTTTATCGCAAGGCCTTTTAAATACACATTCCATGTGGTTTACGGTGTGCTGCTCTTGCTGGTTATAACTCTATCGAGAGTTGTAATAAATCAACGCAGAATACTTGCAGTATCTTTACGACTACTTGGCTGAAAGGCTTAAATGTCGTTTGTGACGGTATTTTTCATCTTATTTTATACCAATTGCTGAAATTTCGGTCACCGTGAAGTCTTGATATCATTTTCATGACAGCTGTGTCTAGTTTTTTGATACACGCAACTATTTAAGGTCCTAAAAGAGACTGTTAAATGCATAATAAAGAATATTTGTAATGAACATTGCATAAATTTAGGCGTTTAGCAAAAATAATAGTATTTAAATAACAAATTGTCATCTCAGTTTCTTTGTTTGTCACCATGATCATTGTTAAATCTGGAAATAAAAAGAAATAAAAAAAATATTAAAGATATTTAAATGCTCTTTACTTCATGATAAAAATGTCTCATTGCTTTCCTGAGATCACTCTTTCATCATCCGTTTTTTTTCCCTCCGAGCGAACACCAAGTGGATAACAACTCACACAAAAAAGGTATCACTTTCTGCAAGTGAAATGGCCATTCTCCAACAAATATTCCATTCGCCATCGCATGAAGCAACCATTCATCCTCCCCCTGGTGGCGAACATTAAAGCATATCTCGACCCATTGGGACTCGTTGCTAAAAAGCTGGAAATTCTGCACCTCCCGCTCCTCCTCATCTATTCACCCTCGCGTTTTGCACATAAATTAGAAGGTGCCCCACTGCAACGATGGTGCTCCATTGTACTTCCTGTTGCGGGGCCCCCTTTCACACCCCTCCCACACCCACCCAGAAGCCACGTACATTGAACGTATTAAAGGTAATTTACAACAAATTTTATTCTCTTCGCTTCCGGGCACTTCCCGGGCTACGGGGCCGGTGGTTTCCTTCGCTTTTGTTTCAAAAGCACGGAGCATGGCATTTCCTTTTCCAACCTTCTCCCGCTGGGAGTTTCCCGTGCTGGTTAGGAGACCGCTTGTCACCTATGTGTGCCATCTCCCAGTGTGGTTGTAATGCCCGCACACCGACTCAACGAACACAAAAAAAGACCACGTAGAGAAGGAAAGAATCATGCCCGCTCTCTAACCGCAAGAGCTGTAAATAATTTATATCAACCACTTTTGCCACAGTCTTTTCACTTTTTGCACCTTTCCGCACGAGTTTCTGCTGTTTTTTTTTACCATCACCTCTTCCAGCGTGGTTTGTCCCAAGTCCCCGCCGTGGGGATGATATCCCGGTTCGTTCAGCAGAGCTTCTCCGTCCAGTTTGCACTGCTGCACCGCCGCCGCTGGCATCATCATTGCTACTTGTTAACCGCAGCTAAGTTGGGTTAGTTGCCGTACACCGCCGTGGTGGTGATGCTAACGATGTTCGCCGAACAAGCAGTGCAGGAGTGGCTGCCTACCACACACACTACCAATAGTTCTCGTGAGTGTGCCAGTGGCTGCGAAGCTGCACTTTTGCTAACAAACGCTTGCACCAGGCCGTGCACACAGCAGCGATAGCTGGGTGGACACATTAGATGCTTGTTTCTTTGTTCTACGGATACGGATGTAACCCTTTAAAATGATGGGGGGGGGGGGGGGGTTTGTGCTTTTAGTGCAAACTGTTTTGCAATGTGATAATGTAAGTCCCGTGGGTGGAAGGGATGCATTTTTCATTGTCTTTTCCGTGTGTTTTAGTAGCTGAAATTAAAGAGGAATCTTAGGAGATTGTTTTTTTTTGTTTTTTTAAGAGAACGAATTCATTAATTTAAAAGTTTTCTTGCTGGATGTAGCGTAATTTTGTTAATTTTCTTGGTTTTCAGAACTTTTGAATGGGATTGAGTAAACCAGTAATTACTTTTACAACATCTTTTTTTTTTACTTTTGTATGAAACGGCTTGAAACAGCTTGTATGTTGCGTATAGTTAAATGGCTATATTTGAAATTAAAATGAATTAGTTTCCTGTCACAGGTTATATAGCTATAATTTTACACGACTATTTATTAAATGTTCATATTTATTATCTGTACCTGAATAAATCTGGTATGAAAATGAAAAATTCTAGTATGGTATGAAAAACCTATTTCCAATTGTCTACTTCCCATAATCTCCAAGTAGCTTCAAAACCAACGACTACTTGGAGGCGACATTCATTTTAATCCTCCCGCTGCCGGGATCGATCGATCATTTCTGGTTCAATAAAAACAAATATCTTTTGCGCTTGAGTGAATCCTCGAATCTCGAAGCTTAGCCTTACGCCAAACCTCAGCCCGGGCTGCAAGAACCATCACCATCACCAACACGAACCAGCACTAGCAGATCATGTTTGCTCGGCTTTCATTTCCATCTATTCATATGTCATCGGCAGTCGAGTCAGCACCCCTCCGGGCCAAGAAGTCAACCATTTTTCATCTTTAGAAATGATGAAGATGTTGCAAAAAATTCCTCCCATTCAAACGCACACACACATGCTAGAAGAGAAAGCAAGCCCCACAGCCTTTTCCCCCGCTCCGGGTTCGTCCCGGAAACGATCAAACCCAGACGATTAGAGTGTTCAAATATCATTTTAGAGAGCGGAGGGAAAAAACCGCCTTCCCCGTTTTCGTCTAAGTCTGCTTGCTTCGTTCTTATTTTCGTTATGTCAACGCGCGAGTGTGCCCTGGAATGGAAAACACATCTCGATCCATGTGAAGGGAAGCATAAGAAACAGTAATAACGCCACGTAATCATTTCCCTTTGCCCCCCGGGAGCGGCAACAGCAACGCAACGTCAATGTTGACCCGCCTTTGACTTTACCACACGCCCAACCAGCGGTGGTGGTGGTGGTGGTGTTGGTGGAGAGCGATCCGTTTCCGCTTTGCACCAGTCATCATCCTAATCCTCAAAAACCGCTGTCGGCTTGCTGTGCGAGAATTTGTATTTTTTCGGATTTGCGGATGCTATTAGTTCAGCCGGATTGAAACACCAGGGGAAACCGGGAAGGAAGTGCCAGCGGTATGGTAAGGACTTGATGGGGGAGGGGATTTTTTGTTCACGCTCGGCCCATTTCTTGCCATCTTGTTTGCCGCCGAGGAAGTGGAGCAGAGATAACAGAGCGACGGGAGATTGAGACGTTTTGTGGGTAAATGATGCTGTTTTCATTTTGTTTTGAGGTATTCGAAGCTTTAGAACAGATTAAGGTTTTGACGAAAGACGTATTTTTTTTACCAAGGAACATTCATGCATTGAAACGAAAAAATAGAATCAACATTACCTTTTACCAGTTTTGTAGAATAATTTTAATATACTGTGTAAAAATAGAATAAAAGTTGGCTTATTGACAAAAGTAAAGAAAAACATTAAATTTAACATGACTAAAGAGGACTTATTAAATTGTATTCATCTTTATGCGTTAAATTCCAATGGGAAAAACGAAAACTGCATAAAAAAAAAAACAATATTCGTGCTGCATTCGCTAATACAAACAGTAAAATGTAATGGCAAAAAAGCAAGCAAAAACACCATCTGCCATCACTCACTCGCTGTAAACGCCCGGGACTGATCCAAGCTGCCGGGACGGGAAATGCGTGCCGGCAGGAAATGGAAAATGTGAAGAAACTTTTCCCATTTTCAGACGCGTAATTTAAAGCACTGAAAAGGTTCGGTTGCTATGGCTCGGGCTTGGGCCAACAACCCTCCAATGCACTCTCACGTTGCATACGTTGGTTTCCCCCACGTCACCTCCTACACCGGGGAAAGCCCTGGCGAAGGAGGTGAAAGCGTTCCGGGTGGGGAAGGTGCAAAGAAGTTGGGCAAATAAAAACTAATAAAAAAGTTTTTTAATTGAAAAGTGATTTTCCACTTGGCTTGTGCATTCGCCCGCTGGCTGGTTTCCCTGTTTCCCGATCGTTTCAGTGGTCCGATCGAAAACAAAACGTTCACTGCAGTGCAAGTCGCAGCGGGTTGTGCATAATGTGGCGTGTGGGGAAAGCGCGAGGACGCGACACACACACAGTAATTGCAATGTGCACACAGGGATACATTTTTGCCTCACAGAACAATCGTCTTTCGGTCCGTTCCCCGGGAGAAGCTTTTGCCCTGCCGTTGCCAGTTGGACCCTGCCGATGTTCTGTTGTTCATTTACACGTTGGTGTGTTGTCAGCGCGTGGCTTCTATTGCCCCCCCCCTCCCCCCCCCCCCCCTCTAAGGTCTGCCAAGCCATTTGATGGGTCAATGCCAGAACCAATCTACCCCTTCAAAGGGGGATGGTGTTATCGGAGTGGAAAGGAAATTGTATTTTGCACCTCGCACCAAAACCAACGCTTGAGTTCTCGTTCGTACCGTCGAGTTTTAATAGTGCACGGAACCGGTTTTATGGCCGTAGTAACATCACCGGAACTCACCGCCATACTTTGCCAAGTCGGTCGAGGTCGGTGCATAGTGTATAATTAAAGTTTAAACAAGTCCAACACGCTAGCCTGTTCCGGCGCGGGCGGAAGGGTGGCCGTTAATTTAGCGCCTTTATGCTCGGGTGAAGGAATTGGTGGCAAACGGTTGAAGCAGAAAATCCATAAAAGCTTATGTGGTATGTTGCCTCGCGAGGGTGTAAGAGTAATTGAGTGTAATTTTTAACCTCACTTTTAGCTCACCGTTTGAGCTATCATGAGTTTAGCGGACAGCAGGGACATGTAGACACCAATCACCTGGAAGTGACGTTTAGTGGAATAGATTAAAGAAAAGGATAGATATTATGTGGTTAAGCGTTGTTTACAGGTAATTTCCCAGAAAAAGGTATCGTTTAAGGTATTTGGCCTATATCAATTGTTCACAGGTTCTAATTCATGATGCTATTTTGTTTTTTTCAATGAAAAATGAAGCGTTTTCAAGAATTTGCAATAAACCATTTTCAAGGCTAAGAAGTTAAATTTTCTAATAAGATTCCTACAAATGGAATAGAAATTAGTCACATTTTTTGTACTGTTTCGAATATTTTTCCTTATATGCAATTGACTTTTAAAAAGCTGCGAATTGTCCTAGCTTCGGCTGCGAAAAAAGCTGCGAAAAGTTCATTTGTTGAGTGTGTATTCTAAAAGAGCTATTTGCTCAACGAATTATTTCCTTAACTTTACAAGCATTTTACGAGAATTTTATGGGCAATAAACTGTCTAATATCCGTGATAAACTATCCAAAGTACTGGTTTTTGTTGGTGACTTCTTTTTTCTTTCTCAAGTCTCAAGACTTCTCAAGTCTTTAGCTTGTATACTATTTTACCGCTACCTCTTTTCCTTCCAAAAAGGCAATTGCTTTAGATAATTAATTGAGTAATGCCTTCATATGGAGCGGAGAGCTTGCAATTATTATCTTTTTTCAATAATGTTTTTCAAGCCTCGGAATTCCATTGTTTCCCATAAGCACTGTGAAAAGCTTCTTAGTAGCCATCTTGATCAATAATCTCTTCGCTTCACTCGTTTCAAATTGTTAGACGGGGAAAAAAAGAGATTACTACATTCTTCAGCATTTCCTCTCCACAAACCAAAGAATGTAATAAACCAACCGTGCTGAAAATGAGCTCAACCCCTCCCCAACCCCAATCAAACCACACCCGGTGCGATGCGGTTTAGGGGAAAGAATTTTAATCAAAAAGTCCAACGCAAAACATACGACCACTCATCATCAAATGCTGGTTTTGTGTTTGTTGAGCTGCTGAAGGATCCAACCAAAAGGAAGAAGAAAGATTGCTTGCTGCGTAAAGTGTGAAATAAAGCATCGTTTGGCTGTCGGCATTAAGTTCACAATCCATCGTCACCTTGGCATGGGTCCATTAACAATAAAAAAGGGTGACTAAATTCACGGTGCCACAAGTAAAATGAAAGGAAGCAAACCAAAAAAATAAAAAGCAACTATTTGCCACAACAATACGAAAGGCAAACAACAGAAAGAAGGACCCAAAGGGACAACCTCGATCGGTTCGAATAAAAGCCTTTATTTTTACCACTTGGCCAACGAAAAGTGTGAACCGGAAAAACAAATAAATAAATAAATCCAACTCAAAAAGGCGCTAGTGGCGGTGCTCCTTAGTGCGTTGGTTGGCCGCTTTCCTTTTGCCACAGCAAAGCTTTGTGCTTTTCCAAAACGTCATCCACGCTAACCGCCCTCGGACCCTGCACAGACGTGGACTGGAATGTTTCTACTGCTGTTGGAATTGAAGCAGAAAGAAAAGAAATAAATAATTCGTGTCGCAACAACACAAAAAAAGAAAAGAAACAAGTACAAGTAAAATAAAATTGAACTGAAAAATAAGCTTTGCCACCCTGGGTATGGAATTCCGGTCCAGTTCACAGGTTGAGGGAGACCGAGACACCCTTCGACTGCCCTGCGTTCAATGCTCTACAATGGTCGAGCGCGTTCTAGCTTCAGTTCGATGAAAATTAAAATTGTTTAGATTGTTTTCCTTTCTTTTTTTTGCTTCGCTCTCTCCTAAACATTCCTGCCCTATGGCACATTCAATTTCGATTTCGGTCAGATTGTATACTTCCTGCTGTTTGGATGGTGGCAAAGGAGCAAAGAATACCCTGCCAAAAAAAAGAATACTTTTTTCGAGTTTCAAATCGAGAATTCAAGCAAAAAAAGCAACCAAAAATAGCTCGCAAAGCTGTGCCCTGTTTGGTATTTAGAAACAATTGAAATTCGTTAAGATTGTATCGGTGAAGCAGCTCAAGAAGCGAAAAATCAACCGGCTGCAAGACTACGCGATGCGGAGCCATCGTCTGGAAAAAAGAATGTTTATTTCCTTTTGCTTCCTGTCTTGAGCGTCTTGACCGTTGGCTTATTGTTCGTTGTGCTTGCCAGTTTAAAGCCACATTGCACCGTTTCACCTTTAAAGAATTTGTTTCGTAGCCATCCAGCCGTACCAGCCGAGCTTTAAATAATTGAAGCTGATTAAAAACTATCCTAATTGGAGCTTTCGGAGCGTTGTGTGCATCGTTAGCAACGGACCACGATAAACCTTGTTAGATTCACCCTTCACTGCTGCCACTAGCCAAAAGATGCCTTCGCCTCGATTGGCACCGAAGAAGACATTTTCTAGCCATTTAATTATTCATGGTAATGAAGAGCACATAATTCCCGCTTATCAGTCGAAACGTCCTTTGTGCTGCTTCTCCGTGCGCAAGCGAAACCCCCGTAGTTCCACCGATCCCAAGCAGAGCAGCCGGTTCGTCGTCGGTCATGTGTTGTTAAATTTTAATATCAACCACTTTCTTGGTTGAAGAGCACTCGCATCGCCGCAAAGAGTGGAGCTGTATCCCGTGTATCATTTGCTCTATCCTTTGGTGTTGCCCTAATCCATCCAGCTTGATTTGAAGTCGCGCTGTAGAACCAAAGAAAGGATTCCGCACAAAACTGCCAATCGACATCTTGCAGCGGTTTTCGGTAGACAGTGTGTGTGTAATAGTATGTGTAAGTGCGGTCAGGGCATGTATTTTAGATGACGCCCGAATAACCCCTTGGAATCGTCAAGTGTTTGCGGTATTTTGGTTAAACTTAAACCATCCCAGTACCCAGTTTTACATCGTCAGCCACTCGCTCAATATCAAACTTTGGCTCGAGAACATTCTACCTCTGGATCGATTCTTCTGTTTTATGGCAAAATAAAGAATTAAAAAAAACCCTACACACTCATTTTGCACCTCTTTCCTGTGCCAAATTATGCACCAAAAGTATATCCCTTTCCAGTGCGACCCTCTCGTCGGCCGGGAGGTTCCATCGTTTCGGGATTAAAATGGCGCAATAACTTAAACATGGAGAGGTAGTGGTAAAACTTTCCAGTCGTTTCTACGTTTCACGTTCAGCACCCGACGTTAATTCAATTTTCAATAATTGATTAACCCGGATAAGCGATGAGTTTTAATGGCATTTCTACCCGGCGATGGCATCGACCTGCAGCCGTTGATTGAAGTTTGCTGTTCTGAGTGAAGGCTCTGGTTTATTTTACTGTTTCGAATGCGAAAGTGTTGAGGAATTTATGCGCTAACGATCTGCTGAAGTTAAATGAAGCTCCAATCAAAGATTCATGTGCGTTAGTGGAGGAGATTATAGTGACAATTGAAAACTGGGGACGCCTACGTTTTGAGGGATATTAAGCGGAAAGAGTACAGCAATATGTTTAGTTCAAATGCTTCACTGAAGTTCAAAATTTAAGATTTTTCTGCCAATATATCATATTATTTCATGAACATAGTATGAAAAAAAATCCTTATTGTCATAGGAAAGAGAAAAATTAGTAAAATTGTCAGGATTATGTAGACTATCTTGACCAACCTAATCTTGTTACTCAAATAGTGTAATTTTATGTTTAATCTTAAGCCTATTAAACGTTCTTGTTTCTCAACTGCAGGCAATATTTTGAAAGTTTAACTTGCATATTATCACTGCCTTCTTTGAATATTCAACTAAAAATTATCAAAATGTTCAAGAAAAGCAAGTAGAAACGATACATGTAACTGCTTCAAGCTTTTCTTTACTAATCCCCAACTTAAATGATTTAAATGCATTCTGAAGCAACCTTTCCAATATATTGTTTCTGAAATGTTTGCTAAAATAATACACCCCCGTTTGTCAGCTGACAAATAAACAAACTGTTATTCTGATTTAATTATCCCCTCGCTTATTCTTCTCTTCATTCTCAGCAACATGCATCTCTGTCGACAAAACAAAAGCAGACTTATTACTCGCTGTAATTGTAATGGAAACCCCTTTGCCTGACAATAAAATAATACCACACACACACATATGTCCACATACCTCCAATCCCTTTCAGCGATTGCCATCCTCACGTCACGTGTTCCACCGGGAAGGGCGCGGGAGACGCGCACGGCACAAAACAACAACGCGAATGCTAATGATGACATATCCAAGGGAATGAACTGTCACTCTAAGAGTGTCTCTGGAGCAGTCGCCACCAGAAAGCATAATGTTTGCCCACAAACAGAGTCACAAACATAAACACGCGCGCACACACGCGCGAACCTCCACGCACAGACACTTAATTTATGCACTCCAATTATCAACGGCATAAATTACCATCGGCAAAACCAGTTGCACCGAAAAGCTCACTTTCGCTTCTTTCCGGCACGCTGGTCGTACTTTGCCGTACAGTGCCGGATATTGGTCCCGGCCTGCCATTGCCAGCATGCTTGTTCCGTCCGTCGGTCGGTCGGTTGTGATGAAATGCTCATGCATATTTACTTACTCATTAAACTAATTGAAACTAATCTCGCACGGTTCAGTGAGTGCAAATGAAAAATTTCCCATGCAAACAAAACGGATGGGAAAAGTGATGAAGAGAGAAAGACAAAGAGAGAGAGAGAGAGAGAGAGAGAGGGGGGGGGTTGGTGGGAAATCCTAATGCTAATACTGTGACAACAAACTACTACCACCACGGCTATAGCGGTGGCACAGTACAAACATAACAGCAACGACAAAAAAATGGCCACAGGAAAATCACGACCAACCGTACGACATCTACACTGTAATCAGAAATTTCCCGCTGGGAGACAGTTGGTTGGCCCTGCTGATGGTTTCGGTTGCTTTGGTTTGGTTGGTTGGTTGGCTGGTGTGTTTATGGTTTATGTTTGCCATGATGTTTGCGGAAACTTCCCCTTTGCTGTCTGAGCCGCTCCACCATCGGGGGGCACTGTCTGCAGCAGCTGTCTCGTTAGTTTATGCGTGAGCGACACCGAGAAAGGGAGAGACCAATAGCCGTATCCGGGGGAGAAAAAAAAACCTCAAGGAAAGCTAACACAACATACAGGAGAAGTTTGTGCATTTAAGCTTCCTCGTGCTCGTCAGAGGCACTGTTTGTGGTGGGACCAATTTGGAGCAATAGAAACAAACGTGCAGACGGGATGCAACTGTACGCCCGGCACCGTATGTCATGTCCACTCGGTCCCGTGTTGTACAGCGTTCGTACTCAACACAACAAAAACAAAAGTACACGGTTTCTGCTACACGATAAATCCATTAACGGGCAGTATACTTCTTACCCTTAAAATGACCTCGATTTTGTTTTTTAAACACACTCACACACATATATACAGACACCGTTGTCACACTTCCGCAATCGAACAATGCCAAATCTGAACTATACAAAACTGTGTCACCGTGTACATGCGGACTAGCTAATGACGGTAACAAAAAAAAGTTTACACTCAGCATAAGTGTGAATGTTTTGCTTTGTTTTGCGTACAAACCGACACCATCGCGTTCTTCGGTTACGGTGTGAAAAATGTGCCAACGTTCGTAAGCATTAAATGTGCTCCGCTTTCTGAATCATTATGTCTTAAGTTTTTTTTTTATGCTTCTTTCTCGACGTTATTATTGAGCGACTTGAATTTCTTTCTTGTTGCGCTGACAAGACTTTAAATTGAACAAAAAATGTTTTTTTTATCATAGCTCGGAGGTTTCACATGTAATGTTATGTCAGGTTTCTCGTTTGTTTTCTTAACATAAAAAAAAAATAAATTAAAAAAAGAACCAAATGGCAAACAATTTATAACATTTTCTGCAGAAAATATATTCATTTATTGAATAGTTAATTTTAAATTGTTCAAAAAATATAAAAATATCCTAAAATTTTCTAAATTTATACAATTTGGGCTTTACTTTATACGAAGAATATACAGTGGTGCGTATTCAATATCGGACACTTTAACGAACTTCACATCAAAGTCCGGCGGCTCTTCCTACTTTGCGCTTACTATCCATACATCAATTTCCCAGAATTACAAATCGTCATAAAAACTGTTCAGTAGGCTTCTTTTATACACGTAGGCCTTTCTACACGGAAATGTGAATTAAGAATCAAAAATAAATTTTCTATGGGAATAACGAGAAAAACATAATGACATTGTTGGTGGTAGAAAGATCATCCGAATTGGAAATGTCCGATTTTAAATACCCACTGTAATATATTAAAAAGTTTGACACAGTTATTTTCTAACTTTGGGGCCCTTTCCGTTTGAAGCTCGTAGGCTGAAATTTCAGCCTGTCAGCTGTTTGCATTGTATACCAGTTTTCAAGCAGCTATCTAAGTGAGTACAATATACAGGTGGGCCTTTCCCAAGGTGTATGAATTTAGAAGGCTGATTTTTATCGCTTCTGCTTCTGAATGAAGATTGTAAGAGTGTTTTGAGTATTTGTCAAGCCTCCAGAAAGCTCGTTGGAGCAAAAGTTTTCACACGTTCTGTTAAAAAGTGATATTCAAATTTGGTTATAAAAAATGCTATGAGTCCACCTGGACTACATACACTTTGATTCCAGATTCGATCACCTGATTTCTTTAATCCACCTTGGGATAAATGTAAACAAACCCGTGTTTTCGAGTAGGTACTCGAATCTAATTCTAGCTTTTAGGCTAAAATTTTCTAGACTGAAAATCGCAGGCTAGTTTTTTGTGTGGTTTTGTATGGATTGTTTACATGATTTCAGCCTCCAACTGTCAAACTCCATACAAAAAACTAACTAGAATCGTGAAGGTCCCCTTTAACTGTAACTATTCCAGTCATACAATGTCAGATTTTGAACATCAGCCGACTAATTTTGAAATATTCCTATATTGTCCTATAGTCCTATATTATATTGAAATCTACCTTAAAGTGCTATGCAAGTACACTGTAGAATCTCTTGGTAGTATCAATATCAAAATAAAGAAATAAGAAACCTTATAAACAATTAGCTATGAAACAATAAAGGCTACTTAATTATATTATTTATTTAATTTCGTTCCAATTTCTTCGTAATCATGAATACAATTCAACTTGCCTAAATAACAACATTTCATCTGGTCTTGTTCTAAAATGGGAAAACAAAACAGCTTCCAATGCCAAAACAAGCTTATAGAATTACTCCAGCAATTTGTTGCATGATGCCGCAACATTAGTACATCAAAACTGATACATTTTTTATCAGATCCGATTATATTTATGAAGTATATGTGATTGTGATATGAGTTATCTTACCTATTGAATTTTCTTATTTTCATTACAGATTGAAGTAGCTCAAACAAAACCTTGTACGACGGACTACTGAGCAAACAAGTAAGTTTTGTTCCTACACACTGTGTTTGATTGAACTTTGACATTAAATTTATGAATTTGTTTAAACAAAGTCATAGAAGCTACATTATATACTGTTGATTCTGCAAATTTCGAACAACGCAATATAACGGCATTATACTACAGCAATCAGCAATCCCTTCATTATAAAACCACAACCCACAGAATTGAAGCGTTTCAATCGTTGCATTAATCCTCTTCGCCAAACTGATGCCCAAGTTGCACTGATGGCTGTACAAACAATTCCCATTTCATCACCATCATTCACGGCTAATTATGTGTTTGTTAACTTTTGACGCGTACGCAAAGGGACGAAACACAACACACACACACACACTCGCAAATGATTTCATTATTCAGCTCCCGGTCCACAGGCAGCGTGTCGGTTTCGGGATGCAAGTTATTAACAGTCTTATTTCCGTGCCTCATTTCTCATTAACGGAAACCCTTCATCATAATGGCATTAAGGTGTGGGTGTGTGCATGGGGTAGATGACACAAAAATGACCCGCCCGACACCCGGTTGGCAATGGAGCTAATTATGAAATCAGTGACAATATCCCATTACCGGCAGGTTGGTGTGGCAGTAGCGAGTTCCCTTTTGCATCGGTTATGCTGCTGCATTATTCAGTACCACCATTCAGAACGAACGAGCAAGCAGGGCAGGTGGGTTTTGTAGACGAAACAAAAAAGAAAGCGAAAAAAGAGCCCACAAACCACCGATTCTCCATATGGCCATCGATTGGTTTGCTGCAGCTTCGAAAGCGCCGGACACCGGACGAGGAATTAATTATTGGGCCGGGCATATTGATCGGGTCCGGTGGATTGTTTTCGTCTACAGCTGGAAACGATTATTTGCGTTTTCGCTTTATCAGGGCAGGATGTCGATAAAAACGCTTCTTCTTTTTTTTGTCTATTGCCTGGGACAAACCAACCCAGCTGGGACCAATTTGATGATGATGATAAAGAAACCTCTTTCCTCTTATAATCTTGTGAGTGTGTGTGTTGCCATCAACGCATCATGCAAATGCAAAAATCATCTCCTCGTGCCAGCTGTTGCACAAAACGCTCTTTTTGTTCCTCCCATTTCGGATGCTTAGAGCCGCACCAACACCCATCGAACAAAACACACAGCCACAGTTTACGCATTCTAACATTCGCCAGTTTTATTATCACTCGCTCACGCCAAAACATCAGCCAGAAAGACAGCTTTTCACAGAGACTGGGTGGTTTTCTTTTTTTTTCGCCAAAAACCTTTCCTCACTTCGCGTCGCACTCATTCCGCATCAGCTTCCGATTCGGCCTGCTCGAACGCACGGTATCCGCCATGATGGCCACCGTACTGATGGACGCCAGCGTGTGCCGGAGCGCACGGGACGGGCGCTACGTGGGGTGAGCAGGAGACGAGCAGGTTCGAGCCGCACGGCACATGATGCCCGGCCTTGCCGCCGTGGTAGCCTCCGTGGTGCATCGCCGGTGCCGGTGCATGATGGTAGGCCGCCGGTTTCGGCGCTGGCTTCGGATGCGGTGCATAGCCACCGTACTGTGCGCTGCAGCTCAGCACGCACACGCCCAAAAGGAGAGCCGCTACGACGGTGAAGGACTGCATCGTTGTCTCTGGGGGGGAGGTCGAATTGGCTTTGAACGAGTGGACCGAACAGGCAGAAAGACTAGATGGCGATGATGAAAGATCGAATTGACGGAACACCTATTTATAGGCCGACACACATTGCTCACATTTGCTGCGGTACGGAGACACACGCTTAATCTGCTTGCCAATCGAAGAAGTGTAATTGATTGGTGAACAACATCATGACTTTTTTTGTTTGCTTGTTTTGTACTTTTTGGGGGAAAATTCGGCTTAACATGGAATAAGTACACGCTGCTTGCCCTGGGTTCATGGTTGTTGGCAGTGTGTTGAATCGCAACCAAAAATCAAAACATCCTCCGCAACTTGAACTTAAAAAAAACCGTCTACCATGCACTTTTTTTCATACGCTCGTTCATTGAACCTCCTCAATCAATCAAACGTTTATGGGACAGTTGTCAAAAAGACCTTATTTCCTTATTTTTGTTTTGTGTATGGGCGTTTGCCCCCTTTTCCTATCGGCCGTACATTGACCGGTCGCAGCATTTCGATTGTGTCATTTTTGCCCCCCGTCGTACGCTTCTGCAAACACTTGCACTTTTTGCGTGGAAAGGGGCGAAGGAAAGCCCCCCCCCCCCTTGCGGCACCACAAACTTCTCATATCCTCGTCCGCCGGGCTCGTCCGGTTGTGCAGCGTCGGGTGTAAATTGATTCGCCATTCGATATTTATGACCCACCGTATGTGTGGTCATCGTTGGCAACACACTTTACGCCCCGCGAGGCGTTTCGCTGCTAATCGTTTTTCATGCCGGCGTGCGGGCGCGCGCTAGTTGTTTTATGCACGAGAGGGAAAATTTAACTTGCGGGTTCTGCGAAGCGAAAATTATGCTTCGGGTTTGAAATGGTGCCTTTTTGTTTTTTTGCTGCTGTGCATTCAACCGAACGAGCCTCATAAATTGAGTCAACAGCCGGAGCGAATGGTGGCGATAAACTTTGGACCCCGAGCGACCGAGCGATGGGTGGCGATGTATTTTAAAGCGTTTTTTTATGAATGAATGAAAAGCACTTTAATTGTGGGTTCAATTTGTATTATTTCTGTTTATTAATACAATTTGCTAATTGAATGAATTCAAAATACCAGATGCATTGCTCCTAAAACTAGCAAATGGAAACATTTTTATCTGATTGAATTTATAAAAAAATTAATATAAAAAAAACACATAACTGATCGCAATAAAAAATTATCCAAAATAAAATGAAAAGCAAGTAAATATCTACTGGACTGAGGGTTTTTGAAGGATGTCTAATGATCTTTTGTCAATGATGTATGTTTTAGCAAAGAGTTAAATCTTTTATATTACAACAAGGATAATTTCACCATGGTTCAAACTTTTTATACAAGAAAAATGGTCCAAAAAGCCATTTTGTGTTTTGTAAAATTATTAAATTAATTGAATTTATCATCAAAAATGTTTATTTAATACTCATGCACATAGAAAACCAACATTTATTACCTAAAGAAACTTAATTAATCAATATTTTACCTTAATTTCTTGTTTAGATTGCCTAGTAAAGGCAAATATTTAATCCAACTAAATAAAAATAGAAGATTTAAATAGTATTGATTCAAATTTTTGCGATTTTTTTTTTAATTCGTAGTTTTATGAAGCAATCGATAGACACTTTAAATTATTTGCTATAAAATATTAACTTCACTTCATTTTAGCAGCAATCGATTAATATATATATATACAATATTATTCAGATATTGATGTTTTTCACCAAAATAATACATATTTTGAAACGATGATATTTTCATTTCATTGAATCGCCTTTCCTCCAGTTTCAATCTCAATCATCAGCTCAAATTGCAAACATTGTTTTTTTGTGTGCTCCTCCCCCTATAACACCTATAACACCACTTCACCCGATCGAACTAAAAACAAATTTCAGTAGAATTGTTTTCCATCGCATCCCAATTTCCTTCTGCCGGTAAACAGTTGACAGTAGGCTCAATCGATCGTTTCGCGTAATCCTATCCATCCTAGGACGGATTTATTTTCACTCTATTTCGCGTAACGCGCTGCCAGCTGGAATCACTTTTGGCAAACACACACACACACATACAACGCCTGTGCTTTGATTTTCTTGCTTCACATACAATCAACAACCAAGCTTGAGCTTAGCTTGACGCGCCCAACAAACAAAACGTTTCATCAAGTGGGTACGGATTGGGCGAAGGAAAAAAAACACGAACCCATGACAGGAGCCAAAAATCGCAAAACCTCGAGTGTACGAGGCAATCTCGGTGCAGATCCGCGAAGCGCTATCTTTAAATTAATGCCATACCAATTGAATGAATGTGTGCTTTCGTAAAGTTTCCCCTGACAGAGCTCGCCCGCCAACGACACTGTTTGAAGTAAGTTTTCTGCCACGTAACGATATTGGATCCGTTCTCATGTGGAAGACATTTGGTTTTTTTTTAGCATTTTTCACTTTTTACGCTTTCCGCGAGATGATATCACACCACTCAGGAAACACGATACGGTTGACGGTTTCGAGACTTTAGCGTAGGAAAGATTAGTGAAGAAAAATAAGGCTAGCGGGAAGCGGGCGAACGTGTTGAGGTGCTGAAAACACGCCACCAACCGTGTGCCCAACACGGTTGTGTGAGCGAAAGAAAGCATTGGAGGTGGAATTTCGACGAATGCTACCTACAGCGAGACAGTAAATAGAATTTCATCTCGAACGTCTTATCAATCTGGGGCATGGGCGGCGCCGGGAAAGAAAAACTCCTTCTGCGATAAGAAAACAAACAAGCTTACTGCAGTAAATCGAACTACCAAGAAAAGAGGTTGGGCAAGAGGAAGAAGATGTATTAGCAAGCAGCCAAACAAAAACAAATCACAAACAATTTCGATCCCTAGAAGCGGTAGGACAGACACAGAGAGCGAACGGCACACACACACAGAGATAAATACGGGGAGGAAAAGTTTTCCCTCCCGAACCGAAAAATGCTCCTTTAGCGCAAAATGGCGAACCGATCAGCGATAACAATAATGCTGGTATGAAAAAAAATAAAACTCCTCGCAAGCAGTAAGCTTTTCCCGAGCGAGGCGCCGATCAAAAGCATCAAAATCAAATGCAAAAGTTCAGCGATTTTCTTTGTCATTCCGTTTACGATTCGAATGAATATGGTGAGGCGACCTTCGGCTGATGGTTGGATATCCAGGGCCCAGCAAACCATGGGAGCTGAGCATCACAACAATCAAAATGAAAAAAAGGAAGTACATTAAAGGAAGGGAAACTTTTTGCGTATTATTTATAACAGACGACGCAGTTCGATGCTGGTGATTGTGGGGAATAAGAAACACAAATCGTTTAGCTTGTAAATTATTTTTATAGTTTCACAACAAGCAAACGTTCGGCCGCAGTGAGGCTGTATATTTACTGAAGGGTTTTGTTTGTTTTTCTATTTAAAATTTGTGAGTTTTGAAGCTCCTCTTCCAGGCTTGTTCAAGAGCTCTTGCAATAGTTTATTGGATTATCAATTTTTTGCATTGTAAATTTTGATTCCACATTTAAATACACAGGCAATTAAATGAATTCCATCTCGGAAATTCCATTAGATGAAATCGAGCTAGGATTTCCTTTTTTATGTATTTTATTGTTTCAGTTATTACTTCTGAAATAATAAGCCTTATTTTATAATTGAACACTTTCAATATAAAGGAAATGTTTGTAGCCAAATGATCATTGTTTCAACATTAGAAAGAACTGGATTATTTGCAATACATTTGAAGTTACACGCAAAGTTCAATGTAAAATGACCATCTCTTTGCAAATGGTCACAATTTGTTGATATCACGACAAATTTTAGCAATACTAGTCATAATCACTGATCTTATAATTCTTGTGTAACAGACATTAAAAGCAACTAGTTTTTAACAAATGTTCTTTGATATTTTTTTTTACTATTTTTAAGGTAAGAACTATTCCTTCAGATTTGATGATTTGTACGTATTTTCGGGGCGTAATTTCATCGTAAACTAAAGCGTTCTATCATTTATCTTAACAAGCAATATTTCATTGTTTTTCACCAACTGCTGAGGCTGCATTTTGTTGAAACAATCTCTTTTCCTTAGTTTCCCGCACTATCGCTCTTCTCCCCAACGTTCGTCTCCCTTTTCCGCTCGTTATATTTTCTTATCGTTCACAAGTTGATTGCCACTTGTGATTTCTCGTTCCTGTTTTTGTTTTTGTTTCACTCGGAGGGACCAAAACAAAAAAAAACTTTCCTCCGTCTTTCGGGGTGACGGTAGGCGCGAAAGAAATCTATCACAGCGGTCGCCGGAAGAAGGGGAGCCGCCCTTCCGAAAAATGGACTTCAGGAAGGTTTCTTTCGTGCCCCTTTCGGGAAGTGATGAACAAATAGGAGGAGAGAGGCAACGTGTGCAAGAGAGAGAGAGAAAGAGGGGTTAACGTCGGCTGCCATTAGTTTGATAGTATCGCTTAACAATCGTAGCTTCACAATTCCTTTTCTGCCCGTTGCTGGCTAATGAGGGTAGTTTCCTTTCTTGTTTTGCCCGCCCACCGAGCGAAAGTTGGGCAAACTCCATCCCAAAAACCCGAAAAGAAGGGGAAAAGGAAAAGCCTCCCGTTTTTCTCTCCCTCTTTCAGGCAGCAGACGATAACTGACTTCCCGTCCCATCCCGGTCCCAAAAAACCCTTGTCCGACTTCAGTGAATGGATCTCATTTGTCAGCACACCCACTTGACAGACTCCCTCGCTTTCCGAGGGGATGAAGCGCAAGTTTTGCCAGCGCGCGGCAACACAACTCGTCAAACTCGTTGAGGTTTTTCCGCCACCGTTCAGAAATTGGCTGCGGTGGAAATGGGCGCACCCGGACAAAGTTTCTGTCCCGGCTGAGCTCAGCATTATGGTCTTACGCGTGCGGCGGCCGATACGCATCAAATTTCTTTGCCGTTTCGAATTTGTTCGATAGCGTGGAGTCGCCGGCGGTGGGACGACCGGCAGCCAAACAACGATCCCCAACGATCCCCGACGAACCCATAATCCGCAACATATTGGCGGCAGTAAAATGTGAAGTGGGTTGAAATTAATTTCTGCCAACATGTTTTCGAACCTTGGCTTGGCAAAAGTTTTAATGCAGAGGGGTTCGATGCTCGGTGGCACTAGGATATAGACACGGATGTGCAATTTGCCATCTCTCGTCCGGCCCCCAACACTTGTGTTTCACCGAGGAGGGCACGAGATTGAGATGAGCCTAATTTATCCTGATGCCGTTGTACGCCGTGTTGTTTGCCGCTAGCTGTTTTGGCCGTTTCGTTCTACACTTTGCACTAAGACCTCATTTCTACTTCACTCAAGCGCGCGCCAACGCTGGTAACAAGTTGTGATGAAGCGATTTTATAAACCATTGCGTTCGTACGTTTGAAATTATCATTTCCGAAGCCAGGACAAGCCCGCAATGCTCCGCCGGCACATTGCTTAGGTACGCAAGATTAAGAAATTGCTTCCGATCGATTTCGGGAGCAGGCAGCAGGTTTTGCGCGCGAGTGGAATGTGGCATAGTGATGCCCCGAATTGATGGCATCCGATAAATCGTTCGTGTGGAAATGGAATGGAAAAGTTTTTGCCCGAGCCAAACGACAGCTCTATCACTTGCTGCTGTGCTGTGTGCTCGATGGGAGATCAATATTGATGCTCCAAACTGGGCGCTAATTAATTGAAAGTAAATTCACAAAGTTAAATAAAAGGATCCGGAGGGACTGTTCATGCGATGCTAATGGATTTGATGTTATTATGAGCCTCGTGTCAATGCTGAGCAATTATTTTAAGAAAATACCTCTTACTCACACAAAACTAGCCTGCAATTTTCAGATTATGAGGCCCTTCACGATTCTAGTCAGTTTTTTGTATAGAATTTGACAGTTGGAGGCTAAAATCATGTAAACACTCCATACAAAACCATACACAAAACCAGCCTGCAATTTTCAGTCTAGATTATTCTAGCCTCAAAGCTAGAATTAGATTCGAGTACCTGCTCGAAAAATGTCAAAACCAGGTGTTGTTTACATTTATCCCAAGGTGCATTAAAGAGATCTGCTGATGGAATCTAGAATCAAAGTTTATGTAGTCGAGGTGGTCTCATAGCATGTTTTTTATAATTAAATTTGAATATCACTTTTTGACAGGATGGGTAAAAACTTTTGTTGGAACAAGCTTTCTGGAGACTTGACGAATACTCAAAACACTCTTACAATCTCCATTCAGAAGCAGAAGCGATAAAAATGAGCCTTCTAAATTCTTACACCTTGGGATAAGCCCACCTGTCTATTATACTCACATAGATAGCTGCTCGAAAACTGCTATACAATGCAAACAACTGACAGGCTGAAATTTCAGCCTACGAATATCAAACGGAAAGGGCCCCTATTTCAGCCTCTAAGCTAAAATTAGATTCGAGTACCTACTCGAAAAAAATGTCAAAACTTTCGTGTTTTCGTTCACCCCAAGGTGCATAGTGATCAACAAGTGATATTTAGAATCAAAGTGTATGTAGACTAGGTGGTCTAATAGCATGCTTTTATAACCAATTCTAAGGAAAAAGAAATGAAAACCTAACATAAAAATATAGCATTTCATGTTAATTTGTAACAAAAGATTGTATTTCCAATCGTCCTGATGCCTAACAAATGATTCATCCATATTAAAATTCTTCAAAAAATGATATGGTAAGAATATATATAAAATCTAAAATATTTTCTAATCCATCCTTCCATACAAATTTTACACCTTAATCTTCATGGATGAAAAGGATTTTGCGCTGCCCTAAGTGATCACTTCTTTTATGCTTATAAATTTTGTCCAACCCATCTTCACATGATTGCCACGCTCGTCCCACGAAAATGCCATGAAATAACAGTATGCATAAACGCTCACACAAGCACACGCCGGTGTGGACCGTAAAAAGCAGCCGCCGCCGAGCCAGTATGAAAAGGGCATAGATGCGTCTCCTCCCCCTCCTCATCGCGGCATCGATCAACTCGAGCTGCTCGAGATGAAATCATTCGAGACGATCGAAAACCCATCGAAATTTGATTGAATTTTTATTGGTGTTAGTTTTATGACACTCACACATCCCCTCCAGCGCGGCCCGATGAGAGCGACCAACCGACCGGCCGACCGACCGACCCGGCTGAGCGTGTCCCCATGCTAGCGTCCTTAAGCGAGCGACAAGCGCTCATGTTGTGTATCGCTTGATTTGCTTTATGCCTTTTTCAACGCTTTCACTCTCTATATTTCACTTGGCCGAGCTCGCAGGCAAGGATGGAATATGGGTTCGGAACAACGCCCCCGTTCCAATCCGAATCCTACCCCCCAGCTTCGTCGTTTTAGCACTGGTTTTAGCGTAGGACTTCCTCCCTCTCGCTGAAAATTGAATCTGACAGCGAAACGAGCGTTGTAAGCGATCGGTAAAGAGCAGTTTAATAGCTTTGGAAAAGCAGTAAAATTGCCCTTTCGTTGTCATGTGACGGGTTGCCTTTGGTTCTCTCTCTCTCTTTTGCTCTCTCATAAGCATCGCTTTTATGGATGAAAATTTGCAACTTTTTATGTGCCACCAAGAAGAGACGGCCATGAGAAAAGAGAGGCTGATGCACGGTTGCGTGGAAATAAAAACGCGGCGAACGAAAGCGCGAGCGACAAACGCACACAAACTACTTTCCATTTTTGATTAGTTTAAAGCAGGAATGTGGATTGGGAGATTTTCATTCGATTTAATGCACCAAACCGAAAAGAAACAAAAATCTGCACAGCAAAAGATGCACCAAGGGGAAACCACCGGTCACCACTGTGGTATGGGTTCGTGGCACTTCGTCTTATGAGGTGATAAAACGGCTCGCAAACACTATACAGTCCAGCGATAGTGTGGAAGCGATTTTATACATAATATAAAAAACCCCCAAAACTTCCCGGGGCACAAAAGAATTCCAAAATTGGGTTAAACATTTGAGCTGCTTCTTCGTCAAACCACAACTCCCAAACAAAGCAAAAAAGGGTCGTTGTGAAGGCGAAAGATGGCACCCTCAGCCTCGAGCTCATAAACCACACTTCGTTGGGTGGCTTCGTTGCGAGAACTCATAAAGTTTATGGGCCATTTTTTCCATGCACCCTCCCCCCTCTGGCCAATGTATTCTGGGTGCCGTTTTTTACAAAAAGATGCGTCTTTGGGTGGATCAAATTTTGTGGATACTTTCTTTGAAAAGAAAATCCTCTCTCTTTCTCTCTCTTTTGCTTTCTATTCTATTCGATGTGCGATGTGTAAACTGTGAAATATGTAAATACAATTCATAAAAATATGGTTCCACCACACGCCGCCGTCGGTGGAGGAGTGTGAGCGAATACGTGAGTGTTTGTGTGATGTGCGCATGCATAAATATCGGCTCATTTGGTGCGTCGTGCGAGTTCCCCGTTTTTCGTCTTTCCTGCAGGAAACAGAAAGTCACCGGATTGGAAGATAATTTGGTTTTCAAGTTCCTTTTTTTTGTTCTCGTCCGCTTTCAAACAGCGTGAAGAAGGTTTTTGGTGTAAGAGCCATAACGTGCCGCCGCCATGTTTACGGAGTTTGGTTGTGTGATTTTTGGGGGAAGAGGAAATATTTTTGGGATAGAAAGCTTGAAAAAAAACACACACACACAGAGCCTTCAAATCGGGTGTGGTAGTAGTAATCTGCTGCCGGCAGCATCATCATAAACCCCCATCATAAACAGACGAGCAGCAAGCGAACGCTACGCACCCAATGCTGAATAAACATGATTTGCGAGGATCATCAAATTGGGACACACGCAAAAAACCCCTCACTGGCAGGATGTGTGAGATGCAGCTCTGACAGAAGTATCGGCCCTTTTTCGGCTTCGGAAATATCCTTGTATCGCTCCTGTCTAAGGAACGGAACGGAAAACAAACGCGCAAAGAAATTGACGACACACAACACATCGTGTTTGCCGACTAAGCCCGTACTTGGGGACGTGATTTTAGGAATGCATAGAGAAAAGATCGACCGACACAGAGCGAGCATGGGAGTGAGAACCATCCTCGACTAATGCAACATCTGGTACTGCTTTTCGTTCACCACCCCGGTATCACCTGGGGGTGAATAATTCATCATCGCGACAGATTGTTTGGGGGCGGTTTTTTCGTTTTGTGCGGAACGTGGTTTAAGCTGATCAAACATGGCTTTGTGCTGTTTTTGCAGCAGTGGATCGGCGGAGGCACTTGCTGCCGTTGTACGTCGTTGCGTATGTGATATCTTTCCATGGTAATTTGGTTTTTGATAAGCGTATGGAAAGCTTCTTACAGGGACGATGAGGGCAAGTTCACTGCAGGTCGAAAATATAATCAAGTGGAAAAGCTACAGTCAGCAGAAGAACTTAAAGAATAATAATGTGAGTTGCTATGGTTTAAAAAGTACATTCGATGAAATTTATATAAACCCTATGTAAAAGAATCACAATATTTGTAGTGTTAATAGCAGGTTTATTGATTTTTCTTACATGAAATGTTATTACGTATCCGTATGCATACTTTTCTAATTGGTTTTCCAAATTTTACTGTTGGCTTTGCTGATTTGTATTTTTGATATTTATTTGCCTTTAAATTTTCTAGAGGGAAATATTTATAAAAACCCTCTGCAAAGGGATACAATATTTTAAACAAATTGAGATGAGAAAACTTGAAAAAAAAATTTTTGAATTTCAATATTCTCCAATGTGTCATTTAATGGGTAATGTGTTTGTGATTGCACATTTCAAAACATAAATTCATGTGTTTTGTTCGGTCGAGATAAATCTGAAATATTTCTTCAGTACATAACATTTTTGATGTCTTCTCTTATTCTTTATATTCTTAATCTATTATCTATAATATTTTTCAGAATTTTTACAAACGAATGTCAACTGATTTTAGAAAAAGCCCAATATTTGAGCTTTCAAAAGACATCTAAAAAAATCAGTTATTCAAAAATCAAAGCAATCGACAAACACCTTCTTTTCAATGTCCAAAAAACACACCCTGCGGCAAAACATCCCTTAACTCGTATCGCTTCACCATTAAAAAAGCACTCAACATACACCTTAACACCCGCACCAGCAGCAGTATGTTTAATTGAAAATCTTAAAACAAGTACCACCCCGGTAAAATTAAACACATTTTAACCTTTTGGCCACCGTACGCAGAAACGATACGACCCACCCACCCATGCCACCTTAGTGGCTCGTTAGTATTCTTCGTTAATATTTCAACAACTTGGGTATCATAATTGAGGTTAAGTTTCACCGACGGTTAGAGGCCGTAAACCAGACCAGAGGCAGAGCAGCCCGGCAGGTTGAGGTGGAAGAAAAACACGAACAAACGGATCCCCGGGAAATGTGAATTTAATGATCGGCTGCTTATACCATCTTCCTTGTGCGCCGAGGGTATAGAGGTGGTGGAGTTTATCATAATTTTCATATCATTAGCTCCCCGCACTTGACGGTATCACTGTGTGCGTGTGTGAGAGAAAGAGAGAAAGAGGATGCAAGAAATGGTTTCGCATGGAGGGAGGAGCGGGTTTTCTTTCATTTTGTGTAAAGAGAGGGCAAATTAAACGATTCTTTACAGAAAGCCATCCTCTCTCCGTCCTGTTGAAATTGAAAGGAGAACGGTAGCGAGTGGGTAAAGCGAACGAAACATGGCTAAATCATGTCTTCTTAGCCATTTGCTTATGATGAAAATGGTGCAGCTTTCTTCGAACCACCTTCGAGCAACAACGACAAACAAGGGAAAGCTTGCTGCCCCACTCAACGGTGTTGTGCTGGCGGATGGAGTGGAGCGACAGCGGTATGATAATTGGAATATTTCTTATGCACCTTTATCATGTTTTTTTTTTGTTCCTCTTACCACTCTTTTCTTTGGTACTTGCGCTGCCTTTCACTGGAATTTGTAGCTTACGGCATTTTCCGGGCCGGGACGAGACGCTGGGGCCGTTTTTCTCTCCTCTACTCTTCTGTGTTGTTTGCTATCGCTTTCCTCGGTGTGGAGCGCGCGCTGCTCGTGTCCGTTCCTGCAGGACTGCAATGAACGCGGTTGCTTTCATTTCATTTCTTATTCATGCTGCAAAGCAAGCCTAGCATGCTAATTAATGAAATACATATTGCTAAGGCATAGTAATAATAAGAAACCGTCCCCCGGTTAATGGATTCTCTATAACGTGGGCCCGCGCTGCTGCGCATAATGCCACCCATTGCTTTTGTGTGCGCTCATTGTAAATGTGCCTTTTTTTAATGTGTTATTGTACCTCTTGTGCCGTTTCTCTGCAGGAAACATCGCTGGAATGCGGCAAAGAAAAAGGGAGTCAATGCAGCCTGAACCGACCTTGGCACGACGTAACTCGTTATTATTCCCCATTCGGTAAGTAGGCAGTGTAACCCAGTTTAGATAATGAAAAGAGAAACACGTAATGTAAACGGAATAAAGTGCACTATGTATGTGTGTGTGTGTGGGAATGAATCGGTTTGAAGGGGAAACCTCTCTGTGAGGATAAAATAAACACCATTCAATGCTACCGCTTTGTCTGACGCCTCTACTGACTCCTCCTTGTGAGTCTGCAAAATCTCACTAAGAAAGCACAGCTGCAAACTGCTTTCCCTCCCATTTGCAGAGCGGCGAAGAGATGGGAAAGCAAACACTAAACCAATGAAAAATTCCACAGCAGACCTTGTTTGCACTGCTGCAGCAGTGCTTGGAGAAAGCAAAACCAACTGCTGCATTGACTCACGCTGGAAGATGCGCTGGAAGGGGTTTAAAAATCATACAGCAGAAAAATAGAATGAAATTTCCCTTCAGTCGAAGCTGCGGAAATCCTTTCCGTGGAAATATAAATAAACGCTCCGGAAAATGGAACGCGCAGTGGGGCGGGGGGGGGGTGAGAAAACAAGACGAAAGCTCTCAGCGCTTCTATAAACATAGCGCTTTTGGTGTGCTTTTTTCTTCGCTCCGGTCCAGTTGTTTGCTGACATCCAAGGATCGTTTTGTGGCCTGATTGAGGCGCGTTTTTTTCGTTTCTCTATCTCCCTCTCCCTCTCTCTCTCTTTATCATCCTTTTTTAACTATCAGCTGTTTCAACGTTCACGTACACTCTTCATTCCAGCAGGCATGCAGTCTTGGGGGAGGTTTCTGTTGAACATTTTCCTCCTCAGCTGAAACTGTCACCAATCAACAGAGAGTGGAGTATACAATGGGGAAAAGAATTGCTTAAATAAATTTGTTTTTCAAAATGAATTATTTCCATCCCTCTTGTCCCCCTAGCCTTAGCTTAGTTTCTCCACTGTTGCCGGATGACAGCTGAGGTGGATTCACTTTCGCGATGTTGTAAAACAGCTCTTTCATTGTTTGGTGCACGAGCGCATGGTTTGAGATGTTTGCCTTCAGGATGATGTTGTGCTGATGCACTGATGAGTGACAAGGACTGGTGAATTGAGAGTAAATTGTGTACCACTTTATTACATTCCATCGCAATGTGCTATAGTGCATAGTGCAGTTTTTGATGAAGTTTACTTTGAAAAGGCTAGAGAGTGAGAAAGATACGCAGGAATGAATTTTTAAATTTGATTAGAAATAGTTACTAATGGGCTCGGATTGATGAAAAGGGTTCTTCGCCGGGCCATTGGAATAATAAAATGATAAAAAAAATTCATCTTAGCGTATGCAGCAGTAGAGCCTTTTTATTGATAATGTTGGGCAAGACCGTCTTCTCGCAACAGAGTATTTGAAAGGTTTTGAAAATAAAAACATAACCAACCATACCAGCAAACTCAGTCTGGAGTTTTTCATACTTTTTCCACTGGTCATTTGTATTTTCATAGAATGTTGTTTTATGCACACTGACTGTATTGCAATAAAATATATTATTATTTAATAAAATTGACACTGAATTTGATAAAATTGGCACAGATTATCCTATCAAAATTGAATTTTCTTTTAAAATGTAACGATTTAGTGTCTTACTGTGTTAACAAAATTAAGACTTAAAAAGCTAAAATGCTTATTGACTAATCATCAAATGATAATAAATATGTAAATATTATACAGTTGAAAATACATTTTTTAAAAATAAAAATCACATTAAATTAAAAACAGGAATGGTTTCGTGACCCATACTGTTGACGTAAAGCAATGTTACATCTAAAATCCTCAGTAAACAGGCCGCAAATCATAGCTGAAAGATAAACATTCCATCCTATGCACCTGTCTACTATAAGCCAAACTCAATCCAGCTAATTGAAGGGCGAGCAAAAGGAAGCTACTTTGACCAGTTTTAGCGTCAGCTGTTTGTGCTAACGTTCCAAATTTCAAACAAGACCAACCAGACCCGTTTTAATGTTAGCCCACGCCAGCAAAGCAAAATAGTTCGTTGTGCAATTGCCCAATAGTTGCCGCACACAAAAAAGCTCTCTTTTTCGCCAACCAACCTCCCTTTCAACTCAAAAAAAACCACACACATGACACATATCAATGTTGTGGTGCACTGACGGGGGCTGCCCCTCGCACTGCAACGTACGATGGGCGTTGCGGTGGCCCAAAGGCAAAGTTTTTCCATTAACCCTTCCCTTGTTTGATACGCTCCACTGTCGAACACATATAACGTTGCTTTGCCCATAGCCGGCCCGCCGTCTCGCATACCCAAAAAGCGCATACGCCCGTAGGAACGACGACGACGACGATGATGATGATCGTGATCAAAAGCAAACATTTAATTTTAATTAAATTCATGCCCTTTCACAGCACAGCCCGCCTTACTGGCAAACGATGTAAGCTTTTGGTGAGAGGCAGAGGAGTTTTTTTTACCCCCCCGCTGATCAAGCATGATCATTGATTTGTGCTATCGAAGCTACTTCAAAGTTGAGGCACAATTTCATCGAAATTAATTGCAAAACCACTGTTTGCACAAAACGCTAGCCGAAAGCAAAGCCGAAGAGAATTTTCCAACAAGAATGGGGAGAAAAGTTCACAGTCGCTGTTCGCTGTTTGATTTTGAATAGATCGATTCCAATATTCTGTTACCAACTCCTTTTACACCCATTTCTTTACTCCCATTTTGTTCGCCCATTTTTCGGATATTTGTGTTCCCCATGTTGCCCCAACAAGTTTGCAAAACAGCGCTTCAGAAGTTCGTTTAGTAATTGGTAATGAATTCTATATTTCCATAAATCAATTTGCAAATCAAAACAGTGCACAAGATACTAGGCTAGGCGCCGCCCCGCAACAAACGCGGATGCGGCTTGCTACGCTTCGGAGGTCAGTTCTGTGGCCGCACACCCGAGCACCGCGCTACGGTCGATGCTGTCTCTCGCTACTTCCCCGGTGCTGTTGGTCCCTCAAAGGCCGGATCCAAGTTCCGTGTCCAGTTTTTCGTTTCCATCTATCCAGTGTTGATCCAGTGTTGTCCAGTAGAGTTGCTCAGTTGATCAGTCGCCGCGCTTATTCCTCGAAATCGAAAGCCGCCGAAGCCTGGTCAGCCTCGGAGAACGAGCGGTATCCGTGGGCGGGTGCGGCGTATCCATGGTGCATGGCCGGGGCGTGGGCAGGGGCGGCGTATCCACCGTGTCCGCCGTGGGCGGGGACGCACGGCACGTGGGCAACGTTGGGAGCGCAGCCGACCAGCAGGTTAGCGCCGCACTTGACATGCGGGGCCTTGGCGGCGTAAGCGTGGACAACCGGAGCCGAGTGGTGAGCGTATCCGCCGTGGTGGGGAGCCGGTGCGTGGTAGGCCGGGGCCGGGGCGTGGTGAGCCGGAGCGTGGTAGGCCGGGGCCGGGGCGTGGTACGCCTTGGCGGGCGCCTCGTACTTGGCCGGGGCGGCGTAATCGCCCATGGCACCGACGACGACGATGGAGAGGATGACTGCTGCTACGATGGTGTTCATGATGATGAAGTTGGGTGGTGGTGGTTTGGTGGGTCGTAAGAATGACACTGGAACACTGTTCGATAGTGAGAACAAACGTTGACTGATACTGTATCACCGGCCGGCGGTCACTATTTATAATCGGACGGCTGCTCGGGCGCAGTACACCGAAATTCCGCCACAAGCGCACCGAACAGCCAAAAGTGCCAAAACAAATAAACAAAAAAAAAACCACACCGCGCCCAACCACCACTTACACCTCCGTCAGCAAACCTTGGATTTTTGTTTTTTTGTTTTTTTGCTGTCCACTCCTGCGCCGGCGGGCGCTCTACAGTGCGTTCAGCAGTTTTGTTTTTCGCGTGTTGCTGGAAAAGCGGGCTCGTAAGCAGGGCAACTAGCAACAGGCGCGCGCGCTCGGGTGCTGGTGTTTGCATTTTGGGGGGTTTTGCTTTTTTTTTTTTGGCGGTGGTTTGGTTTTGTGCGTGTGTTTGGTAAATTTTTCCTGCTTTTCACGCCCGGTAGCCACTTTGCCGTTCTACCATCCTGTTTTTTTTGCTGCTATGTTAAGGCATCGTTAAAGTTGGACGATTGAATTTGCGGGCAGCAAATTGATTCAATCGAAAAACAAATTTGCTGACATTGCTCGTAAGCCATCGAACTTACAGGAAATGGGAAGAAGCGATCGGGCTCGCCGAAAAAAAGTGTTGATTGTTTAAAGTTTATATAATTAATAAGACTCCAATTTAAGTTACATTTAATTTGAAATACCCTAAAGTTTTGTTACAACAATAAGTTATGAACCTACTGATGATTGAAAATGTAACTAGCAATTGTCGATAATTGTATAAAAAAACTAGGAACGATAAATTGTAACTAGTAATTGTAGATAATTGTAATAAAATAGGTAATTGTTTACTGGTTTAAAAAAACCTAAAAATATTTCCTTGCAAAAACTTGTTTTGCCGTCTATGGTTTTTCATGAGAAATACTACAAATTATTTCGTCAACTAAAACGAGTTGTGTGATATAAAATAAAATGTAATGGCACGATGGAAAAAAGCACGGTAGCTATTTCGAACAGCTTCTACTGAACCCATCAGAAAGGCTGCCGGTGCAAGCGATTTTCTTTAATTTCGAAAGAGATATATAAAAAGAGTAAATCTATAATTTGTTCACAATGATATTTTACGTCTCTGCTTCTTTTTCAAAATTGTCAAACCATCATTACAATAATAATTATCTTTATTATTATTCTAAAAAACGAATGACATAACTATGAAAACGCAAAAAAATAGTTTTTTCTTCAATAAATAATGCATTTGAATTCAATCAATAATGCATTCAAATTTAAGTAAACTTTTATTCAAACAAGACTTAAGTTTGAACGACATTTTATTTCTAACAATTTTTTTAAGGTTTTATACATTATGTTACATTTATCATCATGAATTTCGTTTTTTTCTAATTAATCATAAATGTTCTTCAAATGGACGCTTTACAGTCGGCTAACAGTTCAATTAAAAAACATGCGTTTCTATAAAATAACCGGGCTTTGGAAAATTCACTAAAGCGCTTATGACCTGTTGAGAAGAAAAATCCGATTTTGTTTTGTATGAAAAAAACGTGTCAACTAAAAAGCACATATTAAATGGTTGGCAGGGAATCGAAACTCAACCAGTGAGTTTAGACTGTATGTCATAAAACTTGTTCCTAAATGAGCCTAAGAGCTACACCTTACAAGTGATTGAACGGTGCAAAACCTCAGGTGCCTTTAAAACTCAGCTGTATTTTGATTTTAATAGAATCAATATTTTGTAGATTGCGTTAAACCTGTTGCATTAAACCGCTGAACATGAGCTATGAATTTGCAGGCAAATCACAAATATATAGGTTGTATGAATCTATTTGTTCTGTGATAATATAAATTTCAAAGAAGCATTTACATTTTAAAAAAATGTACAACCACAAAAAATTCTAAATACTGTTTATTTAAAAATAATTTGATTAACACAAATATGCAAAACTTTGTGTATCAAATTTCTTAAAAACTTATAAAATGGCATCATATTGCGTGGCATTTAAATATGTTCAAAAATGTACTAACATAATATTCATAACAGAACTGAATAATTTATAGCAAAAGTTTCGAATCCACAACAAATTACTCAAACGAAAGAAGCAATACATGGGAATCATTTTGAATAATTCTTTAACCAAACTTTTTTATAGTATGTTAAACATTATCATTAAACATTATGTGAAATATTATCATCAAATACAATACCTCTTTATTCTTATTACTGGCATAACGAGTTACGCCGGTCATTCCGGTCTATACAGACTATCGAGGTTTATTAGTACCAAGCAACCGAACAATCAGTCCACTCTACGGAGGTATGGTCCGAGTGGAAAACGATTCTGTCCGGCCTTGCATGAGCCGACACATCAATTTTTTCCATCCATTTCCATCCTTTTTTTATGAGATTCAATTTTAAACAGCACATTGATGGCTATCATAACACAAAAAACGATCTTTTTGATTGCTGAACAGATTCATACGCAATAAAATCTAATACCAAGTTCATAATAGAAATCAATTAAATAATTTTAATTAAGAAAGCTTAAAAACTGTTCTTTTTTGTTCAGAAAAAAATATCCACATAAATGGTTTAAGATCCGTGAACAAAATTTCTAGAATATGCAACAGCAATAGAACTTATTGCAATGGCATTAGCTGCATTTTGATTAAAAACAACTTATTACATTACAATCTAGCACTTTCAAAATTATCCTGCTTTATAAAACAAAACCCCTTTGCTATTTTAAAGCCTTTTAAGAATTGTTCAATAGGAAAAAAATACAGATTAACTTCAAATTTATTTTTCGTTACTAATTTATCAATCACTTTGCTTATTGATAAGAAAAGTGTTTGATGAAGACAAAACTCCCTTTTATTACAAGTGTAATACTTATTTGCTTTTATAAATTAGTACGAGCCTGCCAATCCATCAGTTTGGCATAATTTGAAAACAAATGTTCATTTAGTATGGCCCACATGAAGTCATACAAAGGTTGTCCTAAATTTAATGAATGTCAAGCTGGCCAGTCCTCGAAACAGCACAATTTCAATTTTGCAATAAGGCAATTGCAGATATCAGTTTCTGACTCTATTGAACTGTAAGGAACAAAAAACCGGCCAATACATTTTATGCCACGAGTGAACTTTGATCAATCATCAACACATCCGCTTCGCACATGCGTGCTGTTTGTGTTAAACTCACAAAAAATAATCAAGCAAAATTAAAACAAAAAAAAAACCGCCAAAAATTGTTCACCTTAAGCGCGCTCCACCTTGATGTGCTGATGGGCCAAATTCGCCACCAACCATGAATGGACGGCCCCGACGGGGGCTTATAAATTGTGGCAAAGCTATCAACGAATCTATCAGTCCCGTGCCAGAAGCGCCAACAAGAGCATTATCAATCGATACACCACTCGTCCCGGAACGAAACAAAACACCGAACCCACCATGAAGTGCATCATTGCTGTCGCTACCGTGCTGCTGCTGGCCGTCGGAGCCGCACAGGCTGACTACGCCGCCAAGGGATACGCCAAACACGGCGGACATCACGTGCCGTGCGGATCGAACCTGCTGTTCAGCTGCGCTCCCAACGTTGCGCACGTGCCCTGCGTCCCTGCCCACGGACACGACCATCATGCTCCGGCGCCGGCCTACCACGCACCCGCTCACCACGCGCCCGCCCACCATGCCCCGGCCCCGGCTTACCACGCTCCGGCCCATCACGCTCCGGCCCCGGCTTACCACGCACCGGCACCGGCCTACCACGCACCAGCCCACAAGTACTGAGGCGCAACCCAAGCTACCAGTGGATTATGGCGTAAGAGGGCGGGTTCGGCCCAGCGGGAGGAGGGCTGCAAATTTGACTGATGGAGTATTATGATTTTTTAATAATTAAAACAAGATTAATGTAAACTTTATAAAACGTTTTCTAGTCATTTTGTTGGGTTTGGTTTTGCTCCGCTTCTATGTTCGCATTGCTTGAAAGAAATCTCAAAAAAATATGATTGAGTCAGTAAATGGTGGCGGATTAAACAATGGTACAATGGTGGACACAAATATCTCCAACAGCAGACATTTATTCTCTCAGAATTGATTGCTTAATCAAATAAAGGGAAGCAAAGATTTAAAACTTTTTAACACGTACATTTTCTTCTTTTTTTCAATTTACACATCATTGTTGCGGTATTAACTGTGTTTCAACACAGGCTTTTGAAACTTGTAAAACATGCAAAAAAGGAAAATTTAAGCTGCCTTGCTTCTTTAAATTTGTTTGAATTGTTTAAAAAAATACAAACTATTTGCAAAAAAAAGAAAGATAAGCATATCATCATTTTGTAGCTCTATTACAATAACAATAGAGATCATGCCCGTTTACAAGATTTTTAGATAAGTCGCTCTTCTAAGTATTTAATTTCTATGAATTTAATTCGAGCGTACAATGAAAATTTTAGATATATAAATACAAAATATGTAATTTATTATATTTGATTTTTCTAAAAAAAAACAGTTTTCAATTATATGAATACAACAGTTTCTTACAATTGTCATAAACTATATCATATCCTGCTTGATTTACAATCGTGTTAACTAACACCACACTTTGGCAGCTATCGCACAAGACTTCAGACATGAAAAACGTATAGAATTGCACAGGTTCTAAACGATGTTTGTCTTGCTTGTTTCGAATATACATAATGTCTGCCAGAGCGCATCCTTAAAGTTGAAAAGATGTGCGTCAAATTATATCGAACATTTAACGAAGACTTAACGGAAGCATTTAATTCAAATAATAATCTACGATTTAGTGAATTGTAACCAACCAAAATGAGAAAAACATCAGCTATGACTGGTTCAACAGCTTCGTATGTTGTCCTTCTTCCCAAATTCCATTTTTTCATACAAAATGAAAAAAAAAATTGCTTCGATATGTTTCACAATGAATTATTAATTGTGTGATAATCGTTATATACAAAATAACATAATTTTTTAAAACATTATAGATGGTCCATTTTCTCTTTATTTCATTCCAGATTATCTGTTTCATCTTCATTAAGGCAACTAAATATGCTCAAATATTTACGCAGAAAGCTACCTTGGGTAAGAACCAATGGTAAATTTCTATTTTCGTTTTCGATAAACAAATTGTACCATTCCCCAGAAAAGCCAATTTAATTAAGCCGCTGCTCCAAAAAGTACAAAACAATAACAACCTACACTGCACCCCACTGATGTTACTGACCAAAACACGTTTGCCATCGCTGCCGAGGAACGCAACACGCTCAGTTTGTTGCCGGGTCGATCATCAAAGTTCCCGAAGCGGAAGTGAACTACTCACACAAAACCATGTGTGTGTATGTGTGCGGGGATGTGTGTTTATGTGACAAATCTGCAACGCTGCATTCCATCGGCCAGTGGTCCAAACAAATGACGCAAAAGAAGAAGCGAGAAAACGGAAAACACAACTGCACCGCTTGCACAAACCAACCACAGGCGGGTGACGACTGTTGCTGACATCGGCATCAAACATTTAAAACTCTCTCGTGACGCGGTCAGCGTTCGCTGCGTTCCGTTACGTTGAGGTTGGTGGACCGATGAGTTGTTTTTTATTTTCATCCGTCATGGCACCCAGGTTCGTGCGTCCCGTCCTCTCCACTGCTATGTTGTACTTGAAATGGAATGCTAAATCAGCTGATCAGGACCAAACCCCCCCCCCCCCCCTTCCCAGGGAGGAAAGGGATCAGGAGTTGGCAAATGGACAGTTTGCGTTTGCTTGTTTGGGACTTTCGGTCGACAAACAACAGCAGCGCGATGCATTGCGTTGTTGACGGGTTTTGCGGGTGCGTTCCGATGGATTGCATTGCCTGAAATGCTTTTGTGCATAATGTAATGCAATGTGGGCTGGTTCTGGCGGGGCGATGCATTGTTTGCGCTGCTGAGTGGACAGTGCTGGTGTGTTTGCGTGACGCTGCTGCAAACGATTGATGTCCTTTTGGGTGGTTGGAGTCTAATCACGGTCCATTCTTTACGTTTTAAATGTAAATGTAAATGTACCACCTCTACCAATTCAGTGACCATTTGGCAAATGACAGGTTGAAGTGAACATTGAATTTAATGCAGCTAAATGCAGTATATTTATGTAAAATGAGTCCCAAACTTAAACGGAAGCTTATTTATTTTTAATAATAAATTAATGCCATAACAAGATGGATTTCAATTGTTTTTATAATTAAAAACATATATTGTTTTTTACACACTTCAGCTTTCAACCACTTCTTGCACTAATCCATTTTTAAACGTTTTGTGGAATGAGCAGAGGAAAAATTCTTCCCTTCCCTTTCTTCCAACGAAACCTAGTTTAGTTTCATAAAGTAATAAGCATAAATTAGATAAAGTACACCCCTAAGGTGTTACACGAGCACACACGTACACCAGACCAGTTCGTTTAACTTGCCGCGATGACTTTAAAATGAAAAGCCCCTGGAAAATGTGTACCTTCCTGTACACACACACACGAACACGAACACGTACATACTTTTATCGAATTTTCGTTCGTTCTGCCCGTACTTGCCACTTATCGTGCACATCTCTACCTCTACCCCCGCAAGGCCAGACTGCGGGAAGAAGGGATAAAAAAGGAAACTGTCGAGTAATGCAACATTTAGTCTTTAAAATACGAGCAGCGCCAGCAGGACTGGCAATGGATATTAAACAGTTTTTTTTTGTGTGTGTGCTTCTTTCACTTCCCTGTAGAGGAGTATTAATTCGAAAAAAATCCTCCCACGTTAACACACACACACACACACACACACACACACACACACACACACACACACACACACACACACACACACACACACACTCATACTCATACACCCGTGTACCGAAGCCCTGCGGGCTGTTTTAGGTGAAATTACTTTCGCTTTAAGCTGGCTCCGAACGGGGGAAAACAGCAACTCATGCCCAACCTGCCAAGGACCACACAGCCACGGGCCACCTCTCACACCGGATCGGAAGCCACACTAAAAAGTCGGTGGGTGGGTGGGAGCAACAACAAAAAAAAAACCCGCCCGGCAGGATAATAACCAGAGATTACGCGTTTAGCAACAGCAGTGCTACATTTATTGTTTGTACTGCCCGGAGGAGGGTGCGCGAATCCAACAAAAAAAAAAAACCCCAGAGCGAAATTAAAGGCAAAGTTGCTGTACTTTCGAACCATTCCGGAAAGTGGGAATGTGTTGGCCTGCGGGAAGGGGGCCCAAATCAGGGCGTGAAAACGCACAGCCTCGATGAATTGAATTTTATTGCCCAGTTATGAGCCCGAGCCGCGGCAGCCGCGCGGTGGTGCTGTTTATTGTTTTCTCTCCTTTTTCCAACAACAGATCCGCCCAGGACGGGTAATGGCCATAAAGATAATTGTATAATTTCCTTTCCGCCTCGTTTTGGCTGGCAGTTTGGAACGCGGAACGCGAGCAGTATTGAAGATGTTTGGGCTTTCGATTCTGGGTAATGGATTCATTTTGGGTGTCATAAGTGTCTCGCACACACGTTCAGAACAGCGTTATTGACTCGGTTCCGGAAATTGTCCGACCAGGTGGTGCCTTTAAGAAGGGGTTTTAAATGAAAATATTCAAGTTGGAATAACAAACGTTATTCTAACTTGATTTTTTTGTTTACATTTTGCGTATATTCAAGGCGCAAGACCGTGAGCAATTCTGAGGCAGGCCAAGACTGCAAAGCGGTTGTAAGTCAGTAAGAATAACAAAGGTGTCACTAAATAGAACGATTTTGTTGCACAACATCTGTTTCATTTCATCTGGATCATTTTTATAAAACTGTTTAAACCTCCTTCTGCAATTCGTGTCAATTAAAAAAATAGATTTTAAAATCACAAACCACACGAGGTTTTTTTGTACTTTTGTGCTTTCAAAGCTTTCATGTTCCCATTTTCTACAAAAATAATCTACTTATATTGGCTATGCCTTAAGTAAAGGTTGAGGATTCCTGTTGGAAAAAAATGAGCACCTTTTTACAACTAGTTGCCTAACAAAGTATTATTCCATTTATGCTTATAAGCGAATAAGCGTACATTAAGAATAAATAATAATAATAATAATCAACAATCAATACCTCTTTAAATATCCCTTCCAAAAATAATAAAAATGTATGCGAGAGCAGTACCACAGAGTTTTACCACAATTTTTGAGGAAATAATAAAACTTTTGCTCCGTTTGGCGTCAAACATTCAACAAGACACGACTATTGGATTTAAAATGCTACAGACACATAACCGTTGTTGAACAATCAAAATGAATTGAGACTAAGCTAGATCAATTAATGTCTTCAATCAACCCTTCAAGTTAAAACGCTTTACTCCAAGCCTTCAGACATGGCAAAATGTATGGCTTTTAACAACATTCCCCTCCAGATTAGGTTGAAACAAGCTCCAACGTAATTTGTGTATGCGTTTGACTACAATTTATCAAAGTTATACTCATAAATAATAGTAAAGAGAAATTAAAAGAAAACATTAAAATGTAATTTTTAAAATTAAAATGATTTTTTTTAATCAACGTTTAAAGATCGATATGAGCTTTCCATTTCAATTTAACATTATCCGGATTAGGTATGGCATGAAAAATGAACAAACCACGAAAGCTACAATTGAACAGAGCAACGAAGAGAACATTTGATGCGAGAAACCCTCTTCTTTTCAACCAACAACCCCTGCCCAAAACCCATCCCCCAAAAAACCAAAACCCAACACCACAGTTAAATTTCAATTGTTTCTCTAATAAAGCCTTGGTTTTTATTCATATCTTTTTTTCTTCATTTTCCTACAAAAAACAAATAGAAACATCACACTATGCCGCACGATGCCGCCACTGTCCGCTGCTGCTGCTGCCGCAGCTGCTGCTTATTCCTCCATCTCAGCCTCGAAGTCGCTGGAGCGCTTGCCGTATCCGCCGTACGCCGGCTTCTTGGCCTCGTATCCGTGGTGCATGGGAGGGGCAGCATGGTGACCGTACTCCTTCTTCGGTGCCTCGTAGGCCGGGGCGGCGTACTCCTTCTTCGCCTCGTAAGCGGGCGCATGGTGGTAGGCCGGGGCCGGGGCGTGATGGTACTCCTTCTTGGCCGGGGCGTGGTAGGCCGGGGCAGGCGCATGGTACGCTGGGGCCGGTGCGTGATGGTAGGCCGGGGCCGGCGCATGATGGTACTCCTGGTGGCCACCGTGGGCGGGATGGCACGGCACGTGGGCCACGTTGGGGGCGCAGCCGACCAGCAGGTTAGCGCCGCACTTGACGTGCGGGGCGTGGGCAGCGTACGTGTGGGCTACCGGGGCGGCCGGGTAGGCCGGCTTGCCGTAGCTGTCGGCGGCACAGACACCGACCAGGGCGCAGACTGCGATCGCAACGAGGAACTTCATGTTGAATGAGTGCGGTTTGAGTGAGTGATTGCTTCGAGTAGCTACGATGGAACTGGCTGTACTGATGCTACTGCTGGCCGGGTTGCTAACATTTATACCCACGCAAAGTTTACACCCAGCACAAACCGGGCGCACCAAACACCCGGTCACAGCGGATTTTGCTAGTGGGTCACAGCGCTTGGCGTTGTTGGGGTGGTTTTGTTTTGACGGCGCTGGCAAGGGCCAAATCAGCAAAAAACCAAAGCCGCGTTTGTTGCGCGAGCTAAAGTTTGACCCGCTTTTGACGGACAGCGCGTAACGCGATACCGCGGCTTCGGGGACATTGGGAAATAGATAGCTTTTGCTTTTGATTTGCTTGACACTAACATACCCACACTTTGTTTCCCATTGGTTCCGGGAATTGTTGCCAAGCGAGCTGAAGCGCCAGGCCGGAAGCAAACTCAGCTGCTACTTGGATCGATGCCCAAAGAAACGCAAGGTGAAAAAAAGCGTCCACGTAGCATCATCACTAACGAGCTCATCTCAGCATGTGCTGCCTCACAACGACTCATTAGTGTACGGAGCTTTGTGTCACGTTACTTGGTAGATAATTCCATTCTACCAAAAATGAAGATCAGCTTCAGCTCGTTTCGTGGTATCCTCTCTAAGGAACGAATTAATCAAATCGAATCCACTACTAATGCTGCAAACGTGTGCTACGGACAGTAAGAGAGAGAGAGAGAGAAAAACATGCCACCAGAGGGAGTAGCCAGCGTCAAAGAGAAGCAGCAAGATAGTGCTACGAGCTCCGATCTATTACAGCTCTACTTTACGCTTTAGCAGCGATTAAACGGGATGAGATAATTGTGTTAAAATGGGCGCTTTTAATGAAAGAACCATACCCCCCCCCCCCGCCCCAGCAAAGGGAATAAACGTGCGGGAATGTAGTTTAGGGCGTTGCGTTGTTCAACGATGATGAAAAAAAGCGAGGGAAAACCCACCCAACTGGAAATGAGACACATTAAGGCACCGGGTTTGTCCGGAAATGCAACGGCATAATTAGGAAACCGAGATAGATGGGGACTAAAGAAAGGGAGGGAAAAAACGCAAATTCATTCGCAACAGAATGGAATGCCGAAGTACATTACATTCGCCTTTTTCCGTGGTTGATATCGGTCGCTTCCATTTTAACCATGGCTTTGGTTACATGAAGCTATAGAGGTGATTTGTTTAAATGGAAAAGCTGCACAAGTCAGCTCAATTTCATTACCGTCTATTATGCTTCATTTTATATGCGGTTTTATTTGTTCTTTTTTTATTACATCTTTGTTATCATGTGAATGGTTAAATTAAAAAAGAAAGTAATCGTTCTACCATAAAAATGTTTGAAACACTCTAAAGACTTTTAAGTCAATATTCACCACCAACCACAATCAAATTATTTACTTCCTTTCCCAAGCATCCCTTAGTAAAGTTTTATCAATTTAGTTGAAGAAAAAAGCAAACACTGGAGTCAAAAGCACTCACTAAAAAGCTTGGCGAAAAAGTGCACCTCAAAGTTGTGCTGCTTCTATGCACACGACCACCACCCTCGAAGTGCACGTTGTGTAGCCACTTTCCTATCTCCGTTACAAAAATAGAACCTTTCGATCTTCGATCTCTCGAAACGCTTTTGCGATGTAATTGAAATAGCTACTTCCTCTACACTTTCTCCACTCCACTCGTTTGTGTGATTTCATTCTACCCCACTTACTAGCATCATGTTTCTCCCCCTGAAAGTAACCGCAAACATCTTCAACGACCGAGCGCAACCTGAAAGCTACTAAGCTCAGTATCGATGATGGCTGCTTTTGCTACGAACGATCGAACGAAGCAGCCGTTACCGCTGCAAACCGGCACTGCAATTACCACCATTGCAATTGCAATAATTATACGGCTTGTGGTACGACGGGTGCTGCGGGATTGCACTTTACCGATGCTGAAGGGCAGAGAAGAACGGCAGAGTACCCGTTTCTTGCGCGTATTGTATGGCGCGTAGCAATTGAGCTAATGTTTGCCAACGTTCTTTCCTATTGGGGTTAGGTGTTAGGAGGGATAAACGTGTATATCGTAGAAAGTGACTTGCTCTATCGCTTCTATGAGAGTTAATTTGAAACGGAATCGTTTTAGCTAGAAATGAGCTCCCTTTTTAGAAACGTTTCAATCATGCTGCGCAATTGATTGATCTGAAGAAAGGCAAAGCTAGGATGCGATAGAAGATGGGGATTTATTTTTTATGATGTTTGCTTTGGATATAGTTTTTGTACACATGTGATTGAATTTTGAGTGATTTCACTTTACGATTTCACGTTTATTTCCTCGTAAATCAATTGCTATGTTTCGTATCCAACTCATTTTAATCTTTTGAGATTGAGGAACATTTTGAGATACACAAAGATGTAAAAAATTAAGATCTATAAAAACGATAAACTGGATGCTATAGGTATTTAAAATACAAAAGCCAATGGAACAAAAACTTTAGATAATCCTATTGAACAGACTTTGTTTTATCGAAATTCTCATCACTTGCTTTATTGTAAGTAATATTTTATGATCTAAAATAACGACTTTAAATACTAAATAATTAGATATCCAATATTTTTTGATGACATTAACCTAAAAAAAGTATACACTTGCAAAAATTATTTCATTAAAATCGTCTTTAATTTAAACGTTTGTATATGTGAACGTACTTAGAATGGAATTTTAAACTAAATTTTGATATTTCTCCAAAATTCAATTTAAGGAGAATTATACCCCTTAGCAAATATATCCATACGAAGCTGCTTAACAGGATTTTCTACGAGTTCTCATAGCTGTGGGCCAATTTATTGACTCTTTCGTACTAGAAATGAACTAAATGTACTGGGAATTGGATTCTGTAGCACCCTTGTTGGACAAATTCAATTGGAATTTCCTTCATATGAAGTTCACTTCCCATAAGCAAGAGTCAAGGAAGTGTCCCGCAACTGTGAGAATCCCTGGAAAACCCTATATGAATATACCAGTTGTGCGTGATGGTAATTTTGATTTTATTTAAGAAATATAAGGATTTTTTCACTTTTCACTTTTCACTTTTCCACACTGCTAAGTACACTAATGCAAAATCCTCTCCCACGTGAAAACAAAAAATCAATTTTACCTACACATCACACCATGGCTCTCGCACACAAAACTGTCTCCTCTCTTTTCAAACAATCACTTTTCCCCAGCACAGCATCACAGATCCGGGGTTAATTACATCGCATCGTTGTTGATTGGTTCCGTTCCGTTCGCCGTTACCAATTTGCACAAAATTACTAACAGCCTACAACGCCAGACATCCTTTCCTAGCGCGCGCCCCACTCGCGTGTGTCGACGCCAAGCCGATAACCGGCCGGATGCTGTGGGTTTAATTAAAAATTAAACTTTCCACCACCACCACCACCACCACCACCAGTCACTCCAGCGGTAATGAACGGTTATTAGTGGTGGCTGCTGGAACCAGCGCCTGGCTAATGCAACCAAACCAGGACGCAAAAAAGCAAAACACCACCACTGGACCACTGGACTGGAAAATATAGCAAAACATAAAACCAACGCAGATGGTACCCACATTTTCGAGGATTATGGCAAGGATAATGTAATAACGATCACGTTTACGCTGAAAATGAAAGCGGAAAGCGGAAGAAAAGCGCATAAAATGCACCGCATTTATTTTTTCTTTCTTTTGCTTATGTTTGTTTTGAATCATCTTTAACCTTCCACTTTTAACGGGAGGGAGGCGTCACCAGAAGTCAATTAGTTCGAGCTAGGACGGCGGCAGAACATCCGTATCTTTGCTCCATCTTTTATGTGTTCCACTTTCTGGCGCTTCTCTCCGCCTATCTTGCTCGATCACGAGTTTGCTCCCCTCCCGTTTGATGACCATCGATTGGAAACGACCACGATCAGCAGTAGCACACCGTGAACCATCATCGGAAAGCATCGTAAAACAATGTTACCATTAATAAAATTATGTACCAAAGCAAATCGTTGGGGAGTACCGACCGACCTGCGCCAGCAAGCGGTCCCTTCTGCAAGACGCTAGCCATCTGAGCCAACTGACCACCATCCCCGCCGTGCAGAGGGATTTGTTTTTATTGTTTCTTTACAGGCACACAGACACACAGCATCGTCTTCTCTTCTGCCCCAGCTGTATCGTCACCGTTCACCATCTCCATCTTGCAGGTCGTTTGAAATTAGTTAGCTCAAGTTTTCCGCACACACACGCACACACAAACATCCACCCCAAAAAGCGGGCAGCCGGATGACGCAAAGCGAACGGTGGACGACTTCTGATGGTCGACCCACTGTGCACAGTGGTTCGGGATGTTTCGTCTTATCTACGATTATGTTACGGTTATTGTTATGGTTAGCGCTTCCGTGCCCCTCGGTGCGGGCGGTCTCGAGCACGGCTTCAGCTGACCACCCGCCCGAGCTTCGTGATTATAGTGATGCACATAAAGCGTATTATGCTCGGAGGGATTCCGATCAGCCGTGATGTGAAACCGTGATGGGAGTTTTTTTGTGTGTTTCTGTGTGTGTGCCAGTGTGCCTTGTGTGTTCAAACTCTCCAATACTTTGGGAATTGTGTTTCCGGTTTCACCCGTATCGTTCGGTGGCAGTAAGCCCTGTGCAGTGTGGAGTGAAGCCAATACCAAAGGGGTCAATCGATCGAGTGAATCAGTTTTGAATCACCGGATATAGCTGGTTGACATCGGGTCAAATCGTAATATTGTTGACGCAATATTTTCCCTTTGCGAATGCATTTGGTCCCCTTCAACCAGCTGTAGCAGTGATTGCAATCAACAGTGCCGCAGTAATCGGCCCCCCTTCGCAACGAGCCAGTGAAGTGATTGGAAAATCAAACGCTCCGTAACGGTAGAGTGTTAGGTTTTTGTGTGTGCGTGTGTGTGTGCGTAAAAAATAAGGAGTAATAGCAATGGAAGTGAAATTTATGTAGTGTAGCTATTCAATAAGAATATAATCATTTTGAAGTTTAAAAAAGTTCTTATCACTTTTGTAATTGTATAATAGTTTTATATTAAAAAAGGGGTGTTTTTTTATGTAGTGTAGCTATTCAATAAGAATATAATAATTTTGAAGTTTAAAAAAGTTCTTATCACTTTTGTAATTGTATAATAGTTTTATATTAAAAAATAACAATTATATTTTAAAGCTCAACAATAAACGAATAACATCAAGTTTTGTCGGTATTATTCTACATATTTTTACATAAACATAAACAAAGTTTGAAGTGAACATAAATTACCGAGGTATGAAAACAACATATGATGCTTAAGTTAAGTCAAAGTCTGTTGTAATATGCGCTGGGGAGTATAATCTCCAAAAAATGGCATAAAATTATATGATGTAGCCAAATCGGAAGTAAAATTGTTTATTGACACTACTCACTCAAGTTTAGGCGATCATAAAACCTTTTAGATAATATTCTCTTCATTAGCACAGAAAATGTTTAATTACTTTCCGGTTTTTATATTATTTTTTGCGCCGTTTCGACATCGAAAACCGTTCCAAAAGCATGCTAGAAAATTATGCATTTTTTTATACTCAGAAGGTATGTCCAAACCGATACCAACAAAAAGCTTTGCACCATTAGCCCACTATTCATTAACTTCGATGTCGAATTCGATTAAAATTGCTTAAAAAACAAATCAGTCTCAGGGAAAATAATTTTACTTCATACTTCATGTCTGGGGCGGCCTAAAATTAGTCATTGCTCATCAAATAATTAACGCCTCAAACGCATGCACATGAATAATTGTCGGCTTGAAATGATTTTGCCCTGCTAATTTTGACTACGTTTTTCATGCTTTGCTGCGTCGAAAATGGTTGGCTAAACGTATGGTTGGAAATTAAAAACTTATAGTAATAAGCAGCTGAAGCTAGACTGAAGTATGGCAGTAAGCAATATTGATGGCTGTTTATGTTGCAGCATTTGTACTTCATTGCTCATGCTTTCAAGCGGAAGCGAACGGTTGCATTATAATGGTTGACGTGTACCTTCGTTTTCTTTCTGTTTGTCTTCTTATTGAACTCAGCAACAGTCGGCCAGTCTTTGCCTGCCTTAACATTTAATGCTATGCTTGACTATTTTATGTTTAAGCTTTTTCTGCTCCTGCTTTGATTCGAAAACTGTGCGGCTCATCAGTGACTCATGTCAAGATAGTAAAATTGGGGGCTCGATTCATATGGAGTTTGAACCCATGATAGGCATTTTATAAATATTTTTGTGAACAAAAATTTTGCACAGTTATTCAAATAAATAGAAAAACTCAAAAATCTTGCCATTTAACAAATTTTGCTGGAGCTCATATTTTGGGTGAAATGAACAGAAAACCATGCCATTTTGTTTTGCTTTACGCACTGTTATACAAATACAACATAAAAGGATTTTTTAAAGAATTTTGGTTGATTCCTGACTTATGTTAAAATTTGAATTTTTGACTGCTTCCCAATATTTATTGAGCCTTTGCTAGGCCATTCGTGAGTCTAATTCTTCAATTAAATGAAAGTTGAAAATCCGTTACTAAGTTGGTTTTTATTGTTTTTATCAAATCGAAATTACCGTTGGTAGCTCTCGGACATGTGAATTCGAAGGCCTATCCAGTGTTCCTCAAGGTCCGGTGTCCTCTGCCCGCTATCAAAGGCCTATCCGGTCGCCTATCGAAGGCCTATCCGGTGTGCGGTGTCCTCTGCCCTCTTTTATTTATTCTATTAATAAATGACTGTACCAATATTTTACCCCACTACGGACACTAGCTCTATGTAAACGATATCAAATTGTTTCGACCCATATCCACGACTAACGATAACTATGTGCTCCACAATCATTTTGACTCCTTTTGTTTGTGGTGCACGGCTAATGTTCTAGATTCTAGAACTATGCACGCAAAAATGCTTTCTAATGTCTTTTGGGCGATCTAATGCTCGCAGAATTCATACTACAAATTCACTGGATAACTCTGCCCATACAACGTGTTTCGCTTGCTAAAGAGCTCGGTGTTTGGTTGGATGACTCATTATCATTTAAGGAGCATTTAAATATAACGGTAGCACGTACAGTTTTAGGGTTTATTTGTCGTATGTCTGCCGACGTTCGAGACCCTCTATGTTTGAAGGCTCTTAACTGCTGCTGGGTTAGACTCATACTTGAATATGACGAGGGAGATATTTGTATGACTCTAGTCGTAGCATTCGGTCTGGTGGTTCAGTCGTCAACTCGTACGACTTAACAACATGCCCGTCATGGGCTCAAGCTCCGAATGGACCGTGCCCGCCATACGTATGGACTGACTATCCCTGCTATGTTAATCAATAAGTCACTGAAAGCTAAGCTCACTAGGGGTAGAGGTAGGCCTTGACCGACAACAGTTGTTTGCGACAAAAGAAGAAGAAGTCGTAGCACCCGTTACCGATCGCGTTGCTGCGTGTTGGCAAAACGATCCATTACTTGGTGCGTTGAGATCATTTTATCACTATCCTAGTTCATTCGATTGTAATATATCCATACCCAGAATCCGGTCCCGACTTTTCAACACCTCCTTGTAACCTTTGTGTTCGTAATTCCTATCCCCTGTTTGTATGTAAGAATAGTTTTTAAGATTTTTTTTTTGTTATGCCCTTGAGGCGGACATCATAATGAAATAAAATATCAAAATAACGAAACATTAAAAGTATGTTGGAAACGATCCACATAACAAAATTACGCTTAAATTTGAGCTACTACGCTACATTAGAGCTACGCTCACATGGAACTAGGGAAAATATGCAATATGTTAAATATTGTTTGTCCTGATTTAAATTGTATCAAAATTTACTCCCAATGTGCTAAAATTTTTCAAAAGAAACACTGTTTTTGCCAATGAAAATAAATAAACACTTGAATTTGTGATAATAGACTAACAAATATCTCTTTTGAAAGTAAGGCCGAGGCCAGACACACCGTTCCCATCAATATCGCAGCCATTAAATTATCCACCGGTAATCACATTTGCAGATATTTTTCGTTTGAAAAAAATAATCACACATTCTAACCAAATTAAACAAAATTCAATTATTTTATTATTTTGAACCACAAAACACTAGCTCAACAACAATGGATCAAATAACAAAAAAAGCACCCCATAATATCAGCAACAAATCAAAACACAACCGACCGACCGGCTTCCTCCATTTCCTGACTGATGCAACAGCGTAGCGTTCGCAATTTGTCGCAATTTGTTTGTTCGCTAGCGAGCGTCGCACATTTATAGAATGCTTAAACAACCAAGACAATAATAACAACAACAACAACAAAATACACACAAAACGAATTCGTATTCAAATCATCGGTTCGTTCACCGTGTGCCTCGTAGCACTTGGCCTAGCACACATCCTAGAATCAAGACAAACGATGAAAGGAATGCCAGCTCCGCCGCCGGTCGCACTCAGCATACAAATACAATTACGCGAAAACTATGGCGTACCGATCTGGCAAGTGAAAATGGGGGAGGGGGTGAGGGACATGGACGAGGACAAATGTGAATCCATCTCCAACCCTTCAATAAAACGCACGGAACCGTGCGAGCGGAGTATAAAATGAAAATTGAATTAAGTGTAGGCCCCGTACATATCGTTGTCGTCGTCGTCGTCGTCGTAACGAATCCAGCCAAATTAAAAGATACACATGAACCGCACCCAACCGAAGGCCTACCCGAACGGCGGCGTGGGTGCTTTTTCTTCGGAAAAGCTTCATTTTTCAAATCCATTCCACAGCTCAGGATGGCGGATCCTGAGCTGGCAATACCGGGTAAAACTGCCGCCATCACTCCGGAGGCACCGGAGGTTCCGGAGAAAGACAAACGGACGAAAGTGTGGAAAGTTGTTAAATTCATTCTCGGTACGCGACTCACAATTTCCTCACAGTGAGCCCGCCTTAAGCCTGTTCGCTTTTCCTTTTTTCTCCCCCCGTTCCTTTTGTCTTTTGCGTGTGTCTACCCAAACAACTGTCTCGTTCCCTTTCTTCTGCTTTACGGTTGGTGCTCAATTCTTTAAATTTGATTTGTCATACCCCCGCGTTTCTCCGTGCCTTTCCACCCGCCACCATCCCTTCCAGGAACAGTGAGGGATTTTGTTTGATTTCAAGTTTCGTTCTATTTCCGCAACCGGTTGGAGATGAAACGAGTATACCACCTTCAGTGGTAGCCAAGACAAGTTTGGTCGGAAGGCAAAATTTTCACTCTCAAAGCGGCTTTTTAAGCAAAGAAAAATAAAAGAAAAGGATTAAATTTTGCGCTCAGTGAGTAAGATACGATAAAGAGGGGGGAATGTTTCCGTGTGAGAGCATATAAAGCATTTCCGGTGTGTTTGGATGAGTTGAAACACATTTCGCTAGCGAGAGTGAAATTGAGTTAAAAGAATCGAGCACAAAGGGAAAAATAGTTCAAACATGAGAAAGTATGCTTTCAAAGAAAAGGGGCGAAAACAACAAATAGTACAATTTTGTACTGAAACATAAATTAGTGTAAACGTACGAATGGTAGTGCATTTAAAATACGAAAACACTATTGTTACAAAACTCAAATAAATTGTTTTTTTTTTTAGGTTAATAATGATCTCTGATCGTCACCACCAATTGTTATAGCATCCTACTCGATGGCTTAGAATTTCATATGCAAAGTCACGATTTAACAAAGGCCACTAAGGCCACCAGCAACTTACAACATCGATCTAAATGGTGAAAAAAAGGAAACTTTTGTACTTTTTTCACTACTTTAAGTAGAGTAATTTTTCAAATGTTGCGCACCCCCAATTATTGCACAGTGCGCAAACATTGCTGTTTTTTATAAATAAATGTATAAAACATTTATTAAAGCTATTCTACTGTTTTATTGTCTAAAAAAGCACTTTTTCGATTTAGATAGAGTCGACAGATAAACATCCATGTTGGTGATCATGTTTTGTCTATTTCAGTGTATAAGTGGGCAGTAATTAGATATAAAGTTGGCAATAATAGAATTTGGAGTTTTTGTAAATGTGCAAGTGTGCATTGGCTTTTTGAATTGGTTAAAAAAACAGTATTTTTTGCCATTATTCATCGTTTTTATCCCTAAAATAAAATAAAACTACTATTTCTTAAACAATCATGATATATTCTAGACACATATAACAATATTATTGTGGCTTTATCCATCTCAAAAATATGTAGAACGTTCGCTGTTCCCTTAAGTGAGCAACAATTGGCAAATTAAACTCTACTGTAAATTGCATGAAATGATTGCTTATTGATATTTTACCATAACAAACATCAAACATCACATATACTAGCTAAGTAATACATAATCCTTTGAAGTTAATATTAAAGTATGCCATTTAAGAAATTATATTATCTGTTAGACTCATATTTTAGATAATTGCTTTTTTACTGCATAATCTTTGCAGTTGAAATCATACAAACTCAGTTGAATTCAAGTTATATAATCAGCCTTATAGAACCATACCACCAGTGTTCAGTGGTAGCAAGGCTGTTTTTGGGAGGATAACACACATTTCAATTGCAATACATTGAAATGTGCCTCAAGCTACATTATTGATACATTAAAAACGTAAAAAAAACATAGGTGTCCCAACAAATTGTACACATTTGGGACATTTACCCAATTACAGGAAGCCCTCGACATACGACCCACTCGAGTGAGTTATGGCGATACAACACATTTATGAGGATTTGTTATCAACCCAATCTCTAAAAGTTATATTTTACGTATGTAAATTTTATTAAATTTTGTTTATATCGCGGAAATGGGTTTTTTAATACAATAGTACATCCTTGGAAATTTTTGTAGATACACACCCGTTTTCAGCTACATTCGAATCTCGTGCCAACTGCTTCGAATTGCAGTCTACTGCGACCGAACGACTGAACTGATTTGATTCGGTGACTATTCTTGGTCCCAAACGCTGGGAGTCTCCCATTTTGGGGGTCTCCTCTACTTTCAATAAATAATGTGAACCACTTTAAACCATTTTAAATTTAAATCTAATATTGTAATATCTGTGTTTGTGATTTTTAGCAACATTTCAATGTCTTTATTACTAACCATTTCCATCTTTCACGTTCTACCGCCATGTTAACCTCTTTTTCTGTTTAAACATTATCATAACGATGAATGGGATACAAAATCTTTGTCAAATATACAAAAAAAAAATCTCCACACGACACGACACATTTGGACTACGAATGTCTCCTTGAACCGTAAGTCCTTCCTTAAGCTCTGAGCACAAACAAACGCAAATCCAGCCCCATGTACTGTACGCCATGCGCACGGTAATGTGCACCCATTTCCGGTTAAGTAGTCCATAAAGCGTCTCCCGAGCTTAACCGCCATACGGTACTGATTTTTCCTTAACGAATCCTGGGCCATGGGTCCCTCCCACGCGGGTCGAAATGGTTATGCTTTACGACCTTCAAAGCAATTTCAATTCGTGGCACAAAAAGAACAAAGTGCTGGTATTATTGCGTTACAGCCGCACCTGCAGCCACGCACCAGATGCCGTACCCTGCCGTAAGATGCATCGCATATTTTAATGACCGCCCTTTTCTTTCACCCAGACAGGGTGGGTGGAACAGGCTAGCTGTGACAGCGCTTTGTGACACGCGATTCTGCGAAATAGACAAACAACAGCCCCGCGGTACGCGGCAATCGACTGACGCGCGCAAACTTGGCTGCGGTACTCGGGGTGCGCACTTAATTTGAAAGGTTCCAGCGAAGTGGACGCGAAAGCTCTGGTTGATGTTTTGTAGATTTCATTTTTTTTACTGTGTATGCATTACAAAAGCGCAGCTTTCAATCAGCTTCATTACTGGGAAGGGTTTTTGTAGAGAATGATTTTTCTTTGTACTTTATAGTAGTGCTCTCCAACCTTTTTAGAATGACAAACCACTTGGCTTTGAAAATACTTATTCTAGCTCTATTTCTATTTCTGCCCGTTGGAAATTCAATCTTTGTTGTGGGAAAGCAATTGCACAATATGTATCGTAAAATTTTTTGCTTAAAAAAAATACATTCTGTTAACGCCACGGAACACAGAATGGAGATCACTGCTTTAGAGGGAGTGACATGGTTTTCCATTGTTTTCATTTCACTTCCTTATACATAAAAGTCTTAAAATAATGTCCACCATGATGGCCTAACCTTAAGTGATAGGTAAGTTAAGAAAATCTGTACGAGCATACTAGAAGTCCTATTAAAAGACAGCGTAAATGATACGACTCTCCCTTAAGATTAAGTCATGATTGTCCACGCGAGTTAAAGTGATTTAAATCATTTACTTTTACATATTTATCAAATGTAACAAACACCTAAACAAAAAATGACAAAAAAGCAAGTCTTCAAACTCTTCTAATCTGCCTATGCTTGGTTTAGTCTACGCTCCGTTGAGCCGAAGAGTACACACCTCGATGTACCACTTGAAATTCTATTTTACTTAAAGAACTAACATACTGCTTATTATCACCGCAAATGTGAATCCATTTTTATTAAATCCTCAAGTTATGCTTTCAGTAGGTCAGATTGAGTAGAATTCACAACAAAATTAAATAATTCACGTGTCTGGAAAATAATGTTTCAGGAAGATCAGCTGATGCCAGGTACTTAAGGATAACTAAATATATGCAAGTGTTTTAAAATCAATGTTTTCCTTCTTTTTAGATGAAAAGTTCATCAATTCTTCCATTTCATTAATGTTCCACATCAAAAGAAAATAATTTCTAGGTTGTTATTAAGAGCGGAAGTTGTATCTCCTTGAAACCTATGATTGTTATCTGTCAAATTAGATATTTCACCAGTCAAATAGTTATTTTCACTGTGTATTTCACTCGTTGTGACCCCATGGCTTTACTGTGCGGTGATATTTCCTTCATATTTCCCAGAAACCCTTTTTTACAAGCTTCCCTCCAACAAAACCATAAAAAGTGACATCAAGAAACGAAACATAATGTGTCTCGCGAGTTTATTATCTCCAATGAAATTCTGCGAATTAGATAGATTTCTGAACCACGCACCATTCGAAAGAAATAATCCACGCTAAACGAATATTTTGATCACCACGTAACGCAGCGGGTTCTTGTAGCGGGTTGACCCATCTGATCATCATCTCCCTCCAAACATAGCATTACAATTTTCCCCGAAAACCTGTTTGTTAACCATGTAGCGGATGTGTCGTAACAAATGCAAACGAAAGCGGTAATAACAGGGGCGACACAACAAAAAAACGCTGAAAGAGAACATCTCAAAACCAGAATCCATTCATCCATATCAAATAATCGCCACCTCGGGAGAGAGAGATATATATAGAGAGGAAGCGTGAAGCAGAGCGCACAGAATAAATAGCTTCTCCTATTGCCAGAACCAAACCATTCCACGCCCTCCATTTGACAGATTTGACCCAACAAATAGGAAGCCGGCATTAACGTATGCTACTAGCAGGCGGGCGGTGGGAAGGTTGTCGTTCGATCAAAATGCCCCATTCGGCCTCAATACATCACACCGCTACACGCCGAAGCATCCCCGTTGATAGATCACCAGCATCTCCACCCCAGACCCACCCACCCGTCACGCTCATCGACAAGGGCGTCCATTTTTCACGAACACGAAGAATGGAATTCAACGGAAGTACCATCACCACCACCACCATCGACAACAACAACAACAACCGACCCCACTCGAGATGCCGGCCGCGGCCAAAAACCCCGTCGCTTCTCGTAAATGTGATTATTTACTCGTAATCCAAAAATCATCCATCTTTGACGGAGAAACGTGAATAGAATTCCATGTGCTGCCTTCCAATCGCGCATAATTGGCGGTACACGCCACCCTGACGGGCACCCGGCACCCGTGTTACAAATTCTTCGCACCGCGCGCGATACCAAACGATGGCCAAGCACGCGAGCGACAGTTTCTCTGTCATGGGGTGGAATGTGAAGTAAATGGGTGGGGTAGGGGTAAAGGAAAAAATCTCCCTCCCTGGCACCGTACCAATAATATTGTACCATGTCTATGTGGCTTTTTTTTGAAGGTATGGGGGAAGGCGCGACAAGAAAGCTTCCGTGGCTTTACTCTCAATCAATCCGGCACCTACCGCGGGTGAGAATAAAACCTGCAGCAGCAGCAGCAGCGATCGTTAAGAGGGGTGAAAATGCTCAACTTATACTTGCCACTTTTGTTGCAGGAAGGAACGGGGGACAGGGATGGAATTCTACATTCCGTCAACATTTCGGCCACGCCAGGCCAGGTGGTGGTACACGTGAGTCAATATTTCTCGCATTTCCGTCTGATGCGTGGCATGAATTCAGGAGCGAAGGCGGGGATATCTAACCTTTGTGAGGGTAAAATTGAAGAGCTTAGCGTTAAAAAATTTCAAAAATATATCAGAAAATCATCAAGCAATGTTACCGGTGTTAAGGTCTCCTGAAACGATTTTACATGATTTTATAGTACAGTGGGAATTCAATAGTTGACATGCTTTTAAGCTTCAAAAATCCGATAGTTGGTTGACAAGTATGCGTTTGTATGGAAAACTCGGTACCAAGTGATAGGCAGAAACTGAATAGATGACATCGATGTTCAATGCATACATTCGTACTACACTAAACCAAGCAAAGTGACATTTGGAGTTGAAAAATACAATAAAAAAAATTATGAGTCTTTTGTTGTACTTGCACTTGCACAACAGAAGTTAATTCTTACACAACCGATACAGGTGGATTTGATTTTCATTAAAAGCCTGCGCTTATAATTGACACTTTGTGGCGTAAACCTGTATTACTTATTTATTGGTAGGCCCGCTGATGTTGCCACCATCAGTTTGGTCATTGCCTCGTTTATCTGCAATCCGAGGCTCTCTGCCGCCTTCTCGTTCCCTTGGTAGGCTTCTGCTACATAGGAGAGCCGCAAACCAATGATGTCTATATCATCAGCGTATGCCAGGGTCTGGGTTGACTTATAGAAGATGGTTCCCGTAGTCTCCACCCTCGAGTCGCGGATGGCCCTCTCTAGCGGCAGGTTGAATTGGAAACAGCCAAGCCCTTCCCCGTGGCGCAGGCCTTTGGTGGTAGCAAAAGGTCCTGAGAGTTTTCCATCCACCCTCACCTGGCATGAGACGTTGGTCATAGTCATTCTAACTAGCCTTATCAGTTTGGCCGGGATTCCAAAAGAGCTCATAGCGTCATACAGTTTTACCCTGGCTATGCTATCATATGCGGCTTTGAAGTCAATGAAGAGATGGTATGTGTCGTTTCTGTATTCAGCCATCTTCTCCAAGATCTGCCGTATTGTGAATCTTGGACCTGTATTAACATGTTCATTTTTCGTCTTTATTAATGCTAATGCAACTCGAACTTTAAGCAATCCTGACTGACGAACCAACTAGAATGGTACCTGATCAAAACTGGTCAGGCATCTGAAAAAGGTGTAATATGTAAGAAACGCTTGATGTGCTGGTCGACTGCAAGATCGCCGTACAGCTCTCATAATACTCATCGTTGTATCGGTTCCTCTCATTGTCCTTCGACGCATACGGCTCCAAATATCCTTCTGAGAATCTGTCTCTTGAGCGTAGTCTTTAGAGAATCTTTCTCTTTAGTGCAGTTTAAAGTTAATCGTCTGATTTGAACAGCATTTATGTTTCAGAGGCGTTTGTTAGTGGTGGTATGATACTTTAAATGTACGATATAGTCCCAGCTTCGAGCGTCGCAACCAATTATTTGGGGTGAACTGCTTCCCATGGGGCTAAAGAATCCTTGAGCCAACATTCTTACACGTAATTCAGGTTATGTTGTTGTTTGAATAGTTTAGAGAGGCTTTGGCTCCTACGGAGTTCTTTCGCCTCTTTAAATTCAGGTTATGCAATGTTTTCGGTGCTGACCTTTGACCCGAGATATGTGACGACTTGGACGACTTCAAAAATGCGTAAACAACCAATCAGTAACATACACGGTGGCTAGATCTGGATTTGTTATCATGACCACACTTTCACAAGAGCAAATTCCTTATTGCGTTTAATTAAAATCAAATATATCAAAAACTACAAACTCAAAACCACAGCATGGAATGACTTTTGAAGAAATTGACTACTTTTAAAATAAACAGAAAATCAATTTAAAGCTCATTCAAACTCGAGCCTAGCTTTTGGAATGTAATCAAAACATTCCAGCTACAAAATCAAACACCCTTCCAATCTATTTCCATTACCGTTTCATGCGAAAACAATGTATCGAAGTCAGTTGTGCTAAACCCCAGGCACCAATCTACAGCAAGCGATTACAACCAGTGTCCTCCATCGATCCACCACGACAACTCCAGCAAATGTGGCGAATGTGGTCGCTCAGCGCTTCTGTGCAACCCGGGTTCTTCAAAGCCCTAACCAATGTTACCACATCACGCTACTTCCGGGCCATGATAGCCTTACATTCTCGGTGCATCGTCTGTGTATTGTCGAAAAATTGAATCCATACGCGAAGAGCCTAGTTTCTTCTGTCTATGGTTTTGCCGGCAAGGGGAAAGAGGCAAGTGTTTCGGAACGAAACGGTAGCTTTTGCTAGCAGCTAGCTTGTCCGGTAAATCGATTTGGTGCGTTGCAACACGCACATTTACCATCCCCAGTGCTCGGTGACGGTTAACTTCAAGTGACCTGACACCCAGGACACTGGGTGCCGTGTGGTTTGTTAGGTGTCCAGAAAAGTGGGCAAATCTATTGAATTAATTGCTGAAATATATTGTTAGAACTCACCAAAACTTACTACGGTACATGAATGCAGACAGCTTATATTATGCAGACACTCATATAAAATTATTTTTTGCATGGAAATTTAAAGTTCATCAATTTTGGACAATCCCACCAAACATGACCACAGTTAAATCCAATGTTAAACGTTTATTCCAGCTACACATACCGGGTTATCTCGAGTTGACGCTCTTCCCACTGTTAGATGAAACAATTGACCGTGACAGGTTTCCCAGGATGAGGCCCGCCCGTCTTTGCTTGCTCAGAGGTTCTAAAATGGAACAGGCCTACGACAACGAATCACTCCCACAGAACCCCTTTCCTTACACAGAAAGCACTTGAAGCAAGTGATTGCGACCGAACGATTAACACGACTGCATCGAAAAGACGACCTTTCGACGATCTAGTTACCCGGGGTGGAGGAGTCCGTCCAGTGGAACAACAGAACGAAAACCTGCACGTACCTAGACATGTCCTAGCAACGATGGTTCGGTTGCTACACAACACCAGCTGACGCTACTATGGGGCAGCACCCATCATCAACCATGTCCTCGATGAAACCCCGGTTGATCCTTGCCTGTGAGCATGTGCGTGAGTGCAATTGCGAGAGGATTCCGTCATCGTACCAACTGACCATGATTTGTTCAGCGCTAGGCTCTGCCAGTCAGCAGGATAACAATAAATTGTTGCAAGGGGATTTTCGGTCCCATGCAACCGATCCACCACGAAACCACATCCCGGAATCGAAGCATTACACAGTTCCGATTTGTACGTTGACGATGCTGGTTCGGTGCGGCCACGCACTCGATGATCTCGGTTGTAAACGATGCAGCTTATGTTGTCCTGAAAAGATTAAAATCATTTAAGATGTTTCAGGCTTCTCGTGGAGAAGCGTTCTTTGCGTACGTTCACTGCTGCAAGAAACGTATAAAACCAATTCTTTTAAAATTTTCCCATTTTTTCACATTGTTTTGGCAATCCATTACATATTGCCAACACTTTAGGAGCGAAAAAAAAAACGCAGTACATGTAAAACGACAAAAAACCAAACCCATTTACACTCCCAAAGGAACACAGGGAATGTTTTACAATGAACCCAACGATGCGTACACATGCGTTGCTACCACTTCTAGCCGTAGTCTTCCTTTTCCCCAGTAACGGCGTCAATATTTCAACGAAATGTCAATACGGTACGGCGTACACCAGTTCGTTGCTGGTTCTCCCCCCGGAATGCTGAGTTCCCCCGAGGGTAGTGGGAGGGGGCACCAGCCAGAGGAAGATTATTTTCCCAAAGCTTGTTACGCTGTACGCTTTACTTCGCTGCCATGCCTTCGACCATCGATTTCGGCTGCACTCTTCCGTCGGAAATGTTTATCTTGCGCAAAATGATTGGCCTCGTTGCGTTAAAGCCTCGTCGTCGCAATTTGAAGCTGCAGAAGAGAGACCATGCCATTTACAGATGTTGTGAGGAGGTTTGGGAGCACGTGCGTCTTGTGTAAGTCAATTCTTGCCACTGCTCATTCGATGCAAAGAGTGTCGATACGCAACAATAGGCCAACCACATGGCAACAACATGGGAAGAAAGGAATAACTTCAATCAGTTCTTCAGCTTCCGATAGCGTTCAATGGAAGTAGCGTGTTGTTCTGAAATGTATTGAATGCAAGGAGTACTATGAATTGGTTGTATAATTGGTCAATCTTTACCAGCTGCGACGGATGTCAGCAGTTGACACCTGGATGATCATCTCCATATCTGCCGAGCCTAGACTGCCGGATTAAATTTGTCTTGACACTTTCTTTCGCACACCCAGCATATTTTTTTCATCCTTTTCACTTTCGGTATGGATGAAATCCATTTTTCTTACACCATTGTATCCTGTTTGTTTTTGCACTGGGAAGAAAATAAATAAAAAAGTTGATTCACAATGTATGCCAACCCAATCCGCAAACAGAAGCGACAGTAGAGTAAATGGAGAACAAAAAAAAGATGTTATGTGATTGTTTTCTTCTTAGGCTACGACTGAAAAACACTTTGTCCCACGGCGGGACTAAACCAGCTCCCGGGGTTAAAATGTATGTTTCGTTAGCTCTGCTGCTTGCCTCGCCTACTTTGACAGGAGCTGCTCCAATGGAGCTGCTTATTGTACGGTGGAAGCTAATGGACGTAAGTAGAGCGAACACTACACACACATCCAACCTGACACTGGGTGATGGTGATGGGGTTGGAAGTGCTTCAAATATGCGTGGAAGCGAGCACACCGGTATAACAACAATAGGCTGCGTAGTTGTGTAGAATGCTGACCCCGCGTATCATCCTGCACCTCTTTTCCTGCCAAGGCTGTTCGATGGTGTTTCCATAGCAAGTAGGGAAGGTAGTTCCAGCATCCAAGATGATTATGTGGCATGCCATTCCCCGTGTACATACACACACATAGAGGAGGAGCACTGAGGGTGCGGCATGATCAGGAATGTTGTTCCGACATACCGACGCGTTCGGTAAGAAAAGGTTCTTTCACCTCCCGGACTTCCCGGATGGCTAACGAGCTCCTGACGAGCACTCACCATGGAGACGTATCCCGATCCGGGTTGCGGTGCTGTGCGGGGTAAATTCCATTTTGTAGTTCGAATTATAGGCTCCGGCACATTGTTATTGTTGTTTTGACTCCCAGTGGAGGCGCAGAAAATGCCACAAGAAAACCCCTTTTCCAAAGAGAGAAGAAGAATGAAGAAAGAAAGAAAGAGTGAGAGTTTGTGGGGTTTGTCGCGCTTTAAGGAAGTGAATGTACAATACGATTGCGAACAAGATGGTTGGGAAAGCAGCTAGGGCTAGGAAGCTATCCAACTACTTTAAAAATTACATATTTATTTTCTTTATTGTCATCTCTATAAGCCGTCCAAACATGATCCTGTGGACATGTGACTAACAGAATTTCTCTCAAAGTAAGGTTCAACCTAATGAATCTCGCAACTATAGCACATAAATAATGATATAATTATAAGAATACAGGTCAAGGTTGTATTTATGAATGATTTCTTGGAAATGCGTGAAGATATTAGTTTGTCATGTACTAAAAGCTTTTTGTTGGGTATGTTGAATTCTGAGTAAAAACATCATTTTCAAGATGCTAACATTTGAACAATTTTAAATAGAGTTATATGACACCAAGTAATAACTGTAATTATGACAGAGCTATCTTGCAAACAAATTACAAAACAAAAGTGTTATGAAAGAAAAAGCCAGTTACAATCATTTTAAGTAAGCATCACACAATAATGTCTATGCTTTTGCGAAGTAAACTCGTACGACTTACCAACATGCCCGTCCTAGGTTCATGCTCCGAATGGACCGTGCCGTAATACGTAGGACAGACTATCCTGCTATGGGGGGAAATACGTCACCGAAAGCCATGTCCACAAGTGGTTCAGGCAGGCCTTGACCGACAACGGTTGTTGAGCCAAAAGAAGAAGAAGAAGCTATAAATAGTTGATAGATGGCACACAAATCAAATAACACTGTAATAAAGGCTTTGCTAGAAGAAGATCAATGCTTTGTCGAGGAATACATCATTTGTTATTTGAAATTTTCGATAGCAAAGTAATTTTTGCATGAATAAAACATATTATAAGTAAAAAATAATAAAAATTAAAGCTTGTTATGAATAATTGTACATATTAAGGGTTGCATATATGTATTAGAATGAGAAAATAGAATTGTTTACATTAAGAGTCGCATATAAGTTAAATTTTGTAGAAAATTGTACTTGTAGCATCAAAACATAATCCATGATTTCTGGATCAAATCAACCCATTTGTATCAATTTCATCAATTTTTTTGTCCTAATTGTATTTTTGTCGTCGAACCTATAGCAATTTATAATAAAGTAAAGTATTTATGTTGTGTACATTTTATGAAAATTATATTTACTTTATTTTGTTGATCGTAAACTCTTTGTCAACATAATTTGAAACCGATTAACGCTTGTCCTCAAATTACGCGATAAGAGCGTTTCAAAGACATTGCATTATATCTTGATGTAATTGTTCATACTGTTCACATCTTTTCAGGTGTTTTATATTTGATTAAAAACGTCTATCATAACAATCTTCGAGTCTAATATATCTCATATACCGCCCCATAATAAATATAACACTCACTTTAACTAACTTATTGATAAAACATTGCAACAGTGTACTCTCGTTTAGGCTTATTCATAAACTTGTTGATTGCATGCTTGTTGAATTTGACTGCATCGACGCAGAATACGCAGGCAAAGTTTTCGTGCAAATCTTTCACCCAAAACTTTCACCAAAAACTCTAGTTCAACCTTCCCCTTTTCACCTCCCGAGCCTTTAAGTCAGATAGCGTGCGCATTATTCATCATAAACTCCTCTCCCCACCACCACTGGGCCTCTTCAGTCCAACCCGCGAATCAATCCATTTGAAACGAAATGGAAAATCGAAAATAAATGTGATGAAAATCGTTATTAAATTTCATCGAAATTTAATTTTCCTCTACACCTTTCCTCACATACTCTCTCACACCCGCTTACTATCTCTCTCAAGCACGTTTTCAGTTTAGCTTCAATTTGACACCGTGAAAACAGGTAATTCGAACGGAGCCAACGAAAGAGCGTGCTCTATGGTGAAGGTGGGGGAAGTGTTCGGCCGGTTACCGAGAGAAGCCGAAATCCCTCGGTTTAGCGTTTATCGAAATTCCGAAGGTTGATTTTTGGGGTGAGTTTGGGTGAAATCGCAGCTAGCCCATCTGTGAAATGATTACATCGATCGCATTTTCTCCACTGCCAGCGCCGGAAAAGCGCCGCGCGACATCGAGGTGGTGAACAGAGTGAACTGGAATGTCCACGTGCGTTCGGAGCGGAAGGTAGGTGAGCGAGAGAGGCCGGTGGGGAGATCGATATGGAAATATATTTGGCAGGGCGTTTAATATTTACCAGTTGAGAGAATAAATTAATTTATGCAGGACTGGCTATGACCCGTCCACCCCGTTCCCGTGCACTTCCCAACACCGTCATCATCAACTTTGCTCCCTGCTGTTCGATATCTGTGCACCCGAAAGTGCACCGACTCGTTACCCATTTCCTGTGTTGGGGGCGAGGGTGGAAGTGAATGAGACTTTGTGGCGCACGTAGATTTTCGGTCGATCTAAATTTCCATCACAGTCGCTTGACCGAGAATTGAAGCACGCCCCTTGCGGGGAGCGATCCGGTGCGATAGGAATTAATTCAAATTTATTAATTTCACCTCTTTCTTTTTTTGTCCTACCCTGCGGACCCGGCCCAAGCTACGCCCGAGTCGAATAATCGTCGCCATAACAGTTAACCATCAACGTCGCCATTATCATTATCATTAGGCAACTGTTATGATCATCTTTATTACGACTCTAAACCATGTCCACTTAAGGCGAAGAGCTACGGCAACGAGTTAAAAGAAATTATCTTAAACTGGATCTGGATGAAATATTGCGACCCCCGGGGCCACAAGATAGAATGACTAGCAAACACGGACGACACGCGGAAGTTAGTTTACGCTGTGGTTTTTTTTTCTAAGACTGTACTGTCGCTACACTTGCACAAATCGTTCATTAAACGGTCGTTTGGGGTGCGATAAAACAATTTGTTTGGCAGTTGCGGAATGTATCGCGCGATGTTTTGATAGTACAAATGAACTCTGTGTTGAATGATGATGTTGAGGGATTTAATGAGCGACCATCAAAATGGAGCCGTTATGTGCCCGTTTCTCTGTGGAAGTCATCATCGAAAATGCGCATTATCTAAGCAAAATTCTTCAAATGATAATTTGTATTGGTGTATATAACGAGGAAACACTTATTTAATTACTCTTGTTTCTATTTGACACTACAACAGTAGCCAATCCAGGTCAGACTTAGCTAAGCTGCCATCAGCTCGCTGTTTAGTTCATGCATTGCAGTATAGTTGATCAAGCATACTGACGGAGAGCTCGGTATAGTAAAATTAAATCCATTAAACCATTTAACCAATATCTAATAAAAAACTAATCATAATTTCATATTTAACTTAAAACTTTTAATTCAAAAATAGATAGTAAGTATCTAACAACCTAAAATTACGTTTACAGATCCCTGCAAACGATCGATATAGAAAAGGTCTGCACATGATAGAAAGAAGATATGGCATAACATCTTTTAAGCATTGAATTGACTTGTAGCACATGATATAGATATTAGTGTAACCGGATATTAGCTTTAGTACGTAGATTGTAGAGAGGAAATAAAGTGACCTTCTCTTATAACAGACCTGGAAAGAGTTCGGACCTCATTAGTGCCAGTTTGGTGCCAGAAATTTGGCCTATGAATTCTGATAAAAACATCTTTTTTTGTAAAGTTTTGAGATATGAAGCATTTATAAGGCAAAAAAGAAAACAAATTAATTTTCTTCCAAATTTAGCTTATTGTGAAATGAAACAAGAATTAATCAGTATCAAAAGAAGTATTGTATTTCCATTGTATTTTAAGTTTCTAATATATTATTGATGATTTGCTATTGTTGGAGTTGCTGAACACATTATGTAGCAAACTGCAACGTGTTTTAACTTTCATTCTAGGGAGAAAGTAAATCAAATACAATTGAAGGATCAATTTTTTATTTGAAAAGAAGCGTAAAATTCAATATAGATCCATGGTAAATAAAGACAGATCCATCAAAAACTTCTAGAATGAGGCAAGAATTTATATCATCGAAAATGTGTGCTCTATGTCAACCAGAAGTATGTACAATATGGTGGAATTAAACCAGATTAAAGTAATTGTAAAATAAAGTTGATTTCAATCATTGATAATCAAAACACACATGTTAGAAAATAAGGTACATTATTATTAAATTGCTATAAATGAATCAAACACGTATAAAAAACCCCTGATACACTGCCAATGTAAGTCTTGAAAGCCTGTACAGGCCGGGATGTCCGCGTAGGACGTTACACCAAATAGAAGAAGAATAAGGTTGCGCATGAGCTCTGATTTTATGCAACACTAAATAATCATTGGCAAACAATACACAATGCATGAAAAACAAGCTCCTGACTGTTTGTTTCTAGCTCCCCCTTACATTCAGTATTTTTTCCACAATTTTTAAAACCTCTTCCCGCTAAGTCTGTACAAAAGAGCAATCGCATATTCTACACAACAGTCACACAAACCCATTTTTCACGTAATCAGTAAGTTGTAACACAATTACCAATCTGAATAATGTGTGTGTAACAGCCTCGGGACGGTTCCGTTCACGTGCCAATATCTTCAAACACATGGTTTTCGGGCGGAGCCCATTCCCCAGCGCAAGCATTACCAATGTCCTCGGTGATCATATTAGTTACATTCATCTTGTTTTCATCCTAGCGCAAATGCGATTCCCATTGCCTGCCCAGCCAATTTAGCCGCTTAAATGACTCTTATCAGTGCAATAACGCTAGATTTAAAACCGACCTGAGACACATTTTCGCAACGCGCCCGGGAAGCAAATGTACGAAGTGTTTAATGTACGTAGCAACATTTTGACAGCCTGTTGGTTTGTTGTTTTTTTTTTTTTTTTTTTTTTTTTTTTGCCGGTGCTGAGCCAGAAAGATCCGTCTAAATGGGCCAATCCCGTATGCATGCCTGGATGGTGCTTTCGAAATGGCATAGAATGGACTTTGTTTTTTTTTTTTTTGCTGTCGCCCTATGACTATGCTCTTTTAGTTCGGTGAAGTAACTGTGTTCGAATGGGTCCTTTGCGAACGTGGCGCAGCCAAAAGACCAACCTGTTCAACCAGCGCACGACGAGTTCGACAGGATGGCGTACAATTTATGTGTCACTGGAGAGTGAGACACCCAGAAAGCGAACGGGAGTATGTCATTTAAAAACTGCTGCCCACCCCCTCGTGCAGTGAAGTGCGTTGGCCACTTGTACGAGTATCCATCCACACCAACGGCTCCATTCGATTTTCCAGATGAGAAACGTGATTTATGGGCCCGAGTTGTGCGTTTGCTGGCCACTCGAATCGACTACGTGAGAAAACATTCCACCCAAAACACGGGCGGATAGGTGTGGCCGGGTTTTATTTCATGTTTTGGATAGCGCTTTTTTTAAACTGTGTTTCGAATTTTGTTCTCAATTCTTCGGCTGTTCTTTTGCGGAGTTTCGAGCAAGAATTGAAATAACTGTTGAATTGAATTGTACTCAAGTGCTCTGCTTTGCCAGTTGGTTGTGTTTTTTGATTAGTCGAGACGTATACACATGCACGTGCCGTACCGGTAGTAAGGTAGGTGATTGCACGAGTGAAAACAAAGAACGATACGATTGTATTGAATCGTCACGCTATCGTTGTTGGTCAAAGAACAGTGGTTATTGGGATTCAGATGAATAAGGTTCCATTGTTTTATCACTACTAATAAAACGATTAAATCTACTAACGTAGTTTAAAACAATTCATGTTTTGGTACAACTAAACACAGAAATGGACTAGGATTTCAAAAGGATTTAAAAGATTTTTTTTAAATTTAAAGTGCTAGCTGCTTCAACCTCATGCACAAATAAGCATTTTATTTTGTTTTATTCATTTATTGATCTATTTATTTATTTATTTAATTATTTATTTATATATATATATATTTATTTATTCACTCTTTAGTATCAAGCGTGCTTACTGGGTTTAGATATGCCTTAGTTTTATTTTTTTAAAGTTTTTAAGTTATTTTTAGTTTTTTTTATATCAAATTAAAACAGAAAATAATATACAAAACCTTTTAATAAATTAAGAAAAAAAATCAATTAAAAAAAAGTTATCATATAAAGTGATAAGAAATAATCCATTCCACAATACTGACTAACAAGCTAAATTTTTCAACGAAGGGAAATACCATCTCAACAACAACAAAAAATACTTATAAAGAATAAATCAAACTACAACACAACCTCGCTTGCTTGGTTCTTTTGTCGCCTTCTTCATTATCTGGCACTTCAAAAATTGCATTGTCATCCAACGAACGAGGTAGCTTTGACAGACACAAACAATGACATATTTGTCATGGAATTATGGAGCATAGCCCTTTGTGATGAATTTCAGTGAGGTCAAACAACACAACTATCGAGTTCGAATCCACTAGTTGCCACGCATCCGTATCCCAGCTAATGAGATCATACTGTAAAATTTATTTCTTCGAAACGGCATACCTACTATTATCTAGATTTACGTAAATTCAATAAAGAAACTCCTTATATTACGAATCTGAATATTAATATAATCGACCAACACAGTCATTGGAGTTAATCATCTCAGAAACAGAGCAATAATATGAAACAGAGGGTATGTATTAATAAAATCCATGCTACGGAGGGACGGACCATTCTGGGTTGAAGCCTAGAATGGATCGTCAGTTCGTAGCAGGGATTGACTATCCAGCTGCGTGGTTATTAATTAAGTCTCGAAAGCCTGAAGTAGTAGCTAAACCCTTACATATATTTTGTACCATTATGTGTGGTTTTAATTAAAAAATAAATAAATGCGCTGCATGCATTTTTTAAAAATAATAACACTTAACCATTGATCATATGGTTCAGAAAAGGCTTCTAATGCTCTTTCATTAAACAAATAATCCATCAATTATAAAATACCAATCACTTCCAACTATTTAGTTCAAATCTCTCCATTACAGCACAATGAAAGCAATCAAGGGGTATGATCAATTAAAAGTCCATTTTATTTGTTCTGCAACAAAATCGCTGCAACAATTGTACAGCCGTACACCGGCCCCTCTGCACAAGCTGGCAAGCTAAGGGCGATTAGATTTTTTGCTATTTTAACTCATGCAGCACATGCACACAAACCGGTGTACACTCCCGGAGAGCATTCAAAGCAGCAGTGCAACGGTTTCCGGCCGTAGGGACCATTCAAAAATGGCTAGTGACCGGAATATCTAAAAGCACTTCATCCGCTTTTGTTCTGCTCGGTACAGCATTTACCGGACTAGTAAAAACATGTACCATACACACATACACACACTCACGCACCAGCATGTACTTGGCTGTATAAAGTTGTAGTTTCATTAATTGCCTGGAACTGCGCAAAAATGGATCCACCATGGGGAAAGAACACATGCCTTTCCCGTTGTCCATCTAACAGCGGGCGAGGGGACACCCATCCCGGTGCACTCGGTCACGTACGGCCCGGAATGGTGGTAGTGGTGGTGGTGGAAAAAACTATCCGGTCGGTTGTTGCGTTGGTTCTCTAACCAGTTAGACATACAATTTGCCTGACATGTCCGGAAACCCGGCAGAGGTTGTGTGAACCTTTACATCCATCCGGACGCTCCCGGGCAGCATCCCCCAATCTACCCCGGCTTAGTGATAGTGTACTGACACTGTGAAAAGAATGAATCCTTACCACTTCGTCTGCGTTATGGTTATGGTTGAGGGCATACTTTTGTTTTTTTGCTTTTTTTACTATCCCACAACTCCCTTATATCCCTCTCTTGGTCTCTCATAGCCCCTCTTGTGTTGCTTTGAATTATTCTAAATAATTTATTCATGCATTCGCACGCAAAACGGAATGCAGGCAGAATGGAGAGGTGTGACGGGACCAACAGGAAACCCCAAAAAGCAACAAAAAAAAGGACAATAATTGTTAAGCCTCCAGCTTGCAGGCTGCACATTGATCCGACAGGAAAAGTGGTTAGCTGTTCGTGACACGGCACCACATGCTCTCGGCAACTCATCTTCTCAGTGCTTTATTGGCCAATTTGCTCGACACGACACCAGTGTCTGTTTTTTTTTTGTATTGTGAGAATGTGCATGTCGGTAGGTGTGCAATACAATGTTGCAGAGTGGTTTTGGGAGTGCCCTTGAGTATATGCATTTCAGGGATTCGATTTGAGTTACTTGCCTTGTGCATTCAAGCAAGTAAACTTGCCAAATTAAGCTAATCGTACATTTTACGTCGTCTATAAAATTCAGTACAGTGACTTGAGAAACTTCACAAATAGTACTAGAATTCAGAATTTTAGAAAAAGATAAGACTGATATTAATGTAATTACAGACGAAATACTTTCCCTCAAAGAGACATACATATCTAAGTATTAATCAGTCAAATCTGCAACACATTAGAAATCAAACATCAACTATAACATTTCCGCAGAATCTAACGATAGCAAGCAAAACTTACAAAGTAAATGAAAAGAAATTTGGGATTGTTTAAATTTATTTAAATTTCTTTAAATTTAGCTCTTTTTAAACGCCAGTCCATTGTAGCCTTAACCTGTACAGCTATTATTAGGCGTTGCATTTTCCTTGTACGCTGTAGTCCTGTGCTGCATTTATACAGCAACATTTCAACCCACGTGGTGCCATAGCGTCTTTATGCACGAGCGTTGTACGAGTTTATTGAATTAAAAGCATTTTACAAAATCTGTGATTACAAAATCTGTTCATTAATGGGTAAAAGCTGTTTAGAAGACCTTATTGAAGTACTCCTTGTGACCAGCATCCAGCAATGACATAAAAGTGGATCAAAATTGTACGTGATATAATTGAATAATAACATTATGCTGCTCTGTTTACAGTGAATTTCAGTAAAATAACAAAAAAAATTGATATTTTCATGCCATTTTTAATTTCATGTAACAACACTACACTACCAACCGATAACGAACCTCGTGGAAGCCTAAGGTTAGCCGGCAAGCCCTACGCAAAGAAGCCCGCCAAAGCAAGCGCACCGGAGCCGAACGCTCAGTCCACTTGGGATAGTTTGATCATTTTAATTGCGATAATGAATTCTCAGCCTTGTACTTTGGCGCTCTTACACCATCAACATCCTACAAACGTTCCGCAAACGAGTGAGCGCGTATGTGTGTGCAGGATTCAGGATAGCACCCCATTCCGCTCCCCCTTGCGTGAGTGTGTGTATCTAATTTACTTTTGTAAAATTATTTTAATAATCCGATTTAAAACGGATTACCACGTACGCCAGAGTACGTGACTGGGTGCAATTACCGGAGCGTTACGTGTCCGTTGTGTCGTGCAGCTCCCGTTCGTTCAGCGTGCCCCCTTTGCTAAGCGGATGGGGCGGGCATAAAAGGATTTAGTTCCGGTTTGTTTACGGCGTTCGGCGCTGATGAAGGACCGAAGCTACGGGCGAAGAATCGTGGTCATCGTCTAATGAACGAACAAATGCGGCGAGAGTATGGAACGTACCAGTGGGAGTGAGGGGGGCAAGCTTTGTGCATTGTTTTGTAGGAAGTTTTCGAAAAAAAAGAAGACGTGCTTTGAAATGAACTGCCAACTTACATTAGTGTTTGATAAGAGGAAGCTTTTGTTGCTCATAATTTCAAGTACGTTAATAACTGATTTCAAACGCGCTCACTTCATTGTTCAAGCGAAAAAAGAAGACCTTTAAGTCGTGGAATTTAAAGCATCGATCCCCTGAGCATGATTTGCCTATTGAATAAAGCAAAACTGAAGCAAAACCATAAACATGCCGCAATAAACCGCGCTTGAAAGCAATAAAGTCACAAGAAATAGATAAAATTCGTACGTCCTGTCATGCCGTAACTGTGACGCTGCGCTCCAGTACGCAATACAATCAGTACAGAGCAGTGTACGTGCGTGTGTGCCACAGAAATATCTGTTTCTGATTTATTCACATGCATTCCTCCCTCTTGCTCTTGCTCCATTTTGCTAAACTGGCAAAAAGTCACGACTGCTGGTACACAGCATCGACCATTCTTTTCCCCCATGCTCCCCCGATCGACCCGTTCGGTTCAATTTCGTTGCGTTTGACACATTATCTCCCCGAAATTTCATTTCCCAACCCCCGGTGTAGTGGCATCGAACGGGCGCGTATCGAGCGGGCCATCGGGCGGTGAGCTGGGGTTGGTGGAATCGATGATGATGGCATTATGTCTAAGGCATTATGTGCAACCCGGTAGTGTTTGCCGTAATGCCGTTGAAAACAATAAACCATCGTGTCTGTGCTGTCCTCCCACGGCCACTTCCTCTGTCAGGTCACATGCATCAGTATGTGAAAATTGTCATTGAAATCGAAAGCAAACGGGTGCGGGAAGGGTGTCTTGAAATATGGCTTCTGAACTTCCTTGTTGGGTGGGGTGGATGACGGGGCGCTCCATTTGGGTGGACGGGGATGGCGCAGGGAATAGGATTACATTTTTGATAGCAGCCTCGAACCTTCGCTGCGTACAATGCGTGCAAAAAAATATTATTTTTATGGCACACAATATCTTTACATAAATTTAAAGTGCCATTTTCAATTGATTGCGGTACATGCACCAGAAAAGAAATTGAAAATGCTCGAAATATTATAGAATATATTGATCTATATTTATAGTTTATAGAATTCATAAACGCTCCAACACACAAATAAGATTATGACAATTAGTTCAATTTGAATTCAATAAGTTTCAAATAAGATTAGAGCTTTTTCTCGCTCCTCTATCATCCTATGCACATCAACAAGAATTAAATTGACAGAGTTCATGTTCAGCAAGCATAGAAATATCTTTAAATTTAATATAAGTAAGATATAAATCGATCACAAGAATTTAAAACCGTCTCCAAAAACTTTACGCTTTATACGAATCAATACTTTACGAATACTTTAAGCTGTCTATGATAAAATGTTTATAATAAAAATTAGAAATATATAAAAATAAACGACAAATATAACAAAAAACGAAAACTAACACACACATTCAAGTAAAAAATAACTAATACTAACTAAAGATACATAGACGATGCAAGATACATTTGAGTTAATGTTTCTACGTATCACTATTTGTGATTTAATTATTAAAACAAACTTGTTTACTTGTTTGCTAATGTTTTTGCTTAAAATTCTATTTTATTGAGTCTAAAACAAAATTATTGAATTTTTAAAAATAATGTTAAATCCCTTGTATTTATTTTTGACTCTTGAATAGGTAAATCAAACATTAATTTAATAGCAATTAGCTAAGCCAGATTATATAGGAAATCTAAATCGTATTTGAATTCTTTTCGCTAAACTAGATGATGAAAATAGCTTACATTGAATAATTAATGCACCGTGTTGTTGAGCTAACACTATTTTCCATACATCACTGTATAAGCACTAGCTAACAAACAATGCGCAATGCTCGAAAGAAAACAGCATCTCTCACCGGCAGGCTCAGACGCATCGGAGAAGAAAAGCCCGATTCGCTCCCATCGGAAATGTAGAAATTTATGTTTCAATTTATGCTTCAACAGGAATTTCGAATGCATATGTTCTGCCTTGCCCCCCACCTTCCCAGAAGCAGCCGCATTTCCCGAGTACAGACCGCACCTGTTGTACGCCTTTGCGGGGTTGGGTGCGTGTGTCTGTCTTTTTGTCTTGCTAGATTTGCCCGAGAAGTCGCATGTGTGTGGTACGTATGGGCGCAGAAAATAGCACCAAACACCCACTCACCCACCCAGTTGGGAACCCATTTGGGACGATAAATTTCCTCGAGTCCAATGAATGATTCATTATCGGTGCACGCTTATGCTGGCAGGGAAATTTCAATACATTCGGTCGTGATGCTTTGCTTCGCTGAGCTTTCGATCTCTTTTTTTTTTCCTCTTCTTCTTATTGTGACACCCATACAAAGGCGCCCCGAAGTCTGGACGACATCATCGCTCGCGCACACTGCTGCTTCATCCTTCAATTTGGCAAACATGTGCGTCAAACAGTCAGGTAAATGTGCACGTACGGCCTCCTGCCCCCATCAGCCCCATCACCAACCAACGGCAGCGAGCGGGGCAGAAAAGCGAAGAAAACAATGCAACGTTCTTCGGTGCTGCAAGCACCACCATGAAAGCATTCCTTAACGCCTTGGGGCGTTGAGGCCGCGAACAATGCAAGACGAACGTCGTGCGGAAGGTTCCTTCGAAGGCTTGCTTCAATGGCTGTTAATTGAAAATGAACGCTCCTTGGTGCACCATTTGCGAAATTAAACACCGACAGCCCTCCTCCGGTTTTAACCGGAAGCGCACAACACGGTGTGATGTGAGTGAAATTTCGAATGCCTGCGCTGCATAGCTAATTTCGCCAGTCGCATTGTAAGCGATAGTCACCTCTCAGGGGGAGAAAGCCGAGGAAGGTTATCAAACAGTCATAAGGTTACGGTGCGAAACCGTTCAAGGCGTCGTAATTATGGCGCTTGATTGCATTTGAGTGTGTGTGTGTGGGAAGAAATTTCAATAGCTTTACTTCATTTGCAGCCGGGTGTAACTAACAATTGAAAGTGTCTTAGTTTTGCCGCTGCAATTTGGAATGAAGTAATCGCAATGCTCGCAAAGACATGTAGCCGATAATATATGTTTTTTAAATAACTTTTACGTGGTTGAACAGAGCAAAAAATACAATTTGTCGATTGAATTTTACGTATGATTTAACGCCAGCCAATTTAATCAAATATTTATATTTCAAATGCTCTACGAAAACGAGGGCTTATTCCACATCATTTGAATTTCAACTGGCATGTGAACCACTTTTGAATAAATATATCTTTCATTACTGCATCTGTGTGGTGCATGGATACAACATTCTGCTTTAAAAAGCGTGGAACTAATGCATAATAAAATATTGAGGATATCATAAAAATCGTTGAATAATTACTAAATTCTAAACACGTCTCTGTATCTATGTGTACGTTACCGCATACAATATTACTTACTTACTTACTTACTTATCCGGCGCTACGACCGCTTTGCGGTCTTGGCCTGCCTCAGGAGTGTCCGAAACCGCTCACGGTCTCGCGCCTTCGTCTTCCAGTCCGTTATCCCGGCCTTAATGGTGGACGCCTCCACGCCATCTTGCCACCTCAATTTGGGCCTACCACGCCTCATCTGTTAGCATACAATATGATTAGATTTAATCATAGATGTGGAGAACGTTAGAAGGATTGGCTCAGCTCAAGTTATATGTCGTCTATGTTCTAAATGTTGGTAACCTAACTTCTTCTATTTGGCGTACCGGTAACCTAACAATAAGCGATAATAACAGTAACTTACAGGTCTTGTTTGACAACTCATCAGAATAGTTTTTGAATTTTTATGCGAATGCAGTAAACCTACACTGTACCGACTAGTGATGACAAAAATCTGGAGTAAAGTTGACAAAAATCTGAAGTCGGCTCCGATCCGACTCCGGAAGGTAGGTACCCTCAGCATTCCGGATTCGTTCGGAATCGTCTGAAGCCATTCGGAATCGCCCGGAGTCGTCCGGAGTTGGAATCGTCCAGAGTCATCTGGAGTCGTCCGAAGTCGTCCGGAGTCGTTTGGAATCGTCTGGAGTCGTTCGAAGTCGGAGTTGTCCGGAGTCGTCGGGAGTCGGGCGTGCAAGGTCAGACGCATCGGAGAAGAAAAGCCCGACTCTGGAAGGTAGGTACGCTCAGCATTATCCGGAGCCGTTTGGAATTGTCTGAAGCCGTTCCGAAGCGCCCAGAGTCGTCCGGAGTCGTCTGGAGTCGTGCGGAGTCATCTGCTGTCGGTCTTCCAAACTCGACGACTCCAATTCCGGACGGAACTAGTGGTTCCCAATTGGTTTCGTTTCATATGCCGCACGGTACAAAATGACATCTTTTGCCTGATTTATTCTCAAATTATTGGACAATGATGTGAATGGGAAATGCTTATCCAACATGCACATTGCGCTTTGTCGCATGTCGCACTGTCAACATCTTTGCACTGATTTGCATACATCGAAGATGATCCAGTTGCTTTGTTACACTTCCGACTGTCTACGAACAGCACGGCCCCAATTTATGTAATTTCCGTGGCCTCATTCCCAACGCACTCGCAGGCGAACCTCAATAGAAGCCCCCACTGGATCGTAATTAATTGGGTGCATTAAGTGCATGAATAATGCCACTACTGCCGGGTGTGTGTCGGTGCGTGCGTGTGTATTTATTTGCACTCCATCTTGAATCTTCACGCCACTGATTATGCTACTCATAGAACGCCTAACACAACAGGGCAGCAATAAACGGTGATCGCTATTTTGATTCCCCATTCAAACGGGTGTTTTGCTATCGTATTTCAAAATTTAATCACCCTTCCACACTCCATGCTTATTTGCCTTTATCGGTAGATTAATGGAGTATGTGTTTGAACGTTTTCACAGTGGCTACATACCGATCCGTTTATTGTCCGCCAACCAAAGCACGGAGGAGTAGTATAAATAATAACGCTCATTGATGTGCCGGGCAATTCGATAGCTCCCTGCCAGGCATAATCTTCGTCAGCTCGTAAAACATTGCCCACATTGGCATTGCATCTTTGTTTCCCGTTTTTCACCCGCAATATCAGTTGCAGAAATAATGAAATAAGCCAGCAGGCTAATCCAATTTCTACTTTCCCTTTTCCACCCCAATAACTGTCACTGTGAGCTCCGTTTGAGCTACACAATTCCCGCACCCTGCAGGAGCATTGTGTTTTGGGTGCGGACAGTGTCCAGGAAATTTTCGCTCATAACGCAACGTTCCACAACAGGACGGGTGGAATCAGGCCGCATCGGTCACGGTTTGGTTTAGTGTAGTTCCCTATACTCAGGTTCCCCTAGAAGTTGCTCTTCCCGCGGCATTCGTGTGTAATCAAAATTAATCCATCCAAAGATTCCGGAATCGTAAATCATCCGTGCACGGTTCCCGGTGGATGAAACGGTCCTGCTGCCGTCTCCGCGTGCTCATGTAATAAGGTCATTCAAGGTTAACTGTCCGTAGCAAGACTTTGTGTACGCAGCGCAGGGGACGTTCCCCTGCATGTGGTGGTGTGGTTTTGCAATCCTACGATCGGAACAACCGCCCTCGTAACTCGTACCGTAACTGACAAGGAGTCAGTTCGTGCACTGGCAAAACCGCACGCATACTACATACACCCCCGGTTGTTGGCCGGTGTCATGGTCGGTGCGCTCCGTTGTTCACTGTCACCGGATACTGGTTTGTGGCCGGCAGTGGCCACACACACACACACACACACACACTAGCCAACAACTAGATGCCAAGTGTACTGAGCTTGCTGATGAAATTCTTGGGTAAATTTGAATTTACGACGGTACGACATTTGTATGCGGCCCGTGGAAAGATCCAGCTTCCTCCAGTGCTCCGTGTTGCGTGGAACGTAATGGGCTGGGCGTTCGTTGAACCATTAAATCGGTTGGAAGAGACTGGCACGGTCTCCGCTATCGGACTGCTGCACTTTCACTGTGCAAAGGATCGGCCACTGGCTGTTTTGGGAACGGAAACGACAAATGCATTCGCCTGTCCTTACCATCGGGAGTGTGTGGCCGGCCCGAGGGCCGATACCCGCTCCAAATAGGCGCTAATTTACAGTGTGGTTATAAGAACGCAGGACGCAAGATTCTGGCTCTAGCGGACTTCGCGTGTTCTACAGGCTCCGGTGAAGTGGAGGCTCCGGCACGCCTTAAAGCGCCGACCATCGTGACACCATCCGGGGAGCACCAGCGGGAGTAGATTATGATTTGTTGCAGCGTTGAAGCAGGATCTAGCGCTTACGCCGAGATTCATGCCAGCGAATATTCATTTGCACATCGTGCACGGTGGGGCGTGGTGTGGGCTAAGGACTGGTAGGATTTGCATACCCGCTCATACACTGGGTACGTGAATCGAATTGAATATATTAATTTGCTTGTGAAAGAATTACATTACTTGCGGTGAACGCCAGTGAGCGTGGGTCTTTTTTGCGCGTACTATTAGAAGCATTAATGTTTGAAACAGTAGTTAACAGATAATTAACATAACAAACTTCTTAAACAGAATGCCTGTAATTAATAAAATATTACACTCTACCTTCATAAACATTCAAATAGGTTTTATTAACGGCTTTCAATAATATTCTTGGTAATATAATATTGTGATCAAGCGGTGGAATCTAGAATCAAAGTGTATGTAGACAAGATCATCTCATAGCATGTTTTTATAACCGAATTCAAACGTCACTTTTTGACAGGACGGGTGAAAACTTTTGCTCAAACAGACTTTTTGGTAACTTGACGACTGCACAAACTATACCTAACATTAAACAATTGGAATGCAATTATTTTGAATACTTTCAAGTTGGAATGCAATTAAGTTGGATGTTCGATAATTGGCCGACAGTTCGTACGGAAAAAAAATAATGCTTTCTTATGGAAAGAGTGTTCTAAAGAGTGCTAGAAACAGCCAGCTCTATTTCGCCAATGCAAATAAACAAAATCAGTATTTGGTATGCAATTGAAGTTCAATAATTGAATTCCAGCTACTGGCAGAAATCAACATGTTTACATATTTTAAACTGGATTTTTTTTTTTTTGAATAAACTTGCTGACTATGCGGATTTCCCATACTCAAAAGCCGCTTTCAAATGATTTGTGAACAAAGTAAAGCTTCAACTAAACACAACCAAAATGATCAATTCAAAGGCTTTTAAAACATCATACAAAGGCATGAAATTACTTTTTCGTTTAAGCTGTTGCTTTGTAAAGGTCGAGCACATTCCGTCTGGCGTCAGAACAACAACAAAAAAGGCTATTGAGCTTCGTTTTTTCACATACACCAATAACATTCAAAAAAGCTTATCCGTCCGTTCCGTCTGGCAACCAATTACAAACCGATCACCAAAACGCAAACAAGCCAGCCTTGACTCAGCTTTGTTGGAATGTGAAATAAAAGGAAAAGATCACCACCCTCACCACATTTACCCCTCTTGCCTTGTTCCGGTGATGCACACAAACAAGCTAATGGAGGTGTTATTTTTGATGTGCTAGTCACCATTGGACATTGTGCCGTTAGTTTAAGACTGGCGCATAAAAAAAGGGCTGACCGATCTGTTTGGCTGTTGTTTCATTACACACATTCAGCATAATCCCTGTAATGTGTGTGTGTATGTGTGTGTGTGTGTGTGTGTGTGTGTGTGGGTGCATGTGTTTGTGTGTAGTTGTCACTCCGCAAGTAAGCACGGGAAACGGGTGAGTGTGTTACATTTTTATTACAGTTTTGGAATATTTTTTTCATTTCCCACTACGCTCGGCCTAACCGGTGTCGTTTCACCATTTGTTTGCCCGTTATCGGTCGGTTGCTTCCAATGCTTCGATGAACTTTGCCCGCACAGGGTGCCGACCTGCTTGATTACCGAATTTTGCAAAGCAACGTGATAGCAAAGGGAACATAAAAATCTGTCTGGGCTGTGCAGGCGTGTTTTTCTGCCGCGTTAGCTCAGTTTTGTTTGTTGCTGCTGTAAGCTCTGGTGTTTTTCTTTCGGTTTTGTGCGTGTGCATGTGTGCGTGCGTGAGTGGTAAGGTATTAACAACACAGCGTTTGCCACATACCATCAATAGCTGCAACAGTAATGTTGGCGTTTTGGATATGTTTCATAAAGCTAACATAAAACAAACTTCATACTTTAAAAACTATTCCTGCGGATGATTGTTTCATGTGCATTTTATCGCACTAGACTCTGCCTAAACTGTTCGGCACAGCACAGTACTCGAATGCATACGCACAACTTAACTTAAAACTTAATTTAAACAAACCATCCGCTCTCTTATAACCATTGCATAATTGGCCTTTTGCATGCGCCCCGCTACACAAAAAAGCCTTTGTAATGCTCCGATGCTCTCTACCTCTCTCTCTCTCTCTCGCTCTCGAGTAAGCATCCAACCGAGCTCACTAGTTCGGTTGCAAACAGTTAAATTCGAATAAAAATTGCGAACGAATTAATGGGCATGAAACTGCGTAGATCATCGCATATTAACGTAATCATATTTACGCTTGCATTTTATTTTATTGTGCCACCGTTTGCCACATCCGAGGCACGGTTAAAAAAGGGGCAATAAAATTTTATTTCTCTCGCTCGGTGCGTATTGCTGCTGGTGTCACATTGCGAATTGTGCATGAGGAAGCAGAAACCAATTGTAGGTCTACGGCTTTGTGTTGATTGTACAGAACCACGGCTAGGTTCGGCAATTCTCTGATCAACAGTCCCGGAAATGGTAAGCGTTGTATTGAAGCAAATGTTTGGTTTGTCTAACGAATTTGAATGAATGAAACGAGTAGGATTTAAGTGCATACATTTTACCGTAGATTAAGTCCAAATTTTCCGGAATTTTATCCATGAATTTAACACATCAATGATCTTTAAATTACCAATGTTACTGATCATTAATTGAAATATCGTTCATTGATTTTAACCAATTAAAAATTGATAAATAAATTGATGCAAATTGCCAGACGGGTGGGATCTTGGATTAATTAATCAATTTCAAATGTTTACATTTCTCATCTGCAATGGGTTGAGGTCAAGACGCCGTGCTGATTTCCATCCATGCAACTCAAATTGCAAAATGTTTCGGACGAATGGCTTCAACCCACGGCTGATACTTTTTCTCCCATGATCTTCATTAATCTACATCTTGTGAAAACTTACAAACAAATGTATTGAAATTGTAACAATTTTAAAAAGTGTTATCTAAACATAATACAGAACATCTTCCATCCAGTTCTTTTTGTGTTCCTCGTACATCTGCCCTTCTGCATCGCTTCCGAGTCAGGCTGATAACAACGGACAAAGCGAGGACAAGCGAACTATCCATCCGTAGCCGAGCTTAACCGCAACCATTGCACCGAAAACAGCAAACAAAAAACTCGATCGCCCGGCCGAAGCTCCACCAGGCCACCCCAAAATGAAAGTGTAATGAATAATATCATCAATTTTCAAGCATGTCCCCACCAGATGCCCCACTCATTCAGCAGTGTTGCATTTTCACCCCATTATTCTCTCCCCTTCCCTCCGGTCCACCCAAACACTCCGATCCAGCTGTGGGCGGACTTCGAAAAACAAGACCGCATTGCAGTTAAAAAAATATTGTTTCCACCCTTCAATCGACAGTGGTGGTGTGACCGCCACTCACCGGCGGGAGCGGAGATCGGGAGTTTGGAACTGCGAGCACTGCTTCAAAACGGCAAAACCGGCAATCTTTTCCTGCAGTGCAGGCTCACTTTACGACAAGACGAAAATCCTCTCGGTGCGGAACTATTTGGAAACACTCATCCCTTGCATTTCGGCGTCTTCCATTACACGGAACTCGAGAACAATCGACTGCATCTTGCGGGCCTGGTGAGCCAGACGGAGGAGGAGGAGAAGGGGAGTGTTGTGCAAGGGCGTTTTTCGCTTTTAATATGTTTTTTTTCCTTCTCCCTATTTTTCAATCCCAGCGTTTGATGCAGCTTTTGAAGGACCCGGGAATGATTTACTTGAGTAAAGTTTGGCATTTTTTGGGAAGTATTTTTTTTTTCGCTGTTGAACCCACCAACCGATGCCATTACTTTGTCGTGCAAGCTTGCAGTGGTAGCATCAACTATAAACTTATGCTTCAGCGCTGTTAGCTGCCCTCAACGCTCGATGTTGTTTTGAAATCGAACACTCTGTCAGCGTAAACGTTAACCCTATTTGAACTTTGTATGTTTCCTAGTTTCAAATTACACTTACTATGGCTATGCTTTCCTTCGAATGTTCCCTGTTTTTTAAAGGGAGGAAAGGAGGAGGGAGCTGTCACGGCGGCAAACGGCAAGAAGGAAGTCGAACTTTTTGTTGATGGGGACACTTTTACTGCTAGTTTCTGGTTTCCGTACCGAAAAACATTCCACAGCTTTACGGGATTACTTCAAGTGCCTATGTCTTGTGAATGTGTGTGTGTGTGAATGCGCAATTTTTGTATGTTTGCTGTAAAAGTGTGTTCGTTTTTCTATCTCATTCTCAAATCAACCGATACAGTTTCAATTACTCAGCACTACCAACCACTTCCATTGCAGCAGCGGAAGAGTAAAATTCTTTTTTTTTTGTTTTTTTTTTTTCTTTTTTTTGGTACAAGCAAACGGACAAGGTTAAGCTGGTTTCAATATTATCAACTGATGGCAAGTAAGAATTTTTCGCTCCAAAATTCTTTCCGATAGCGAATGTAAGCTAGACAGCTAAGGGGTTTATCCCGGGTTTTACGTTTCGTTCGTTTGCTAATGCTGTTTCTTTGGGGGGGTAGAGTTGAAGCTGTAATGGAAAAATGATCGTAATACTAATATTGGGGTGCGAGAATGCTTTAGATTTGTGTGGAAGTTTTTTTTTTTTTGTGCTTAAATTCCAAATCAGACGGGTTACTTGAGGCGTAAAAACATTGCAAAGGAATTTCGAATATTGCATTAAAATCGATTAGCTCTCTCTGGTGAGATATAACGTCACCAAAGCTGTAATTGGGGCCCTTCACGATTCTAGTCAATTTTTTGTATGGAGTTTGACAGTTGGAGGCTGAAATCATGTAAACATTCTATACAAAACCACACACAAAAAAACTAGCCTGCAATTTCCAGTCCAGATTATTCTAGCCACAAAGCTAGAATTAGATTCGAGTACCTGCTAGAAAACATGGTGTTGTTTACATTTATCCCAAGGTGCATTAAAGAGATCTGGTGATGGAATCTAAAATCAAAGTGTATGTAGTCCAGGTGGTCTCATAGCATGATTTTATAACCAAATTTGAACTTTATTTTTTGACAAAATGGGTGAAAACTTTTGTTCAAACAAGCTTTCTGGAGGCTTGACGAGTACACAAAACACTCTTAAAATCTTCATTCAGAAACAGAAGCGATAATAATCAGCCTTCTAAATTCATACACCTTGGGATAAGCCCACCTGTATATTATACCTACTTAGATAGCTGCTCGAAATCTTCTATACCATGCAAACAGCTGACTGGCTCAAATTTCATCCTACGAACATAAAACGGAAAGGGCCCCATTAATTGTTATGAAAGTGTTTGACATTAGCGTTTCATAGCAAAAAGGCAAACAATTCTTAATTCTGCCAAGAATTGCAAATTGCAAATTAAATTGCTAACAGACTCAAAGTCTCCTTATACTACCAAACAAGCCTAATATAACAAGCTCGTTGAAAAGATCACTAACAAAAAGTATAACACATTGGGGAAACAGGTAAATTTTTGATGAAAAACATGTATTCAATTATGGAGTGAATTTAATATGTTAAATATATGTGAGTGCCAAGAAAATAAACATTGTATAAAACATTAAAAATAAATGTTGCTTAGGTTGTCTTCCGCAAGGCTGCTTGCTTTAAATGAATTGTTAAAAAAAGATCGCTTGAAAATGATCGCTTGACAGACACATTTGTACAAGCGTTTACAGTATGCCTGTGCTAAACCTGTTGAAGATGTATTTTACGACCAAAACAACACAAATCGGAAATAAATTTCATAAAGCAACAGAAAACATTTCGAGAACAACACAAAGGAGGACAATGAATGTGATACGATGTGCTGACAACACACCTCAAAGCAAATTCAAACACTAATACTTTCCAGCGTCTTCAATTGTATTGCCATCAAACGCTTGTCCCTTAACCCTCTCAGAAAATTGCATTCATTCCAATTGGATTTATCATTACCATCAAATAAAACCTGCTTCTCTCGGGTGCATTTCCATTTGGCTTCGATTGAAAACACTCAAGCATGGCTATTGTTGTATAAAACCGTGCCGTTTTTGCATCCGACTGTCTTCTGCCTGTGTGCATATGCATTTATTTCCAATCCCTCGTTCATTCTTCCTTTTCTCTCCTGCTTCCAACAACACTACGCCATATCTCCAACGCGATGCCATCTGAAATCGTTTCCCTGGCGAAAGGACTTTGCTACAAAACCGGGAAGGAAAAGCTCCTGCTAAATCAGAAACATCAGCTTCCATGCTGAAAGCCACCGTAGCTATGGTAACAACAGCCAACAGCCACCCCCATTGCATAGACAACTTTGTCGTCGCCATCGACGACGACGAAACGGTTGTCGTTCGCCGACATCAATTTATTGTATATTGCCATGCCGGAAGGATGGATGCAATTCGCGAAAGTGATTTCGCGTTCTGAAGCGGACCCACAATCTTGCGACGCGATGCGATCAGGCGGTGTAAGGGCGAAAGCGAGAGGGCTCAACAATTGCAACGATTGAGCCTGATGACACTCGTAGCGATTATCGGTGAAATCGAAACATGAAAAGCGGACCGCCAGCAGGACGGTGGACAGGAACGGCGCGCGCGCACGAAAGAATTCCCAACGATTTATCACAAAAGGGTGGAATATTTATTTGCAAATTGAATGCAACAAACTGCAACTGATTGTTTTCGCGCACTGGTTGTTTCCCGTCGTGCCAGTGTCCTCCTGCCCCGGGGGGAGCCATAGATAGAATAGATAGAATGGTTCTGAACGCCCCTGTGTGCATGCTAAATGTCCCTGCGCTGATATCACTTTTTCGCTCATCGCTGTAAGCCTCTCGGAATGGTGTTTCAATTGAATTGGTGTATATTTTTTTGTTTCACTTCCAAAGCCAATACAATGCTCTCCATCAGTCAAAGCATCCACTTGATTGTAGTTGTAATTAGAATTAGAATTCAAAGCAAATAAAGAACAGCATGTTGTTAAACCATACTGTTCGCTAGACAAGTCAGAATGTTGTGAATCAAATGCCTACAATTAATGTTGAAGGGGAAAATGTTTCCATTTGACACGATTTTGCTTCAATTACAGCTTCAATGGTAAACAGTTCTGGAGAACAGTAAACTGATATTGGACATGCTCAGGCACGTTTTTAAATGTCATGCCGCAATTAAAGAGAATAAAAAGTGTATAAAACGTTAAAACATATTACATAACTTAATATGTTTAGTAGTTCAAAACATTTAAATAAAACATTTTAATTTAAATAAAATGACCCTTTAATGTGATAACATTTACCTAAAACTTCTCTTTTTTAAACTCCTTTACAACTGAACACATTTCCTCCTGCTAGGCTTTAGGGCAAAATATGTAAGTTATTTTTAAATTGTTTCTTTTATTTCTGTACATCAGTAACTATCCTCTTTGGCTTGACAACTATTGTCGGTCCAGGTCTGACTTTACTACTTATTTGCTAAGCTATCGGTGACTTATTTATTACCCATAGCTGGATAGTCCGTACTACGTATCACGTCCTACGTCCTACGGAACGGTCAATATAGGGCTTCAGCTTATGACCGTTATTAGATGGAGCGAATTGACGAATGTACCACAGGATCAGGCAAATACATTTATAGGGTTCTTGAAGTTTAGTCCAAATCTGTTTTGTTTTCATGAAACGATTTCTGCAGGAAAACTCCTGTCAAAATCACCTTTTTTATGGTTTCATCGGTAAACCTTTTTCGTGCAATTTTTACCATTCACTGCTAGCTGGATGACACAAATCTTTGCTTATCATCTGTTGACAGGTGCAAATAAAATTGTGGATTTTGGTATTTGAACTTAATTGTTTATTCCTATGCATGGGATTTTTTATCAAGGTCTTTGGTAATTTCCACATGGTAAAAATAAGTGCTATTGACATCTTAATTAGGCCATACGGCCCGTTGAAGATTAATAAATAATAATAATAATAATAATAATATTGTGTTATACGTTCATAAAACTGCCATTTTTGAATTCACTAACGTGTCAACGATCACAAAAATGACATAAAAATCAGTGAATAATGCGAATTGACTGAAAAGTAGCATTTGTCAATAATAGTTTAAAGATTTTTGATAGCTAAGCTACTAATAAAATAGTTCATTTTTTCAAATAACAGGCTTGAAAACTGGTTCAATTGCCATTTTACTTCAAACACAATCTCCGTGGACGAGCGATACCCTTTTATGCTATTTTTTTATTCAGGAGGAACGATCCGAAAAGGCAGTATTGCTGCTTTTATACTACTTAAACAAAATCCAATAAAATAATCGTACACTCTGATCAGTATTCACTTTACTCTCGCGTGCGGTGAGATTGACTATGCCACAAGATGCGCAAACTGCTCGCTTTAAGCAAGAAAACTGAGCCTTATCATTCGCTGCACTGTTTCACAAGCCCTTGCTTTGACGAGCGAACATTTCTTTCATTATGTAAATAATCTCCTCAAACGCCAGCAGCGCGGAAGTAAGGGGCGTCTAAGGAATGTGTGTATGCTCGTGTTCATTACGCTCCGAGCGTAATGTTGTACCACTTATCTTCCGATTTCCCGCATGCAGTATCACTGCTCAGCTGGAACGGTTGGGACGACAACGGCGTTGATGACGCTGCTCGCCGTGCAACGGTAGATGCCGAGATATGTCTTCCTGCTGGGATTGGTGCTAGTCAAGACATTCATGTAATGCACCAACGGTACAGTGTGGCTGCATTTCTCCGGGGACACAGGTTTAAGACAAACAGCATAAGTTTGTTTCAAGCGGCGTTTAGAAACAGAATCTTTTAAAGCGATCGAGGTGAACCACAAACCCTTGGAAGTGAATGCGCTCTGCACCTTTCGTTTTCTTTGGAATTAAACGTTGAAATAAGTTACATAATGTGATTCATTAAAATTTCAACATATTTTTAATACAAGTACAGCACGTTGTAAAAATATCCTTTTTGAAATCAAGCCACTGCAGCATTTCATTCCACTGTTTCAGTTTTGGAGCGAAAATCTCGTTCCACCGCCGAGACGCAAGTTTGAATAAAATATGCAAATAAAGTATCAACGCGAATAAAATGCTCCCACAGATGTGGCCAACGTTTTGCCTGCCCCCAAGGTACCATCCAGAACATGTTGACCTCTTCCTTAACGGCGACTAAAGAAACGAAGCGACGTACAGTTGTGGCATCGAGATCGTAAGTACGATCCTGTCCAGCACGAACAATCCCGTGAGGATCGCACCTTCTCCGCTTGCGAGCGCTTTGCCTACTTCAGATTACAGGAATCGGGACACGATTTTCCTTTTGGAAATATTTGCCTTAAAACAACCATGCCAAAACGACAAAAGCAACTAAACTGCATACCTAAGCAAGAGCTTTTTCGCTGTCGCGTTCTGCACATACCACCACAGTCCGAGGCTAGGCTAGCGGTTTCCTGGAAGGAGTCTTATCACAATTCTACATTTATGAGCGTAAAAGGCCACCGTCAGGAGAGATTTATGTCAATCACATGCACATATGTGGATGGGTTCAACCAGAGCAGCGCACTCGACGTAATGGTGCACGTTGCACTTTGATCTTCCTTTCGGATTATAAGCAAAAATGTATTCCCAATGGTCAATGTATCAAAGTAATAAATATTTAAATAAAACTAAAAACATGTAATACCATATTGCTGCAAATTCTCTACTTCACACAACAATTGCTCAAAAACAGTTTCTCAATTCTGATTCTCTTTTCAACGATGCAATTCGCCCACTATGCTACTCCACATGGTGTGTACGGTAAACAGTGTAAGCTTGTGTAAATGGCTTACCTCAGCAGGATCCCTACACCGTTGAAATTGTACGTTTAAACCATAGCACTGCAGGCAGCACACATAATCAGACCATTGCTGCGCACGTTCTCCTACCCCACATGCTGCCTCAATCTGAGTGGGTTCCCCCCTCTGCATCACGAAACAATTAATCGGATCTATGAAAATTATATTTGGCAAGCATTTTAATGCAATTATTTGCAAATGCTGCATCAAATGAGGCGGTGCGTGATCGTGTTTGTATTACGAATGTTGAAGCTGCAGTGGTTTCAATAATGTTTTGAAGGGAGGTTTGTTGAAAGGGTTAAGGGTTTAAATGTTTTGCTGTGAAGCTTTTTGCGTTGTTAGTATGCAGTAGTATGCAGCCGTTATGATTATAGTATGATTCAAAACAAACATACAATTTAATTTCGTTCTAATCACACTCGTGTAGATTAGAATTTACACAAAATACATAATATATGATTGAAACAGCAGGCAAAGACTGTCCAATCATATATACACAGTAAAAGACAATGCACTAACAGTCCTTGGTGCAAGGTTACAATCCGTTTGGAAATCGATTCTATCTGGTTTTATAAGAATCGATGCATCTATCAAAAAGATCACCTTATCGCCCGATAGATGTGTCTTATTCAATTAATAGTTAAAACAAATCCACATTGAAACCAAGTGTTTCCCAAGCATTTTTGTTGCTTCCCGAATTTTATTAGTTGCGTCTCACGAATAATTGATTATTTCAAACATATTTTTGAATCGCGTAGCTTATAAAACGTTTTCCAAGCATGTTTAAAACAAATGGTTCTATTTTTTTGAGAAAAAAATGCTCAACCAATCGTGAGGCATATCCAAAATAATCCGGGAAGCATCCAACAATCCTCATAAAACAACCCAAAAACGATAATCAAATAAGAAAAACAAACAAAACATCCAGAACATTGGATAAGTGTAAGACATAAAACGAATGAATAAAAATAAATAAATAAAATGAACTGAAAATAAAATTAAGCATAATTTCAAACTAAATATGAATCAGCGAATAAAATAAATGTACACATAATTCACCCTAATAGATTACTAATTCGACACTAAACATGGCTTAACAAACAACATTTTTACACAAAACCTTCTTCAGCATATTCACCTAGATTGTTCCTTAGGCCTTATAACCGCCAACAATGTAAATTGAAACTCATTCCATAGATTTTTTATCAAAACTCTGTATGTCTTACACATAAACCAATTAAACAATATGTACTATGATTTGAAAGAAACACAAATGAAGATAATATTCTAAAAAGCTGTACTGCCCGATCCCATAATAAATGAAAAAGTCATGATTACCTTACAATGCAAATTAGCAAAATTGTTATGGATTCCCAAAATACAAGCATGAGCACAAGCATGCAAAATGTATGAAAATGAACCAGCACGCACCAAAACACACACGCGCAAAGAAAAAACAAGCATCAAATGTTTATGCTGCAAATTAAATCAGTTCCCAAACACAAACTCGATCCTAGCCAGTTTTAATAACTTTCAAACAGGGGCGTCGGCACATATTGGCACAAGAGATCAGAGCGAAAAGAGATCATGGCCCCATCATGCTAGCCTGTTTTTCATAAACCATATATTTACCCATCTTCTTCAACCATGCCAACCCATCCACCATCTCGAAACCTCCTCCGACAAGGGCAAACACAGCGCCCGCCGACTGGAATCCGCTTTGAGAAAATCATTAAATTTCCCAAACCATACCGCACAGCGCGGGAGGTAAGGTTTTCCATTCGCACTGCGTCACTGCGGTAATGAAAAAGGTGCCCATAATTACATGCAATGTAAATACTTCTTCTAGCACTTCAGCACAATACTTCACTTCGTGCCTCGCGCCTTACATTGCCAATACCGATCCACGGACATCGGGCAAGCCCCGTCATTGGGCGGGGAGTTCCTCTGGTTTTTTGCCCTTTTTCTCTTACTTTTATCGCTTTTGTTTGAGTATTCGTCAAATGCGTTCTAAACGGTCGTGCTGATTTTTCGTTCCTTCAGAGAGGGGTTTTTCTTCTGCGAAACGTCTTCCCCGGGGTTCTGTTTACAGTTCGATTCCTGGCGCACTGTGCGCTTATCCAAACAATGCTGTCCCCAGTCCTCGGCCCAGCTTCCCCAGCACCTTTCATAATGTCTTATAATATCTTTCAACGATTTTTTTCTCTCTTTTTTCCAGGAAAAACGGGAACAGTGCAAAAACAACCCCTCCCCAAATGCTTGGCATGCAAACAAAATGACCAACCCTAAACCAACAGCCGCCCCAGCGGTGGCAGCGGGCCAATCGGTTGCATAAATTTGCCGAAGATACGCAACGCAATCACGGCTAGCAAACACAGAGAAGGAAAAGAAAGAAACGAAAAATGAACGGGAAGGAACATAATTCGTCCCATGACCCAAAGTTCAAGCCCAAAAGAGAGACACAATAGCAAACATTAAAAATAGAGAGAAAAAAGGCAAACACCGGCACCATAAACGTACCGACCGAACGGCCTAAATTATTCACCGTCAGGCGGACTCGTCCGTTCAATTTTCACCTGTCCATCTGGCCCCGCGAACGCGTTTCAACCTGCTGTTACAAACGAGCCACTCCCGCACGGAAATATGGATGCTTCCGAATGATTGAACCTTTTCGCAACACCGGTTCCCGCTAGACTAACGCAGCAACCAACAAACGCCGGGAACGGGGCCGGCGGAAGATTTATCTTTTCGAAAATGAAGTGAAAATTTAAATTACATTCGCCGTGTGTTTCCGCGTAAGGCATAAGAAGGAAATGGAAATTCTTTCCCGGCTCTCATTTGCATAATGGGGAGTGAAACGGGGCAGGCTGGAACTGGGACGGTGGCGAGAGCCCGTGAGAAGCATCTCACAGTTGCGTTGATGTGCGCGCGGTCAGGTCCGAAAAGCCGGCCCCGTTTTGGTCGATGATTTACCGTCCAACCATCCGTCTACCATGTCTCAGGCGTGCGAGAAGATGATGAAGCCATTCTAGGGCGGTTGAGATCTAGGTGGGATAGATGAATGGTGGGATGAATTGAAGGATATTGGAAGCAAAACGAAGTTCTGGGAAGTTACAATAAAGGAAGCCAAAGAGTACAGTGAAATGAAAGATGAAGAAAAAAAACGAACAAACACAAACGCCAAAAAAATAAATAAATTACGAATGAGAAACAGTTTTGGCAATATCCTGGTTAATGAAATTGAAAGATGAATGGCGCTTTTGGCGGAGGGAAGCAGTAAAAACAAATAAAACAAAAGGACTTTGAATGTAAAAGATACCGACCGGGAGCACCTGTATCATGTTTGGTTTGGATTGATTCAATAGAGTTGCAGTATTATTACATTGCTACAAAAATGTTTTTGTTTTTGGATGTTTAAACAGGAAAAAAGATCTTTGCGAAAAAATGATTTGGTTTGATAGAAGACAAGAAGAGTCTAAGAGTAGATCTCAACTATTCTTTTTCCATCGATTAAAAGCGAAAGGCGATGAACTGTACGTATGAATGAATTAATGAGCGTGATTTGTATGGTTATTCGGTCAGCTACAGCTTGAGACAGAATGCCTTTGCATGGAAGAAGTATTTGTAAAGATAAAATCTGTAAAAAGAGGTCCACAGACGAAAGCACCTCAACTCTGCTACCAGAGACAAGAATGCACAATGATGAAAACAATCGCCCAAAGGAGACCTCGAATATGGATTGGATTAAGAATTCTGCAATGCCCACTGGACCTTATTAAACGGATAAGAGTGAACCAGCAATGCTGGAACAAGCCTTGAAAAATTCCTCTCCACAGGATAACGACAAAACATATGATCTCGACCCTCTATTGGACATCTCGACAAGGACAAGGCATCTCGACAGCAACGTCCGAGTACAGCCGGGATATGGTGCCCTCCTAAAGCTGTCTGAAGGAAATGTCTCACAACAGTCATGGATTAAAGCGCTAAATGCGCCGAATTTATAAATTATACTCCAATTTTAAGCAATACGGCAAAGCCGTTACTCCTGAATAGAGAAAAAAGCAATGGGAATGAAGCGAAAGGTGAAGAATTGGGAACCAATATAATGAAGCCTAGAGATGACACACTTCATTTATCCACCTTTGAGCAACTATCCGTGGGGCACCTGTAACAACGTACTAAAAACTCTGAAACTAGTAGTTCTATCCCACATACTGTATAGCTGCTCCTTCGAATCATTAAATGTTCTGGTCAATGGAGCATGATATCAGGAGATCAAAGAGTCAGGTTGTTTTATTCGATGCGAGATCCAAAATTTATAAAACTCAACAAATGTATCTTCAGGAATAAGAAAACAATAAGTGGAAACAATAATGTTGAACCAAAAATGTATTTAAAAAAACAAGAACATTTCAAACAAACTTTGATACAAACGCTACGTTAGTTACAGATTTTGCAAAGTTTGTTTTCTCTTCTTCCAAAAAAATGTGAATCGATCAAGAAAATTAAAGCATTGCATATCTTCAGGCGCATATAGAGTTAATGGAAGAGTAGACTTTACATATCCCCTATTTTGAGTAGGGACGTGGTGAACAAGTGAATCTTAAATGCTTATGGATTGTAGTTTTCATAATAAAAAACAACGAAATCTTATTTACAAATGAATTATTTAAAAGTATTGTGTACATCTTAATAACCAAAACAACAATTTAAAATGAAGGAATTTACATTGGAACCATTGTTACGTACTTTAGATGGATGATTTACTTCCTAAATCCAGAAAATAATCGCTTATAAACGTAGTGATTAATTCTGCAAGATAATAGCACATCGAAAGCGATATTGATAAATGCTTTTGCTAAGTTATTAATTCACTCCATTTACGTGTGCTCAAAGCATACGACCCAGAATAATTGCGGCCATATTTATCCCTCCTTTAATTTGCCATTACTTTCATTCACCCGGCAGCAGCAGCAGCACCCGATAAGGCATTCTTGTTAGGCAATTTAAGACGTTCGCTTTGCAGTCGATTGTGAAAATAAACAGCATAATTTGTTCTACCCCGTTTTTGCCAGCCCCGGGTATAATGGTTCTATTTCGCTAGCCAAGATTGCCTAGAAGCGCCCATCCACCGTATCGAGCTTGTCGCATGCAATTTAAAGAGCTCTATTACGCCCTGCTACGGTGCAATGAAGCTCTGCAAGATAAAGCACCACCCATTAAGGTGAAGCCTCAGGCAGTGTGGCAGGAGCAGGAGAGTGGAGGGTCGACAGGCTGGACTTCAACGTATCGGGGCGTAGTTTTTCTCATTACCATATTTATTGGCAGACTAAAGGGATCATTAGACTGTACAATGTAAATCGGCCCAGTGTATCATCACCGTGCGTTGTTGTTGCCGTGTGCTTGTTTTGCATCTGGCCGCCGTGAGAGCTCCCCGCCCAGTGCTGGGTGATGTGTCACACACCTGACTGCACCGCAGATTGCAGCAAAGCGCAAAGGTAGATAAGGGTTAGTGCTGCAAGAGCAAAATGTAAATTGCCACCAATGCTCGTCAACCAGTTCTCGGTCGGAGGTCGTTCGCTTGCTGGACCAGTGAAGTAGTAAATAGCTTTGCACAAGAAGGCTACAACAAGAAGGGAGCAAGGATAAGCACATGTGTTTGATTCACGGTGTTTCATGGTTGAAAGCTTCGCTTGGCATAATGTTGTAAATGTTTAATGCAAATAATTGTATAGATAATCAATCTAGATTAAATAAACAGATTCATAAGTGATTGTGTAGTCACAGCGCCTTTATCTTCAGCATTATTGTATGGAATATTCTAAGTTAGTCTCGATCATTAGTTTAATTTGTTAGCAATTAATTAATGTTGCAAATGATAAATAAATTATAAACATCAATTAGATCAAATCGCCGCAGTACTAAGAATATGTTATTGAATGTTTCTGTTTTCATACAAAAACAAAACAAAAACAAACAAGATAAAGTAGTGAAATATTATAAATTAATCTATTTAGTACTTTTACACCGTTACACCGTTCATCTGAGCTCATCGGAACTCGACATTGCCTAGATATTCGTATAACTAGAAGTGTTTTTTTATTGAAATTTGTATTGGTCCCTGGGTATAGTGCCACTTATAAGCGGATTTGCAGATACTCAGCATCCTAAATTTGACAGTTCTTGGAGCAAATTGTACTAATTTAACACAACAACTGTAAAATGCAAAATATAATCGGTTCTGATCGAATTTTATAATTCTTGCAATGATATACAGTCACAATGACAATAATAACTGATCACGCCAAGCAAAATAACACGTGTATGGTGCTTCTTATACGAGGATTCGCAGATACGCGGTTTTCTAAATTTGACTGTTCTTTGAGCAAGTTTTACTAATTTGACACGTGAATTGTCAAATGTAAAATATAATCCCTTCTGGTCGAATTTTGTCATTCTTTCAAGAATAAACAGGCAGAATGATATCTATTAACTGATCACGTCAAGCTAAATAACACGAAATTCATTGATAGTTTGGCTGAACTGTGCTAAATAACTGTGAAATTCGAGAGATGCGGAAATTAGAAATGCGCGGTTTTTGTGGCCGTCTTTGGTACCCCATCAATAGTGTATCTCACGGATCGTGTATTATGTTTTTGTAAAAACTTAATCAGTTTTTAATGTTTGTTCAATGAATATATTTAAAATTTGCCATGCATTTTTGGTGTTTTTGTTATGACAGTGTGCTCTGTTAATGAGTTTTTTTTAATATCTTCCTCAGCACCAAATGTCATTTTTGTATTGATCTGTCATTTCTCAACAACAAAGATATCTGCACATCCAGATAAAACGTATCGGGATAAACGGTGTCCGACCGTATGTATTTGTATCCATTAAAGCCCAAAATAATGCCCTTAATCGATCTTCTGGGACGCCTTAAACTCTACAATAGCATGTACTCATTGTGTTTTTGGCATATTGATTTGTTTTAATGGTTTAAGTTAAATTTAAGTACTTTAAATCAAAAGGGGCACGTCCTGAAAAACTTATTGTAACTTATTGCCATCTGGACTATTGACTATAGAGCAACGCGATTTAGTTTGGATTTTCATAGTAGAACTTAAGTTCAATTTGTGCAGTGGTCTGTTCATACAAAAAAGTATGAGATAATTACTAATAAATAAACCCCGGTAGCAGAAAACCAGGGATTTGATCAATACGTAGGATATCCTTTCCTTACTTATTTACAAGCAGTTTTAAACACAGCGCTAGTTTTGCTCCCCTCGTATGATAAATAACAATCAAAAAAAAGATCAGCATTAAAACACAAACCACCATCTCCGATCCGATTCGTGATAAATTATTCGCCTGCGAGCAGCAGTTGCCATTAAAATCACCAGCAGCTCGAACAATCCAATTACCCGCCGGCCCAGCACTCACACCAACGGCGCACACGGGGAGCATTTGGGTTAAAACTAACGCACACATCCGAGCAGCATCTGCAAAAATGGATGCCAAACTTTGCACCGGGGAAAGTTTGCGTGTCACAAATGTGCCGTTCGCCCGTTTACTGCTGCCATTAATTAAAAGTGATGTAGCTGCGCTGCGAAAGTCAGGCGAGAGAGCGGCAAGATACACTATGCTAATAAACAGTACCCGCCGGTGTCGATGTCGAGACCCGATAGGCCTCGGCAGAGGCACACACACACACGCGCGTGTCGGTGAAATTATCATCATCAACACCAGCCAACTTTGCCGCGAGCTGGTGGAACATTTTCTAGCAAATTTTTCTCCATCCTCCCGTAGGGCTACTGGTCCTGCCCATTATATCCTGCAGCATCCAACCATTCCGACCCACCGTAAACCCGTCCTGCCTGCGGCCAACTTAACTAACCACGCTTACTCACTTACGAATGGAAGGGTGGATTGGAGAGAGGGAGACGATCTTTTTTTGGTCCTTCTCCTGCTTCGTATCTCATCCATCCGTCACGCATCGTGTGACATCGCGAGCAGCACCGTGATCCTTAAAATAATGTACCATCTTGCCATTCCTCCACTATACATGAACGAACCTCGACAGAAACTTTTCCGCGACGCCACATCACATCCCCTCCCTCCAAATGGTACGCCAACAAATCAGAACTCCTGCAAATGAGTTACTCGTGTATGAGTGTGTTTGTGTGTACAGGCAACCGCGAGCTGCTTCTGCCCATCCTTCCGCGAGGACAAAATTATTCCACCGCGACCTTTCTGGCGCGGTGCGGAAGAAAATTATCATACATGAAATTGAAATGCAAATTGATTTACCAGCCACCAATCATCGTTTGATGTATCCTCGCATCCTTCTCGTGTACTTTTACCCAGGAATATACACACGCACATGTACGGTCATATACGGTGCCTAAAATCTACACGATTCAACCCTCTTTTTGCGTAACGCGCATTAAAAACCCACCGTGCGGCCGTGGGTGCCAGCGGGAGGCTCGGAACGCAAATCGAATTACTTCATTTAGAGCGTTCCACTTAGTATGTTCAACGAAGCGCCCCGAACTACCGAACCGTTTTGCGAGTGGTTTTGCTCCAAATCCTTGCGGTGGAGAGCGGAGAGAGGTTTTTAAATCATAATACATTCAAAAATCGATTTTAAATCTCAACACTACCATGATGAAAGTAAAGAATAAATAATCCATCTCTGTGTGAATTTAACTGGTATTGGGCGATGAATAAGGAGCAGATATACTATTGAAAATGTTGATAGTATAACAAATTATTATAGTTTTATTAGAATATAAATTTAACCTTCTTTGTTTTGAGTCTTTGAAGCTGGAAAATAATTTCTTTAATATGGTTTTTCTAACACATGAAACGACAAAAAGGCTTCTAATTCAAGGGAGATATAGTAAAATATTAAAAATTATTGCTTTGTTGCAAAATCGACACAATTCAATCTGATACTCAGGAAAACATTTCAATTTTTTTTCCTTCATTTTTCTGTTGTTTTGTTCGTTGTGAAATGAACTTGAACATATTCTTTAGTGCTTATTCTGGTTCAGCTTTCAGTTTAAATGTTATTAGTATTTTGATTATATATAGCGTTTTCTTTTTTTTCCTCTCTTACACTTTTTAAGAACATAAGGGCAGACGTCATCATTCATTTTGTTACTGCCAATGACTTTATATTAAAATGAGGGATTACTATCTATAATTGTACCTACTGTCTCTATAATAAACCCCTCTGACGTTGTTTAGATTTTAAAAGGTTTTGGAAACACTGGTTAATGTATCTGATTAAGATGGCCCTAACGAATTCGTTTACCTTCTATTTTGGGTTGCAACCAACGGTCAGAGTACTGTTTAATAGATCAATTATATGAGCAAATTATTTTAACCCAAACCAACCCACGGCAAAAATTCAGATCTGAGTATTTGCAGAACGATCAGAAATCAAGGAGTTTAAATTCCCCATAGTTTGTTAATGGATCTTTTTCTTAAAACTTAGTTGTAGCACTTTGATTATGTGGTTTAATGAAGAAATGTAATTTAATCACGTTGTCTCGTTTAAAGGTTTAAATGAAATACGAACGGAATAAAATGCTAAATAGGTAAGCAAAGCGAGGTTTAATTTCATGCTGTTTGGAAGAAAAAATAGTTTGGTGTATAAATGGTTTTATTTTATGCATCGATATCAATCGAAACAAACAACTAGCACTTCATTTAAACCATTTAAGTCATCCCATGTTACGCTCTTTCCAATCCAATCTACTGCTACAATACAAGCCCCCTTAATCAGATCGCTTACCCCGTTGAGCTTATGCTAAATAACCTCCTCGTAAAACCTCCTCACAGTAAAGTAGTGCACACACACAAAAAAAACTCTAATTCTCGCAACACACAATTCTTCACCATCATCCTCCATCGCCCGTGTGTCTCTGTGTGAAGGTAGTTTATTTCACGCAAATTAATCTAAACCCTTCAGTGAAACGATAAGCCAGCCCGAGCCCCACTGCTTCGCAATCGAACGCACTCGAAATAGATCACGTCCCACACGCGAGCCATGGAAAGAGCGATCGTTTAGCGAAGAGTTGAGTTGTTGTGCGACGCGCCGCCGAAAAAACGCAGAATTAATTGAAGCGTACGGGGTGCGCGCACGCGAATACAGCGAAGCCTTAGGTTGCGGAAAACGCCCTCGTCGTATTTACACCGGGTGCTAATATCCGGTTTCCTGCGAAGGAAGGATGTAAAACCTCTCCCGAAACCCTAAGACACCGGTCGTACACACGTGTGTTTGCTACCGTCCCACTGTCCGCCCTCCTACTCGCTCTTTCTTTCCCTCTCACTGTGTGGTTTGAGTGCTTTGATTAACTATACATGTGATTTATTCGTTAAATTTAATTTAGAAAATCAATCCAATTCTCACTCCACACCGCCACAGGGAGAAAGTTTAAGCACGCGAGGTGTTTCTCTCCGCATGTAGCGTTTACTGCCCGCCCTGCCGGGAGAGTCTCTTGGGTAACCATCTCGCGCATGGTGTGTGACTCCTTCTCTACCTTTCAGCGTGTAACGTGTGTGTGTGTGTGTGCTGAACAAAGCGATGCCGTAATCACACTCACACCGATTGCGACCGCCTTCTAATGCCAACTTCACTTCCGCCTCGTCCTCGTCACGGATACATGATTTTTCTTGCTCGAGGGGAACCTTGCCTGTTCCCTGTTCTTCCCATTGCTTCCCGTGTCGCATTTCCATCACCGCACTACTTATAAAACTGACTGCCAGACCGAGTGTGACTTACGCTCACGCTTCAAACACACCAAAGACGGAAGCTGTGTGAAGGCCTTTCAAATCAGGAAATTAATTTCGGATGTAATGAACTTCTTGTTGTTTGCTATCACCATCTCCTGCCGCTGCTCCTCCCGTTCCTCTTCCGTCCATGGCACGCCACGCCATGGAAAGGAAGAACGCCACGCTGTCTTCACGATGCATCCTGTTTCATCCGGCAAACACACCGAGATCTCGCCAACTGTCCCCGGCTAACGGATGCTAACGGTGGGGAAAAGGGGTTTTGTCGTTCGTGTGGACACCAGGGCCACCGGAAAACGGTACCGCCCGGAAGTGCAAACATCGTTAAACGTGGGCTTCATTAGGCAGATTGAACTGGTGCCGCCACCGCACAGTAGTTAGTATGTGTTGGCGGCTTCTTGTGTGGTTTTTCTCCGATCGAATCTGGCCTCGCCGGTTGCAATTATTGGGCGCGACGAAAGGGGAGCGGCCGAGATGCCGGAGCCCGGACACAGATAGCCGCCGGATATCGATGAACACAAATTAATGGGCGATTGTGGTGGGTTGCGGGGATGAAGGCAACGGGGCCACTAGGGCAGCCACTCTGTTTGTATTGTTGATTGTACTGCAGACAAGCCATCTTTGGCGGTGAACGATGTAGCACAATCTTACCTTATGCAGCACGGAAGACGGTATCATTTGCTTCCATTTCGTGTTTGTGTGTCTGTGCGAGCGATTCGTTATGTACTTTACAATTGAGTTTAGTTGTATCTCTGCTACAATTTCTTGATCAATGTTGAAGTTTTTTTAAGAAGAAGGAAATAAATAATTTAATAATTATGTATTTTCATTATACCTTGGATCTTTCACATCGTGTCATTGTCATTTTATAACAGCATAGTATCGTATCAATTAGGGATCCACCATATTTGTAACAATGAAGCAACAACGAGAAAATTAAAAAAAAGGTTAATAAAAATCCAAAAATCAAACAGATGATGTAACAACGAGAAAAAGGGTTTAAACATATTTGAAATTCAAACAGGAAACGGAAAAATAAGAAAAATGACTCCTCATTGAAGATATTGGGTATCCTCCATAAACTACGTAACGTAAAATTTTTGTAATTTTCCTATTTTTTTTTTACTTATTTTATTTGATTTTGTAGTGTGTCCCTTCTCGAATTCCTATCTTTTTATCTTTATGTTAAGTTATTTTATTAATGTCCATCTACATGAGACAATCCATTGCGTGGCGTCAATACACTTTTATGTTGAAAAAACCCCATTGGCACATTTCAAGAGAGCTTTCTTTTATTTTTAGATTGGTGGCACCGGAGACAGATGTCAGATATTGATATTGATTTATTCATTTTTTGAATAAATTCATTGGATTTGCTACGCATATAAATACTTAGTTAGTACTTAAACTAACATACTGAGTCGATACATAAAAAGTGAATCAGAACGCGAGAGACATTTTGCAGCACAATTGCAGCAAACAAACGACTTACTTACTTACTTACTTATCCGGCGCTACAACCGCTTTGCAGTCTTGGCCTGCCTCAGGAGTGTCCGAAACCGCTCACGGTCTCGCGCCTTCGTCTGCTAGTCCGTTATCCCGGCCTTAATGGCGGACACCTAACGTCATCTTGGCTCCTAAGTTCTGGCCTACCACGCCTCCTCTGTCCTTGTGGACGGCCTAAAAATATTTTACGGGCTGGGTCGTCCGTTTCCATGCGTACAACATGACCAGCCCACCGGAGCCTGGCGAACTTGATACGCTGCACGATAGTGAGGTCGCCTCACATCTCGTATAGCTCGTCATTATAGCGGCTCCTCCATTGTCCTTCCACACATACGGGGCCAAGTATCCTTCTGAGCATCTTCCTCTTGAACCCGGCTAAGAAGGTTTCGTCAGATTTGGACAGTTTCCATGTCTCAGAGGCGTATGTGAGTACCAGTACTATATAGGTACTATATAGTCCTAGCTTCGTCCGTCGCGACAGGTTCTTTGAGGTGATCTGATTTTTCAGACTGTAGAATAACCGGTTGGCAGCCAGCATCATTGCGCGCAACTCAACTTCCATACTGTTGTCGTTGCTGACCTTTGACCCAAGATAGGTGAATTCTGGGACGACTTCAAAAGTGCGTTCACCTATCTGTACATCACGCCTACGTAGATTCGGATTATTTATTGGTAGGTCCGCTGATGTTGCCACCATCAGTTTGGTCTTTGCCTCGTTTATCTGCAATCCGAGGTTCTCTGCCGCCTGCTCGATCCCTTGGTAGGCTTCTGCTACATAGGAGAGCCGCAGACCAATGATGTCTATATCATCAGCGTATGCCAGGATCTGGGTTGACTTATAGAAGATGGTTCCCGTAGTCTCCACCCTCGAGTCGCGGATGGCCCTCTCTAGCGCCAAGTTGAATAGGAGACAGGCAAGCCCGTCCCCCTGGCGCAGACCCTTGGTGGTAGCAAAAGGTCCTGAGAGTTTTCCATCCACCCTCACCTGGCATGTGACGTTGGTCATAGTCATTCTAACTAGCCTTATTAGTTTGGCCGGGATTCCAAATGAGCTCATGGCGTCGTACAGTTTTACCCTGGCTATGCTATCGTATGCGGCTTTGAAGTCTATGAAGAGATGGTATGTGTCGTTTCTGTATTCAGCCATCTTCTCCAAGATCTGCCGCATGGTGAAGATCGTACAAAAAACTAGTTGCCCATTTGGCTATCGCTGCAAATGTTCGCTGTACGCTTGAACATCTGTCACATTTATGCGCACGGTTAAACCGCCCACCGGTTAATACGCCCCCGGATAATCGACGTTCTACTGTAGTAGAATTATAAATAACAACATATCAAACAAATCGATCCCAAGGACTGTTGATATATAAGTCTTGCTCTGAATGCCTATTGAGACAAGTTAATGTCTTATTGACCGTAGTTTTCATTGAATATGCGACACATGGAGGTTAAGGGCTCGCTTTCACCAACATTTAGTTAGGAATAAGACATCCATTTAATACGTGTTGTATAGCCGGTATATTAACTTAACTCAACTTCAAAAGTGCAAGACAGTCTAATTAATAAATAAATATATCATATAATTAGTATTTCCAGTCCAGCACTCGGTAATAGGTAAGATTAGTTTTACCATATAGACTTAAGTGCCAAGGGTCAAAGTATATGTAATACCAGACCTGTCAAAACTGTCAAAATAAATAAAAGAATAAATTAATTAATTATTTATAACAGCTATTCACCCATTTCGGCTTCAAAAAATATCTTTAATTAATAGTCCAAATCAAAACAATATTCCTCCCGCACCCCAAAACGCTCATATGTTGAAACTAATTTACGACCGCGGAAGAATCATCGACCCCAATGCATCCAACACAAATGTAACCGATACAACAGCCATTTAATTTACCCTTATCATTAAATTACTTCACCTGCCCCTTCCAAATCACATTACAACATTGCATACGAGCCAAGTAACAAATCTTTTACACTAATCTATGTTCCTCGCTCCCAGCCCCTCGCCACCCAAAGTGCACACAACAGTCGTTACAGCCGAAACCGTTGCAGTTGCCATCACTAACTGACACGCGGGTGATTTTTCAAAAACGCAACGCAATCGATCCTTCACGCCGTGCCTTGAGACTTTGGCCAGGCTACGGCGCGTGTAAAACAACAAACGCAGCCGCCTGTACGGCTGTCCGCTTTCGCAGAATCGATAATCTTCCCAAAGCAAAGCCTAACACCGCATACCTCGCCCGCCCACGTACGATTGAAACATTATGTCTTGTGCTTATCTTGTATCGGCACTCGCGCGTAAACCTCCTCCACTTAACCGCCCGGGCCACATCGTTCGATTGCTAAAGCCACGGCCACCGCCAGACTGGGGCTTTGGCAGTTGTGGCCATGTCGGTTACAGCAGCGGATAGAAACGGCATAGAAAAGCCAAACAACCCACCCCCGGTACCCGGCGTCCACCGGTACGGACGACAGTGGTATGAATCACGAGATAAAATTAAATGTTTGGCAAAGTCTGACATGAACATGCCGATAAATTTATCGCGGCCCGATAGTGCACTAATACTGCACACCAGGAAAAACCAGGCCACCAACCTGCTCGAGAATGGGCCGGTTGAAAAAAGCTAGGCATAGAAAGAACGAGCTCACCTGCAACCTGCGGTGTGAGTCACCCAGCTCCGGTAACCGTAAGACCGACAGGATGGTGTTCCTCCCCCTGGCAGCCTCGCAACTACGCTGCGCGAGTGAACTACCGACCGCGTTTGGGCGATATTTTACGCCCGATAACGACAGGTGCAGGCCGCACCGTTCTGGCGGACCGGGGGCGCTTACGCCGACTGCGGTGCATCGTCGAGGCAAAAACACCGTGCTATGTAATTGCTTCATACGCGAACGACGAGCCGGGGACGATTTGCCGAACCACCGGGCCCAACCTGGCACACCTCAGTGTGTGTGTGTGTGCGCAACGGGTCCGTTCGTTGCGGTTCGGTGTTTGGAACCAATTGGGCCAATGGTTTATATGCGTGTGTGTGTGTCTATGTTTTTTTTAACAGCCATTCCATTCCGTTCCATTCCTGAGCGCTCTACCAACCGGCGAGAAGTTTGCTTTATGGGCCATCCATAGGCTGCCAGGGCCGCGAGCGATGGCGGATAATAGATAGTAATGAACTTTGGCTTCCGGAAGTTGGCTGCGAACGGAAGGACGTGCAGCGAAGAAAGAGAAAAAAAAAACGGAAGCACGGACCAACTACAATGTGTACGTGTAGCTGCTGCACCTCGCCCAAAACGGAAGAGATATTCCGGATGCAGCGTGGGCAGGGGACGGATTGGGGCGATACGGGTGCATTACCAGGCACAAGGAAAGCAAATCAAACCACATCGAACACACTGCGGTTGTGCTGCGTTGGTACTCGATCACACATACCCCTACAGATCGGCGGGTGTACAGAGAGTTCGATATTGTATGCTGTAATGCTATAACTTTGCTGTCGTGTGCATGAGATGTGACATTTTCTCTCTCATTTGCTTTACACGTGCGTTAGATTTTGTCCAGTGCAGTTTTTGGGTATTTGTTTTAGTTTGTTTTTATGTAATGTTTGGGTTTACCTTCTTTTAGGCGCAATATGTATAACAAAGTGCATTGACCCATTTCAAAACAATCGATACGAACAGGACTTCATTTGATAGTAGTTCATTGGATATACTAGTTACATCATTGATATAATTCTTGATAAGCTTATTACCTGTAAAAAATGCTTCAAACATTGAGATTTTTACAAATAGTCTGGGATATAAATAGGCTTTTCGTAATAAAATTTAATTATTTGATAGAACAATTCAATGTACAAAATACAGTTCATTAGAAATACACTCTCTAATACTTTTGTAGCAAAATATCCAACAACCGTTTAATGTTTGCTTTCTCCGTACAACTAGAAGAGATTTAAAGATGTTTTCATAAACAATAAATATATAAATTATTACATAAAGTTATTTCCATGCAACAATTTCAAGCAATTTCATATCATTTTAAAATATCTTCAGAATAATTATAATTTCCTCACTTAGTTGAACACGATTATTAAACTCCACGAAATGTTAGAATGTTTAATAATCTGTAATTTATCCGAAAGCTGTATAATCATATGATGGTTCAAAACGCTATAAAATCAAATACAACAAATGAGAAAATAATCGGACATATTTGATGATAATATTAAGATGCTAAAGCACAGTTCAATCATTTCAATTAAATAAATAAATAAATAAATAAATTATTACCAAGTAAATTATGAATTCCCTGAAAAACGTAAATATATCATAATGAGTCGTGAAGATTTGATTGAGGTGAGCAAGGAGCTCAGCTGTGTTATCCAACTGACGTTTCGGACAATTCGGTTGAGCAAGGTTTATACAGTGCTTGTATGATAATATCCTGGTTAAGACTAGCTTAAGTTATACCACTCATAACTATAAAACTTCAATAAAACGCTCTGAAATATCATTCAATAATCTTTTCCGCATCAGGTGAGACATAGCCATTCATCAGCTTCCTCACGTTTTGAGCTCCAATTACATAGATTAATTTTCCAATACAGCCAGGATAAAAAGCAAATTTACGATGCTTTATGGTGTCAATTCAAGCTCAGTTTTAGTTCAATAAATTACAAGAAATTTTGTAACATAATGTGATAAAATAGTTTATAAGGCAAGGATGTATTAAACTGTCACTGAAACTTGGCTGTTATTTTGATCCAAAAAGAAGCAAACATATCAAACATATACAGCAAAAAGTGTAATCTGGTTAACATTAGACCAGACTATTTTTTTTATTTAATCCAAACATATCGTCAAAACAAAGACCATGTTGCATTACATCACAAAACGCTTTTCATTCATTCACACTCTGAAACCATAAAATAAAGCCAAACGCAACTAAATTCCTCAACCATGGCTTACAATTTCGCACAATTACGGCAAAGCAGGAATTTGTGGCCGGTTAGAATTTAATTCAAATTTCCCTAAAATACTCCTCATTGTAGCTGACCACCGTTCCGAAAACAGTGGGCCCGAACGCAAGCGAGCACGAGACCGACACGCATCGTAATGAAATTTATTTACCTTTGCGGTATGTCGCTTAAATGGAGCAACATAAAGAGCGGAGCTGGTACCCATTTTCCTGTCATGTCCTTCCATTCTGTGAGTTTTCACGGTGTGAGTTTCACGCAGTGCACACAGTGCGATGAAATCGTGGTTCCAGCACTTGCTTCTGCTGCTGTGAAATTTGAACCACGAATCGCTTAATGCTGCAGTTTACCTATTCATCCTTTCAACCACACACACACACACACACAAACATACAAGCATACATTCGAACAGGATGCAGAATCATCATCCTTATCATCAGTGGCCGTAAAGACCGCACATGCTCGCCTGCTGGTTTGGTTGTCGTTCGGATGCTGCGTGCGTGTCGAGCGCCGTAACTTCTAACCTGCTGAGCAAATACAGTTTATAAATTTGGCAGCGTGAAGCAACGAGACGTGGCACTAGACCAATAGCCTCGTACACCTTTCGGTGCCGATGGCAATAATTATAAAAAACAAATAAAGCTATCCGGATTTTTCCAACACCGCACCAGCAGCACCGCAAGGACACTGGTACGCCATCGACGATCGCCACCAATCATGCCTTTACCGGTGCAAACAACCACCAGAAACGGGTTTGGTGCGAGTGACCTCAAACAAAACAAGCGCCAAAAGAGACATACACACAGGACCGTCCAATATATTCACCACCAAGCACACATACACACACCACAGGTCGAACAGGAGAGATTCTTTTTTGTGCGTTCAAAATTCCACACAGGGCTAAAACACGAACAGGGAGTCCACTGGCTGCTGCATTCGAGCTGCGCCTTCCTTCCTACATAAAATTGAAAGCAAATAGTACACATCGAATCCGACCATATACGGGCTAAATAGGCGCAAAATTACACCGCCTCAGGTCAACGGAACGCGCCAAAGCCAAACCGCAAACATGAACCAGGACCGCCAAGCGCCAAAAACTCCCGTAACGCCAGAATAGAAACCGGCAGGCTCATCCTTCCCGCCGTGCGTACCCGGAAAATAATCCCTTGCGAAGGGAAACTTCAAATGCAATTCCGGTCGCGTAAAAGCGATTAAAAACGGTCCACCCCGCCTCCCCAGCGGATCCCTTCTTTGCCCGCCACACACAGACACACACACACACGTGTGCAATTTTGCAAATGCATTCAATGCAATTTCTGACATCCTTTTTCCCGGGAGCCCTCTATTTTCCCTCCCATGCGCTCGGCGAGCATCATAAAATTGCATAATTGTGTTTTCACCATTGTTTCGATTGCAATTCACGAAACCCCCCCGAAAGCGTGCGAGCGAACAACGTGCCGATGTCGACACAATCTAATGAATGCTCTCGATCGCCCGAAAACCCCTGGGCCCGGCCGTTCCGCGCGTGTTATTTCGATTCCGGTGTCGATTTCGACGACGACAGCCACCGACTTCTGGTATTTGCGGAAACGGTTCGCACAAGGTTGCCATCATGCGAAGGAAAGCGGCCCCCGCGGGGGCGGAATTGCAAGGGAGGGAAATGACAAAATGACATTACAACACTGAAAATAATCCCAGCCAAGTGTGCTTTAGTGAGCGAGAGAGAGCGTGTGTTTGTTTTTGAGCCTATTGTTTTTTGCTGGCGTTTGTAAGCTTCTACCCTTTTTCCTGATGCGATCTCCCCGGGTGGTGTGTTGTGCCTATTATTTGCATATTTTGCAGGCGCTTGAATAGAATTGTTGTACGGTGTGTGGTTGTGGCTGGTCATATGCACATTTGCACGGCATTGTAAAACGGCTTTGCATTGACTTTGTGCCCTTTTATTGGTACAAAGTATTGGCAATAAAGCGGAAATTTTATATCCCACACGTCATTGTTGTAATTTTTAGCAAAGCATTGAGCAATTTAGCAGTTATTGGGAACTATAACGGAAGCATGTTTTGGCTGTATCATAGGAATTAAGATAGCAATACGGTTGGGCCATCCATTCTGAACAATAAATAAGTAAATTAAATAGGAAATCAAAATTCAGATGTAAGTGATAATTAGACGAGTAGTGGATGAAATAAAGATAATCTTTATGACTCAAATAAATGTGTTTATTAAACCACATCTTATGGGCATTTATCGTGAGCCAAGTCTCATGTTTTGTTTTAGTTAAATTAGCTTTGATGATAATGTAGCATTGCTCACCTCGGGGTCACCAAGTTGTTTAATCAATAGATGCATAGACTTCTACAAGACCATGCCGAGTTGATTCCCATCAAGATTATCTTCCCTGAACAAGTTCTTTGAGCCAGCCACCCATTCCTTTGTTTTTACTTTGACTTTTACAATGCACTTTGAGGATTCCTGAGAATACGCAAAGCCGCCCAATCTAAGGCATTCTCAGCGACTAAATTAACCGTACTGTCAAAGATGTGACAAATGTGACAAATGATGGCAACACCCTACAAGATTGATAAAATCACTCTTCAATACTCTCAAACATGCCGATCCGGTTGATTTAAATTTGAAAGTGGAGGACACAGAGTTAAAAAAAGTATCTAAATTCAGCTTTGAACATTCTTCTCCTCCATATCTATGAAAGAAAAACCTCACTACTAAGTATTCTCTTCTCGATCTTGAATAATAGACTTTTAACAAATATTTGAATTCAAGGAGTCTGACAGCTGCGTTCGTGATTCGACTTTTGATCTCTTGACTTGTGGTCCCAGATAAATCCTTTTTAAGTTTTAAGCAGGGCGTCAGTGATGTTTGTATTAAACATTACCAGACCGTTGATTTGTGAATGTACTTTAGTTTTACTATGCAACGGCTTAACAATATACCGCATTCAGCACAAACCACCATTGCCTGGATTCCTGGACAACCTGGTATTAGCGGAAATGAAACAATAGATCGACTAGCCAATGCAAGCCATAATAACTCAACTTGCCACTGCAATACCATTCCATGACGTGGCTTCATTCGCTTTAGCGAACCCATCACTGCCAATAGCTTGGTTATTGGGTTAAAACGCTAATTGGGTTGACTGCAGCACCTCTTTCCTGAGAACCATCAATACTTCAACATCACCATGAGAAGGCCAGCCATCACACCAGGATCACAAAGTGTCCCAACCGGGACATCCATTCTTTTTATTGCAGAAGTATAGTCCCTCAACTAAGCAATTTCTGAGGTGCTGATATCACCGTCCATAATATTTTAACAGAATGCAATGGATATACCGCGGAACGCTTCATCTTTCATCTCAAAATTTGAACTAAACCTAGAGCCTTCCAGTATGCTAAGCGATCTAAAGCAATATAAGACACTATTAGTTTTTTTTGTGTAACAATAACAGTATGTGTCGATCATTGCTAAAATAAACTCAATTTCAATCAAAATAAAACTTATGACAGGAAAACAATTATGTATAAATCACACACTGAGCAGATAAGCATAAGCATACACAATAACAGTCTCTCTGCTTTCCAAACACATTGCTCTATGCTTTCCACAGTACAATTGATGCTAAAGAATCAGAGATACTATCCTACCCTACAGCTGCCAATAACAATATGCCATTGATCATGGGAAAATACGACCATGATGTAACCATTTATTTGCGGTTCGACCAGTTATGCGGCAAACGGGGCCGCCTAATGGTAGATATCCCCGGAGATTCCCAGCCACCTCCCTGGCTGGTGGCACACAGCTGCACGCTTTCACATTGATTAATCAGCATATTTTGCGCATCGTGTGTAGCGCCGAGTCAACAAAGAACAAAAGTTTCGCCTAATTTTATCATACTTCCCTCCCACCCGGTCAGTGGGGGTCCCTCTCTGTTTATCTCGCGTCGCCCTTCCCTTTGATTAAACTAAGATGCGCGACGGTCTAACTTTGTTTGGTAGCAGCATACTGTCCAACCTACGGGAGCGATACTACTTTGCACTTGTTCCAACCAGAGCAAAGATATTGAAGCTCAGCCGGTGGAAGGAAGGAGCGTGTAATGTCCACGCCGTAAATGAGTACGATGCGGAGTAAAGATTGAGGGTAAGTAAATTCAGTTACTACCGCCCCAGTCAGCAACTAATTATCGCTGTCGAGAAGCGTCTTAGGTTGTGTATTAATGAGAATAATTGTTTATTGGATTACACTGTCTGCTGACCAGTCCCGACCGACCGTCCTAACGGGGGACCGACCACCGTGCTTGCATCAATATAATTTCTCATAACTATATTTTCTCTCGTCGGCAGAACAGAGAGCGAGGGATAAATAATTAAGTAAATGAGGGCACAGAGAAGCTACATTGTTTGGCATTTTGGAGGAAAAAAAGCTCCGTCGGAGAAAACAGTGCAAATGAAAGACAATGGCCATGAATGAAAAAATTTAAATTTTGTGATTCAAATTTGAACAAGCGGAACGTAAATAAATTATTCTCTATAGTGAAGAATGATTATTGCAGCGAATAAATTTATGCAAAATTTTTAAGTAAATCGTCAAACATCTTCTCTCTACGACGGGTTGGTATACTAGCCACAACATTCAAGTAACGGGCGTTTGTATTGTAGTGCAATTTGAGTTCACTTTTGTTGTTTTTTTTCAACTTTTGACCATCCAAAGCTACCAAAGCAAAACTTCTGGGTTTCAAAATATGTCACATAATATTACTTTATAATATATTATTTGTTCTTTGTTTCTATGCCATACAACTTATTATTATTTTAATTGTTTACTGTACTGTATTATTATTGTTTACTTGTATACTAAAACATATTTATTCTTAACTTTTAAAAATGTTTAGCAGAATAACTTTCATGTATAAATGAACAATTAATTTAATAAAAAGAAAAATAACGACAAATTAAAAGAAGAAGAAGACGAAGAAGAAGAAGAAGAAGAAGAAAAAGAAGAAGAAAAAGAAGAAGAAGAAGAAGAAGAAGAAGAAGAAGAAGAAGAAGAAGAAGAAGAAGAAGAAGAAGAAGAAGAAGAAAAAGAAGAAGAAAAAGAAGAAGAATAAATTCTCACAGCATTCATTCAAATTGAATAATTTAATGATAATTGATTTTTTTTACAAATTACTAATTTTCAAATGCTGTATTTAGTCTTCGGCAACAACATTGGTATTTGTTTTTGTATTCGCAGATAAAAAGCTCTTTTTTGTTTCACATAACCTTTTCTTGTTTTCTATTCCCTTAAAATTCATGTTTTACCAAATCCCATGTAAACATTTGTTTCTTTGTTGTCCTTCTTTTTCCTTTCGCCACAAGTAACCATCTGGTTTACATTCTTACCATAGCATTAAAGTGTACCGTGATGGGTAACATAATGGACTGACAAGCACTGGTGCGAACCAATTTGATCTCATTACGCGCGATGAAAGGAACGATGGAGAGAAGCGGCAATGAGAGGGAGTGCCTCGTGCAACAAACTTGGCCGGCCTCCGGTCCACCCGGGAACGTTTACAACCCCCCCTTGAAGCCCTGCAATCTCCCAAGAAATGCCAAACCTCTCGAGAGTCCAGCTCCCAGCACCGCCGATGGATATTTTATTAATGGTACCCGCCCGGTGCTGCCTAATCACCGTTATCTATTTACGTTCCGCGAGCATCAGATCCCCGCAGGGAACGGGACCAGTTCCAGTGAAGGCGCGTGTAGACAACCACCAGAAAAGTAGCTTCGTTATCGATACGTCATACCCACGCGCACGTTCGCAGTGGATGGGAACGGCCGGCCTGTTTTCCTCGCGGACACAAAACCAAGCGGCTGGTTTGTGGTAGTGGTGATGGTGATGGTGGTAGTGGTGACGGTAGTACATAAATTTATCTTCTGCTACCTTACCCAAAGGTCGGTGTACGGCTCGTACAAGACCCAAAGCTTCACGACAACAGGGTGACATCGGTTTCGGAGGAGCAGGAGAAGGAAGAGCATCTCGATCGGAGACCGATAAGCTTTAATTTTAAAGTTCCGGCCCAAGCCCAGCGGGTATCTCTACGGTGCTACCGTTGTCGTTTGGATGAGACAGGCGGCCATTTACTGACACGGCTTCCGAAGCCGAATCCCACCAAAAACCCTGAGAACAAGACAGAAGCAGCAGCAGCAACAAAAAACTCCCTTCAAACACGGCCACGAGATGTCAGTATCAAAAGTTTGATCACGTTTCCGGTACCGGGCAGCAGCTGGCACCAAGCTTACGGTTCTTTATTGCATTAATCTACCAGCGTTTGGCCTGCTGCTGCTACTGATGCTGCCGCCGGTCGCGTTAAAGAAGTTATCCGTCGCGTACGGGGTGGCTGCCGGATCCGGACAGAGTGTTCGTTAAGGGCGTCACCCAAGGTTTCCTGGGGCATCGGACTAATCGTTCCAGTTTTGTTGCTCCCGGTGTGTCTCTGCTGCCGCTGCCGGGATGGGCCGGTACCACGCTTATGATATATTTATCAGTAATGGTTCTGTGGCTCATGGGTTTACCAGCCGGTTTGCTAGTTTTTGGTGCGGCTGGAGGCGGCTTCCAGCTTGGGCGGTATCTTCTTCCTTGGTAGTTCCTCCACCTAAGTAAACTTCCCATGCCAAGGCCTGGTAGAAACCGGGTACCAGGGGGTTGATGATTCACGGTGTACATGACGGCCCTGACAGTCATTAAGAAAACATGGTCGCTATTTAATTTTATAACACAAACTCTAATAACAAGCCATTACCGCTGGTGGCTCAACAACGGTCCAAGGAAAGGAGCTAGAGAGAGAGAGAGAGGGACAGAGAGCAAGAGACACGGGATGAGATGGTTGGGCCAATTCCCAGGCGCCGAATTATTCTATCTGCCCGTTTCCAACCAATAACACTCGAAGAACGATTTTGCACCGACAAATTCATCTTGCGTCCCATGCCCTTCCTCCCCCAACGGTGCGTTACTGCGTATTTCGACCGTGTTTCATCGTGCACCAGTTGTTGTGTTCCGTTGTTTCGGTGTAAAATGTTCACTTCCTGCTTTTCCGATGCTCGTTGCTGCTAGGTGTGCGATCGACCGCGGGGTCCACAACATTCTTGGCGATTTACCGGAAACGGCTGCTTTAATGAGCTGACACTTTGCCGTGTCCTACGCCAAGTGCCTACTTGCGTTCGTTTTGCGTTGGGAGAAGATGGGACTACTTCCGGTTTTGGGGTGAGAGTGTGCGGAGGGAAGACACTCTATTTGTTTTGCTGTTTACTGGGCCATCTTTGTTTAAGTGTACAGCGATCGCTACAGCTAATGACCGGACATCCAGCAACAATGGTTTAATGGGAGAGTGTGGGGGCGAAAGTCATGATTGATTGGTACGCTCGTTCGCGAGATGAAATTATAATCTACATCCTCCGAGCGGTACAGCGTGACAGTTTAAGTTAATCGAGACAGGGAGACAAAGGTGTTTTGGAGTGTTTTTTTTTTGTATGGCAACAATTTGCAACTTAATTTAAATGAATGATTGTTGCTCAAAAACATGACGTTTATTATATTTTGTCTTTTACCGTATTAAATTAATCTCCTCATAAGTTACAAAGCAATGTTGGTGACAGGGAGAGGTTTTACATTACCATTTAAAGTCATTATATACATCGTTTTAGAGCCCAATGTTCAGTTGCTTTTGAACATTGTTCAGCTATAAGTAAACCTTTGAAGGCCAACTGAAATACGGATGCCTTTCAAAACATTCAATCGCAACTAAACATTTGCTTTCGCCAATATTGACGCACCTGGGTTCTTTTCTTTAAAGTTCATTTTGTTGAAATTAAATTGTATGGAGCTTTTAATTATTGATTTTGTACTAATTTAATAGACAATAATTAATTTTGAAGGTATTCGGATAATTTATTTTATCAAGATGGGTTTCAACGACACTTTGGCTTTAAAACGGCATCAACAGAAGAGTACGGAGAGTTTAAAGCGTGTTTAAAGTTTAAAATAAAATACATTACCTATGAATATATCTTGCAAGAACATTGAAATTCATCTTAAGCTAAGAAATTCTTACTCCAGATAGTTTACATTTGAAGAGCTTATCAAAACATGCTTTCTACTTATTGGAGTATTTTTGCACGCTTCGTGAAGTTTCGCAGAAATTTCGTCCTCAAGCCTAAGAAAAACGAAAACGTTCAAGAGGCAGAAAATACCCAAACACACACACCGCAAATACACCGGGCAAAAACCACGATGCAACTTCCACAACCCAAACTATTCGCCTAGTGCAATGAATTCTCCGTTAATCTTAGCCCCATAGCAGTATATCCTTTCCCTATCATTAAGCATAGTTACCGAAAACCAACTTCGAGTCTGCCGAGCAGCCCAAGTGCCCTCCTCTCATGTGGAAATTTACGCTACTTTGTATGGAGCAACATTTCACCACGCTTACCGCTAAAAAAAAGCGCGATTTAGTACTTTACGGTTTGGTGAGCGTTGCGCTAAGAGATGTGCCACCATTTAGAGACCACAGATTCTAAGACACTGTGGTTTTGGTTGCTCGAAATGTTGTGAAGACGGTGCTTCCAACCGTTTGGAGACAAGCGATGTAACGGCAGACTACGTTGTCTACGACGACGACAATCGGCATCTGCAATTTGCACACAAAGAGCGTGGGTTTTTATGCAAAACCAACCACAAAGCGCTTGCAACACATCGAGTGAAGAAAGCGAATGGGTTATAAACGTTACCAATTGATTGTGACTTTGATAAATTTCTTCATTTTGCCTGTATGGTGTAACTCACTGTAACATAGATCTTTCAAAAGATTCTGCCAATCAATAAATTACAGTAGAATCTCGCTGGTTAGAGTATACATTTAAATCCAATAAGAAAAACCTAGATTTCGCTCAATGTATCATGGGATGTACTGTTCGTTTTCATTTGTTTGCAAGTTTGCTCTTTACCAACTCATCACTTCACCAATCGAATACAGGATATAAAAAATGATAACATTAGCAGCAATAAGCTAAAATTGTACCCTCCTTATGTTTCTATTTACAGCGCAACCATGAGCTATCTTTCCAACAAGGACATTCACAGGGTCTGCCAGTAGCAGTGCAATCCACTAGAGTCCACTCCACAACCTGCACCGAGTACACAACAAAAACCCACAACATCAAAAGCAAACACCAAACTCACCTTCTTCCCACGATTCTTACCAGCCTCCCGCTACGCTCGACAGTGGCAACTTTCGCGGCGTTAGTTAGTACGATGTCTTATCTCGCGCACTTACTTTCCGCCAGTGTGCACGCGGGTCCGGACCGGATCCGGACGTACGGTGCGGGATTTGTGGGTTATTACTTACCGCTGCCGATGATTGCTTCATTTCAACGGCACTTTGATTTAGGGAGCTTTGTGTCCCCGACTGTGTCCCCCTTTGTAGCTTCCCGCAGCGCAGTTGCATCCGTTGCACCACCGTTGTCTGGATGGTACATACCCGTGAACCGGTAAGATGCATTGTTTTTGTCCTTCCGCCCAGCATATTTGCGGGCCACGCTGCAACGCCATGCCCCGAGGGGAACGAGTGTCTTCAAATCGAAGCCATTTTACGGTTTGCCGTTTCCATGTTTGCGGCAAATGGTGCCACAGGATGGAGAAAAGTGGTCGTAATTCAAAACGAATCACAAACCACACACACACACGCACACACACTCTCTACAAACAAACGAACCGACGACTGGCGGTGGCCTTTGTTCCACTCCCTATGTATCATGTATGAATTATTTGCATCGTTTTCAGCACCGGATGGCGGAATGGTGAAATTATACCAACTTTTTATCACCCCTGTTTGGGGTGCGGATGCTTCTGCTTTGCCCCTGGTTTTGTGTATGGTTTACAATCTCCCCGAATAGGGGGGAAAAAGACATCCCAAAGACCACCAGCATTTACGATAAATCGTGGCGATTGTAACCAAAGGCGACAAGAGAATAGTTAGCAAAGATAAAATGTTTTGCGAAAGAACAAAAAAATAAAACGGCATTGCTGACAAGCTGCACGGTCAAAATTTGTATGAGAAATAAACGGTGGTGACTGTTGAAATTGCTAGCGAACTCTTGGTTTGACATAATGTGCATGCTGAGAACGTGCTTCATTTGTATGGTTTATCGTTACTAAGTGTGGTAGTATTCACAACTATATATAGAAATGACTTTCAAGTTGAATTCAAGCTAACATATTATTTCCATTTGAATCCAAATCAAACAAATCAGCTTATAAGAAACCCTGTAATAAAGGATTTCTGTAGCCAGCTCAACACCACAAGCCAGGGTTCTTCAAACAACGACCCGCGGACCGCATGCAGCTCTCAAGAGTCTTTAACGCTGACCGCGACGACTTTGTAACGGTTAAATAGCTTATTTTTTTATTAATTAATCAGTTTTGACATTTAAACTTTTGAAAGGCGAAAAAGGTGGGTGGGAATGTTCATGGAGTCCCCTGCCATAAGCTAACAACTCAATGGCGTAAAATACATTTCAACTATAACAATGGACACTCCGACGATGTGTCATGGGTTGCTTTGTGTACGTATTTGACATTTGAAAATTTGAAATTTGATGAAATGGAAATGAAGCTTACAGTGTTGAGTTGGCTAGAGAAACTCTGTATTGATTTTATTGCCGATAAAATAGTAAAGTACCATGCGCCTCCATTAGTCTAAAGCTTTGGCATACAAAGCTTCAAGATAGCAATGATGTTGAGCAGATAGCGACAATTGTGATTCTAAGTAAACGATATGTGTCCATATAAGAAAATAATGTCTTATAACGTCTTATATCTTACGTCTTATGTCTTAATGTCTTAGAATAACAATGCTTTAGGATTCGAGAAGCTCGAGTACATCTTATTGAACGCTGAACAAATAAAGGAAGTAATTATTGTGCATTAATTAAAGCCAAAGAAGAGAAAAAGAATAAATTTAGTCGTAGATAATAGAGTGATAATTGTGTTTCATTATTTATTTCATTCAATTCTATATAACAAACCAGCTTTATACTTATTTCCACTGTCTTACACCAATATGAAATTGTTGCTTTACAAATCGTTTGTTATGAAGAGAATCTTGAGGAACGCCGAGTATTCAAACGAAAAAAAAATCCAAATTCTCATGGATTACGATCCATAGCAATCGGTTAAAGATTCAAAGGAAAGTAAGAACAGGTGTTATAAATAAAAAATGGAATAATTATATTTAAATTTTTAGTAAGACGCTTACTTTCATACAACGTTTGCATCAATACTATTACAATCGTGTGTAATACTCTTAACATAGTTTGCTGCTTGGGATTATATCGATCTGTACGTCAATCTGTACGATCGCAACACCATCCCGGAGTAGTGGCCATAGCGATTAGCGACTGTATAAGTAGGTGCGAGAAGAGCAACATATCTAATTAAGTGCAAGAAGAAGTCGCACTTGTTACAATTACCAGATTTTGATTTGGTTCTGGTACAATTCCCATTCTGCAATATATATTTTCTCTGCTGTCTCACAACTATTCATTCTACTAAGCGTTGTTGAGAGTAAGTATAGTATAATCCAGCGATCGAGATCGATTTTTAGAATTCTAATTCTAAAAACTACCAGGCGTCTCCATCCCCCATTAGATAGTAGATGTTAGAATGGAATATACGTTATAAAGCAAAATTCATTTTATATAAACCAATTTCTGAGTCTAAAAGCTAAATTCCACAAAGCAAGTAATCTCATTGTCTTAAGCAGTACAGGTGAGTCCGCTTAAAGATTCCACTATCGAACCGAACGGTGCAAGCATTCAACCACGTCACCAGGATGGATTTATGGCCCAGAACGGTATTTCACCAACGTCACCGGCTGCTAGGATTCTAGCATCCTTTCCACACCGTTCCTTTCACACAGATAGCAAGCTTGTGTGGCGCAAGGCGGGTGTTACATTATCGTAAGTGCAAGTGAAACTTTTTCGGGCGAGATTAAATAACGCCAACTTTGACGTGAATCATCGCGAATGATTTCCATCGGCCGCGGTGGGCGGCTAGGCGCGCTAGCGCAAACGCATCGCCCCGAAGAATGGACAAAGTTTTCGTGCTACGCGGAAAGATTTCAGCGTGCATTTGTTCTGCACGGAGAAGCATTTTATTAGCCGGTGAAACGTGAGCGATATATCTTCTGGGAGATGGACTTTGGACTCGACCGAAACTTTGCCCATCAGCGGCATCGGAAGCCGTGTCGTCAGTGCGGCACCAAATTCCACTCACGCTGTCTTTCTCTCTCTCTCTCTCTCTCTCCTTTTCGTTCTCTTTCTCTTGGTGTGTCTCCACTTAACGGGAATGATGATGCTGCGTGACGCCGGTCCGTGCCCGTCGATGTGTGCGCTGCGTGCCCCGGGATCAAATTACGTGTCTAAAAGTTAATATCTTTGTTGATATACTGCAACATTCTGGAGGCTCACCTCACCAACGGGCTAGCCCGTCCATCCGCCCGCTCGCTCACACAAGGTAGCATGCGCTTAGGGAGCAGATCATTAAAGCTGCTCGCTCGAAGCTTTACTTGGTACGCAAAAAGGGCCCTGCCAAGCGTTCCCGTTCGCTGCACACCCAGAAGCCCTGATGCAGCCTCGCAGGTACATCTTTAAAACTTTTCTGCTTCAAACGATGTCGGATTGTTTGCTTGTTTTGTTTTCCCACACCGGGGCCATAGCTTTTTTTGTTTTGTTCTTCTCCCCCCCCCCCCCCCCCCCCCCCCATGCCAATGAACAATATTGAGGTAAAGTTAAGGTACCTTTTGGTGTGCTGATGATAAGCCGATTTTATTGGATTGGCAGGCAATCGAGGTTTGGCCGGTGTGGTGATGACCTCGTAAGGTGAGCAGCAGCACCGTGAGCCGGTGGTGGTAATGTGCGTAATTTATTTACAAACACTTTGCAGCGCTGGAGTGAGCCAGGCTTACCGCTGATTGTGGTGTTCAAATAGAAGATATTTTCCACCCACATAAAAAGGAGAATTGTGTGGGAGGATTACGTGAAAGCTGTTTCAATTTTGTTGCACGACACAAACGGACCAACCTGAAATGGGGAGGAATATTTTCTGCAGGGAAGGTAAAACAAAAACTTTTTTTTTATTGATTTAACTGCAGTTTATTACTTCACATCCATCAGCGGAAAGCTATCTGGATTAAAATAATGCGTTGAATATAAAAGGCATTATTACGGAACTAGTTCAAATCATAGTGATTGTGCTCAACATTAATATCTTCTCACTAGTAAAGAATGCCATTTTGGGTTAAAAATTTGCTGTTTGATCATAGGTGGTGGCATTAACAGTAAAACAGTAAGTAGAAATGTAATGGAACAATATCAATCATTTCATCATCTTCATTCCGGCTTTATTGATTAGAAATCTAGCTATTAATATTAATTATTAACAGTGGTGGTATTGCACTAAAATGCGTTCCATACGATAATTTAAGAATAATTAAGTTATTTGTGTGAGTGTGAAATGTTATCTGGTAGTTCACGAAAGGTTTAAAAGATAAATGGGTCCATTCCGTTACTTAGTGACCAAAAAATCCATTATTTTGTTAAATGCGTCGACTTTTTTATAAAATCCTAAGTATTTCATACCGAAACTGACATTATTGTTACAGGTACACAAACAGGCATGTTCCTAGAGTAGTTATTGTCATCAAATCAGTAAAAAAGGACAATATTGAGGTAAAGTTAAGGTACCTTTTGCTGTGATGCTGCTGTGCTGTACCTGGAAATAGGATATTTCCGGGATATTGTTAACATGTCTTACTGTTTTCACAATAATAAGCAACAGAAATGAGTTTATTTATGAGTAATTTACCAAAAAAAGAACAAAATTTGCATATCTAGCTGAGTGAAAAATAGACATTGAATCAAGAACACTCTTCCGGGTGTGGGTTGATTGATTTCTTGAATAATTTGATCGTAAAAATGTATAAATTTGAATGATGAAAATACTGACTAAAGTACTGTTTAACACCTTAAACAGTACTTTAGTCAGTATTTTCATCATTCAAATTACACATTTTTACGATCAAATTATTCAAGAAATCAATATTATGGCAGTTATCCTTGCTATTCATACGAAAACAGCTTCAAAACTAAATTCCATTCATAAGTTACAATGTTCTTAAGGTAGTTTTGTTTACCACCACTAAAGGAACACAATACGACGACTATATGAACCATACCAACATTATAGGTACAACGAATCAGACACAAAAATGTGTATTTGTTCGCAAAATTTGTTGTGTCGTGTTGTGATGCTACAAATGGTTGTGACTGCAAATTTAAAACATATTCCAATTGATATGCGTTGAAAAAAAAATCATTAATTTACCTTCCTGATAATTTTAAACTATTGGTACATTTACCCTATTTATATTGGTAGATTTAAATATATTTAAGTCAATTTTGCTGCAAAACTAATAAATCATTCTTCAAGCTAATAATGGCAAGGCAAAGTTTCATTCGAAGTTGTGTAATAATTTTAATAACTGCCATTTAATCTACAGGATAAGCGACCGTCCATTTAGACTGTCCCCCAAAGAACCCCAAAGAATGACCTATCAATCATACGGGATCAAATCAATAACGGTGATGGTGCCTCAATACATGTTTATATAAATAATAGTTCTTTAAAATCACTTTATCTCACTAACAGTTTCCAATGGTTATTAGGTTTGTTTCGCAAAATATGCTGTATGATTCCTTTTTTTAGATTACGATGTGTGTATTGAATTTCAACGGGAATATGCTCATAAATCTAGGTAACAATTCTAATATATATAGGGCACGTTGAAGACATCATCAAACCAACCCACACATTATGGAAAAGAACCAAAAAGCCATGGAAAACCCTAGAATCGGACGATTGTATTAATTGATAGACATCTGAAAACGAGACATAAACTGTTGGAAGCTTGGTTTGAGACTGTTTATTGAAAAATGCAGTTCCTACAGTTCCAATAGTGCCTAAATTTTCCAACTCAACCGTAAGCATTGTTTGTATTCGCGAAAAACTGTTCATTCTTCAGTTTATTCAACACAATGTTAAACGAAAACCTGTCGCAACTATGTATTCGACTTGAGAGCAAATATTTTCTCATCGCAAATGCCCTTTGCCAGGCGATCGATCGATTATGTTAATTCGCCATACCTACGGGCAGACATAGCCTGGAATGCGCGATCGTTCCTTCGCTCCCCTGCTCCCTCACCCGTCCTGAAATAATTGATAATATTGACAAAATAACCAACCTCTGGCACCAGCGCAGCCGCGTAGCCTCAAAGCTGACAAAAATGTAATTTCCTCCCCGGTTCACGCACACAAACATACGCACAACCGCCATCGCATACCGGCGCCAACATCGGCAGTGTCAGTGGCAGAGCGTTCGGGTTTAGAACGGATATCAACCGAATGCCACCAAATAGATTCAATTTCCGGCAGTTGACACTAGATCTACCCGGGCGTTGCACGACCCTTCTCCCTCGACACGTCTCCCCTCGAGGCCATTAACCGGTACGCAAACGCCTGTGCAGTGTGCGTCACCTGCGGGTAGGCTGCGGTACGCTGCGGTGGATCGCCGCCAGTTCCGCGAAACCAGATACCTTGTGGCCTGGCCCTGGCTGGCTCCAAGGATGCTCAGCAGACCGTGGCACGCCATACCAATCAGGTTTCATGAATGAGAAATTAATTAAAGCCAGCCAAACTGGCACAAATTAACTCCACACTTTGCGCCCGGGCCGACGCGGACAGCCGTCTCGGGTACACTCGGGCTTCTGGCTAAACTTCCTGGCAGGTGATTCCGGCACGTCCGCATTTACAATCATACACCGTACCGCGCTCGGCCCCGGGATGTGTTGCGCTGTTTGTGCGCTACAACACAAAGGAAGGACTTAAAATGAAACACACCAAAAGAAACCGGGCTCGAAAGACGAGCTGCGCAAGGTGAATGTAAAGCATTTTCAGCTCACCGGCAGGCACTCCGACTCCGACCAGATGGGCGGGGTGGTGTTAAATGGGTCCGGAAAATATATTGCCTGTCAAAACCGAACGCTTACGTCCGGTTGCACCTACCTAGCGTGGCAAACCACCGAGCGACGGAAAATGAATATCATATTTTTCGATAAGCTTGCCTCGCTGCCTGCTGGTGGACCGAAGAAATTCTTCAACAGCAAGAAAGAATCCTTAGCCCATCAGCGAGCGGTGTAACGTTATCCACACCTTCACCGGGCTGCTGCTTATCGTCCACCTTGTCCTGTAGCTCAGCCGGTACCACCTAGCGGGCGATGTTTACACGCAATCAACTAGTTTGGTTTGCTTGCTTCGCTCGGGAGATATATTGGATGGCAGCCTCTTTGCCTCACAATTAGGCAGACTGTTTGGCGTACCGATAAATTTGCGCGTTTGACTTGAATTAATTGATTAGCACTTAAGTGAAAACATCTTTGTAAGGACTATAGCGCGCATTTTTTAAGAACTATATATTTTTAAGGTGATCAAGGTGAATCAGAACGCTGTGGATGAGAACAATATTTAAAATAACACAAAACAGTACCATTGTTTACATTTTATAAAACAAATCTAGGCAAAACATTTTCAGAAAAGATTGGGACGTCAATTTGTATGGAATGTTGACATCGTAGTAGTTGTTAAAAGTCAGGCGACGTGTGATAAAAATGAGAGAATATAAGGAATTTATAAAGTTGATAGAACAGCAGACGCATCTTGTAGCTATATTTTATGGAGGAATTCAAACGAATTTTCATTCGTAGTGATTGCTACATCTAATTCCTACACTTTCGCAATGAAGTTATTGATAGCAACATTAAACATAATGTCCCAAATTAATGCTATTTGTTTCCTGAGTGACCCATTCCCCTCATATGTCATTTTACTGAACCAAAAGCATTCCAGTAGGATTGTTGGAATTGATGTTATTAGTGATACCATAAACTGTAGCATTACATTTAACACAAATACTTGTGAATTCTACTCCATTACAAAATGTCTTACGATTTTATTTCATTTTGGGTTTGATTTCTTTCAGTTTAGTTCTTGAGTTGTTTAATTGTACAGTTATTCAGCTGATTAACTGTTCAGTTTTTTTCAGTTCTTTAGCTTTAGCATTAATATAAAATGAAGAGTTCATTCCAAACATTGTGTTTATCATTGAACATGAATCTTCTTTTAAACTTCTACTTCACCATGTCTACTTTCCATTTAGAAGTGATACTTTCCACACGCTGATATGAATTATTAATTTCAACTTCAACTGCCCTATCCCAATGCTTCTCATATCATCAAACCTTTTGATGTAGTACCAGTATTGAACTGTACTAAAAAAACTTAAAGTGCAATTCTTGTGTATCCTATAGCAACACACAAAAAGCTTTCTGCAACCCAGAAAGCGTATAAAAAGCAAAACTTTCCGTAAGAGCACCCATAAATCAGTGACTTTACATTCCGCACGGGGTATAATGAATGTTATAGCACCATATCAATCCCATCTATCAAGCCGTTTTAAAGCACTGATCAATTGTTCGCACCTGACGCACCCACTCCAGCACACAGTGAGTGCTTGATGCACAAACTCACTCAACGACTAACGAGTTCAATATTTGTACACTCCCGGGGGGACAGCGGAAATGCCGCTGCACAACTGCACTGATCTGCAACGCCACTTGAAAAGTTAAGTTCGAAACCGTGCCTCCAAGTGTGCTCGAGGGGTAGAGAGACGAGAGAAGAGAAAAAAAAACAATGTGGAAAATCCCCAACAGCACACACACACGCTCATGTTCTCATCGACAGCTAGCCGAAAAACGCACCCGGTGGTCGGCGAGAACGGAATGAAAAAAAAAATCGATTTCCACTTAACGTGATTTGAATTTTTCCGTGAGTGATTTTGAATATTTGAATGTTATTTTCACAAAAACCGTTTACTTACGGGGGACGTAACACCCTGGTGGCGGACGGCATCGTCTCATGCGCAGCATATTTTCATTGTACCAGCGTGCGCTTTTGCCGGAATGTCCAGCCGCCACTTTGCTTCGGTGGTGCAAGGCAGGACGACCGCCACCGCCGAAAGAACTGAAGCGAACCGCCTAGCAGAACCGCTGCCAAATGGAAGTGGATGTTCGCTAGTGAAGTTTTCATCAGAATGGTGTTCGATTTTACGTTCTTACGCGTCGCCCCTTGCTCCAAAGCCGATTCCGGCTCCGGCCGACCGACTCCTGCGTCTACAGCGCCAACTACACAGCGCGTGGACCGTAATGTGAAAAGCACTTGCCAGAAGGGCCACACCCATCGGGAGGATTGATTTTCAAGTGGGAAAGCAAAATTTACATTTAAAGTGACTTTCATTTTTCTTCCGCTTGGCCGAACGTCAAGAAACGTTCACCGGCAGAGCTAGTTCGGGGGCTGTGAGTGTCCAGAAAGGAAACGCGGGGCAACGGGGCGCGAGGACAGGCAGAGGACAGCCTTAAGAACCTTTTCTGGGCGAATCTTGAAATGCCCGGCCGGTTATAAAATGCTCAGCACACACACTCGCACAAAGAAACTCGCCCATACGACGCCCATTACGTCCGATAGTCACGATCGAGTGGAGTAGCGTCTTGGCTCTCGAAATGGAAGGTGAATGGATTTTATAGATTTACTGCACATCCGGATCACCTACCTGCACGCAGATCTGGTGAAATGGTCTCGAGTTTGAATTTATAACGCCACAAAAGAGGATGAGCACCATCGGACGAAATGCAGATACATGCAGACGATAGTAATGCGACGAAAGCAGCGCTTGACAAATTTGAATTACAGTTTTTTTTTATAAATCATGTATTCTATTGTACAGCTTTACATCATTAGCAATTTTGAAGCTTTTTTGTGTAGCATTAAAAACAAGAAAAATACCAAGTACATTACAAAAATTTGAAATGTTTTGTTTAAATAGAAAATTTTAACAACTACAAAATAAAAGGTAAAAAAGGAACTCCTAAAACAAAATGAGCAACCAACTATATGAAAAGGCAACAATCAGTGAACAACAAACATTAACATTTCGTTACAAAAAAGGTAAATAACTAACATATAAAAAGTATACAATCAACAAAGTCGAAAATCATACTAAGTTAAGTTATTGAGAAAAAAACAAACAAGATGCCTCAAAAATAAGAAAGCAAAGCAAACAATGAAACATAAATTGTGATCGAACATCATTCCAAATTGAAACAACAAAAAGGAAAAGAATAAAACAACATCTAAAAATTAAATATTAACAATTGGTAGATTGCTACATTGTTGCTGAGCAGTAAAAGCCGAAATTCATTAAATGTATTTTGTAAATCGATATTGCATCATTACCATACGTCTATCGACACCACAAGCGCCACGGTACAACTGCCAAAATTGTCGGACGGAGACAATTTTCAGCTGCAAACACAACACACTAACTGACTTCTGCTGCAAGGCAATATTTGCCATCCTGCCATCCCATTACCCACTACTCTACCCGCGTATGAAGAAGACACTTATCGCGCAATTCAATCACGCACACGACTCTCGAGAGCATGCAGCATCCTCACGGCAGCAGATTGTCCGTAGCACAACAACCAACGACAACACAAAAAAGGCACACAGAGAAAACATCATCCAAGCAGCAACAGCAGCAGCATGGAACGAACGGGCAAACGAAGGCAAACCCGGTCAAATGAATATCTCCGCTGTGAAGCGTAACATTTATTACCGGGAATTTCAATAAATACCATTACCGGAATGTTTTAAATTAATGATTTACAACTGCCGGCGATGACTAAGGGAAGACTCTCCTCTTGCTACTGTTTTGTCCAGCCAGAAACTGAGAGGGACGAGGGTGAAAAAAGAGCCACGGTGTCGGTGTGGTACGGTCAACAGCACCGGGGGTACCGGTTTGACGAGTAATGGCGTATTTTTCCCCGAGTTCAGCTGCTTACCGGGAAAGCAAACAAAAGCGCCACATGTGCACACCGGTGCACAGCCGATGGATGCATTTATTGACGCATTTGCCCGGAACTCGGTCTGTATGCAGAGCAGATTGCACCGGCAAAGAGGGGCGCGCGTTGTGGAAAGGGATGTAGCGAAAGCGATTGCGAAAACAATGGTTCTTTCGCATATTGTATTTGTTTTTGTTTTTCCACTCTCTCTCGCTCTCTCCAATTCCCTGTTATTGGACATTATTCCCGGGTATGGTTGTATGGTGTTAAAGCGGGTGAAAAAAAAAAACAGTTGATTAATTACAGTTTCGCAGGTGACGATGTAACGATGTAAAGTGCAATTCTTCGGTTGGTTTCGTTTGTATTTTTATAAGCATCGCATGAATACGGAAGTTTCTTAATTATTTTACTGCATCGTTGGAAATGATCGATACGGCGGCAATCTACTATTTGCACAGCAAAAGAAAAGCGAAACGAAGAAATGACAAAAAAGCATTACAACAAGCGACAAATGATTGAAATAATAAACCTAAATAATATGTACGTATCAGTTGATACTGACAAATAGCAGCGCATAAAATTAGATATTTTTAGCACAGGGTTATGAGTTTTGGGTTTTAAAGCTCGTATGGCAAATTGCTATCTGTCAATTTACAAACACGCTATCACTAAACCAAGCTCTTTTCTTAGGACTCGACATGTTCATAATACTAATTGAATATAGTTTAAATTAAATTAATTAAATTCACTAAAACCCTGAAGTTCGATTTAGTAGTCTCTAGTTATATGATGGGCGGTAATCATGGAATAAAGAAAAGAAAAATTAGAGTGACTTATAAACGATGTATTCAAATTCTAGCTAAAAAGAACCAATTTTCGTGCATCAGTCCATCCATTTTACCCAGTAACACGCACCAAATTTTGTTTGTAAATCAGAAATATTTGACAGACCAGGTCACCAATAACTGTAACTACATCATATGACAGCCATACCAAGTCGCCTGTGTGTAGCCACTTTCAGTAGGTTCTGGGTACCAAGTATCAAGCAGATAAGCATAATTACGGAGGCACCTTGCATCACACTAAGTTTCCTAGAGTAGAACACGTTTCGTCTCGAGTTCAGACATCCGGACGTCGAGTTCGGAGTTTTTTGTTACTAGTTGATAATTTAAATACACATTCAAGGGGTGTATCTGTTAGAGGTTTCCTACTGCCAAAGTTTGAAAATCTTGCATTAATCTTGGGTTCAAGCTTCGGGAACTATTTTTACAATTTACGATCGATTGAATCATACAGAGGAAGGCACTTCCACTACGTTGCTAAGACTAGGTGTTCATAATGGGGGTTAAGTACCGATCTGACCAGTCGATTGCGCTACTTAGTACAGAAAAATACGCACTGCTGCATTGACTGATAATACCTAACATGAAAATGTGAGTAGATTTGTAGGCTTTAATAGCACGGTCCTATTAGTTATTACTTTTCACCAACTAGATGACTGATATGGACATTACAACATTTAATACGAGGTGGTAATCAAGTGATCTAGTCGTAAGCAAATCTCTGATGATTAAGCTCTAACCGTGCGGCCAGACGAGGTGAAATATACAGCGAAATGAACTATTTGACAGGCGAAATATCTAATAGGTAACGCCAATGGGTTGGGGGAGACACAACATTCGCTATGGAAATTTTCATAAAAATAATATCTTATTGAGCAGAACATTCCCTAATTGGATGAAATGATGAGTTATTGATTGAAAATAAACGAAATACTTAATATTGAAGTTATTTAATGGTTTTAGTTGCTTTTTTGTATATGTTATTTGTTTGCTTTGCACATCAGCTGGTTGCTATGATGCGTTATCTGACAGATATTTCACCTGTCAAATAGTTCATTTCGCTGTATTTCACTTTGTGTAGCCGTGCGGTAACGTGAATCAATTCATTTTTATACAGTTTTCCCCCGAGTTACGTGACATTCGAGTTATGAGATTTTTTTTTATTTTGACAACTTATATGTCAAATCAGTACATTTTTCTCCAACATTTTTCAAGTGCAAAATACATTTTGGTAAAAGTTTAAAATCACTAAACAGTCAAAATAAAAAAACTACAACAATTATATTAAATGAGTAATTAATTGTTTAAGAGTATCAATTTTGATCAAAATCCCTTTTGTATCAACTATATTTTGGCCGAAAAACGTGATATTCGACTTACGTGAAAATCCAAGTTTTGCGAATGCCTCCGGAACGCATCAATTACTCGAAGAAAAACTGTACTGTAGTATTGCTGCCTAGATTGAACAATGTATAATATGGTAAACCAGCTACAATGTATATGAAATGTTGGTCCCAAAAAGTTAACAGAAGTAAATTAGGAGAATAGATTTGCTGCGATCACTGTTGGTTTGTATGAACATCAAATCATCAAATACCAAAATAAAAATATTTTAAATTTCTATCAGTTTTACCCGTTTTGAGAGCTTTAGTTTGGCTTTAGTATAAGTTTATTTACAACATCCCCGTGGTATATCCATACCAGCCAATACTAACTGGATTTATTACAAAATAACTTTCACTATTAATTTACTTTCGCACAATTCCTTAATTAATGACACAGATCATAGTTTATAGTCTAAATCCCAATCAATCATAATGTTTCATATAATTAATTACCCTCTAATGGTAGCTAACAGCTATTGCAGAGAATCTATTGAACACCGTACGGTAAATGTGTCAATTAGCAACAACAACACAATGCAATGGTCACAAATGCTACAAAGCACTTCCACCCAAACACAACATCCTGACAAATGACAACTAATCACACATTCAATCAAAGGCAAAACAAAACTAAACGTCGTGCATTAAAGCTGGCACCACGTAGCAAGTGCCCAAAATTGAATCTTAATGGTACGCTTAACTGCACCTCACTTCCGGCACGTCTTGATCTATGTGCGCTTGAGCCTTGCAATGCATATCTCATACCGCGTTCGAGATGTCGCGGACGGCACCGAACCACCATCAATCTTCCGGATCGACAGTCGCTGCTCGTCTTCCCGTCGTCTTCACTGCTACTACCTCTACTACTTCCCGGCAATGATATGCAATTGATGGACATCGGTAGCAGCAGCATCCCTTGCAGCTAGGATTAATAATGATAAATAGAGTTAATCAGTGGTTAACCGGCACCGCGGACAGGCGTGGAACAAGTGCGTCCAAACCTCGGGCAATAAACCCATGTTCCCATGCCACGCACAAATCCTGCGCGGAAGTTTGACGATCGAGAAAGATTTCGATGCATATACGTACAGTGTGTCGTTACCCTGCCGGAGCAATGGATCTTAATTTTATGCTTCGCTAGATAACGACCCGAGCGTTGCCAAGGGCGCACCGTTAGAGTTGTGCGGGGCCCAATAAATCACCGTACCGTGGAGCGAACGGATGGAGCAATAAACAAATCATATCTTGTCAGCTGAACCTGCCAAATGGGTTCGGTCTACCCCGCTTGTGACCTTCCTCAGCCGATGGGGTGATTGCGATTTGTCGGTCGATCACACACACACAGCGCGCACCTCCCCGCGAGTCCGATGGCTTCGGTTGAAAACATCACCGACAAACACTACGAGATTGGCGTCTGCGAACCAGCAAAACACAATAATTAAATCATGCTCCCTCCCAATGTTCAAGTGTTTTTCGTCCGCTCAGCAAACCAAAACCCCTCCTCTCGCCGTTCGCCGGAACAACATGGCAAACAACATTCGCTGTGTCGTAATTTCATGCTCACACATCCGACCCCGGCACGGCCACCTACAACATCCGCCCGGCACTTCCTTCGGTCAACTAGACGCTGGAACTCTGGTCCCTCCAACCGCTCCAACAAAGGAAACGGCTGATGCCAACTGAAATGCTTCCACTCCAAAAACAAAAGCATTATCATAGATCAATCTTTACGATGTTTGATGCGCGTAATGTGTGTGTGTATGTGTGCGGGTGATTCGGTTAGATTTTCGACCTCGTGAGACCGATGTTTATGCGATTTTCCTTGGAAAACAACACCCGACGACGGGGGATTCCAAGCCACACATAGCATACACACACACATAAACTGTCCCTGGATCCGGTTTCATCAATTTCTCAACCCGCTCTCGCTACGGTCCTCAGCTCTGTATGTGTGTAACGGAGGAGAGCTTTTTTTTGGTGCTTGTTTTGTGTCCATGACTGTCCATGCTCAGCGCCGTCCGCCCTTCCACAGCACGAGCAACAAGGAAATGGATGAACCGTGTGTCTTCTTTGCCAATTCCCACCGGGAAATTCATTCATCGCTTCCACCGAATCACCACCAAACAAACAGATATTTGAATGGATGTAGCGCAAATAGGCACTGCTCAGCAGAGGGGGTTCGGAGACAGAAGATCCTTCGTTCGAGTGGCCCCATGAGCAGGGCGCAGAGGAGTTTGGAATTATGATACAGCACACAGTTTGTTTTACTGCTGCTTATCGGGGAGGGTGTGGTATCGGTGTATATCGGTGCTCCTCTTCGGTGGTAATAAATGCAAATATTGCGCTACCAGAACACGCTCCTCGGAACGCCTGCCAGGGGTGGAGGAAGGCGCGAACCTCTGTAAACGATGCGTCGTCAAAACGAGATATTGACGGTGGCTGTTGTTGTTGTTGTTCCTGTTGTACGTCCAGCCTTAGGTAAGATGGCACTAGCAAGCAATGGATACAACTGTGATACAACAAAACCAACATCTTGCCCTAAACACACACACACACAAACACGAGACAGATGGCCTACTACTACGACGAGCTGGCAAATGTTCTTGTCACAGTTTGCTGGGACACGTCCGCCCAGGCCCGCTGGACGACAGTGCTCACAGGCGCCGAACAAACAGAACAAACCAAACATGCGGAAGAGCGGCCCAGCTCGCGCGTTTTTTTTGCCTTCCCCTCGCTGGTTCTGTGGCAAACGGTGGCCACTCGCCGGCTCCCATTTGTTGCTACTGTTGTTCTCCCGCCGTGCGCCGAAATGTTATCGTGTGCGCCCGGGTGAGTTGGAACCTTATCCATTTGCGAGAATCCGAAAATCGCCCATTGGCCCCATTGCTACTGCTACTCATTCATATCACTCAGCAAAACCATCACCATCAGCTCTCCCTACCATCACGCTTCCTTGGTTTACGCTTTGTTTGATTTAGTTTTTTTCCCCTTCGCTCCATTTCTCTACTCCTCTACAGCTCTTCCTCTCTCTCTCTCTCTGTCTCTCTCCCTTAGCGTGGGGCTATCGTGCGTTTCGGTGAGGGGACATTTCTTTGATATCTATCCATTGAACATTTCATCTTGCTTCCGGACCGCAGGACCCTTGGGTCCCACAGGACACTGTCCGGGACATGGTACACACCGCTATCGACACAGTCATCAAGCTGTGTAACGAGTGCTTTGTGCTAGAGCTTTAGATCCGGTCCTTGAGAGACGCGGCACAGCAAACATCCGGGGACGATTCTTCGATACACACAGCCGAGCACAGCCGAGAAGGACACTTCTCAGACACGATGCTCGGGAAGTGAACCGTACACTGTGCGTAATGGCAGTGCAGCACTGTGGACACTACTGGCCTGTAGCGCCTTCCTTCCAAACCGCCCCTCCTTCCGGTCAGACATCGATGCAAAACAGGAATAACGAGAACATTAGGAGGATTTATGGCTACAATGCTGAAAACAATAATAATGATTGTAAACAAGCATGGACCTCGGCTTCTGGAACATTTCTCCACCTCTGCGGGGTGCTGGACGGGTGGCGCTGGCCACTCTTTCCATTTCTCCCCAACCCAAGATCGCAACCGAAGGAGGAAATGCAGTAGAGAGAGAGAGAGAGAGATGACCGGAGTTTAATGGATGGCTGACGTTTAGTGTGAGTTTTTCTCCGTGCGTGCGTACGACCTGGGCGTCACCCAGCGGCGGGTGATGGGTTGATTCGGCAAATGATTGAGATGAAGCACCGACCACCATCGGACACTGGACTGGTAGGCACACGTTCCACTTAAGGATGTCAGTTGTCTTCAGCTTTTTCCAACAGTTCTAACCTAACCACCCCATCCTTCGATTTGTAGAATCGAAGTGGGACGCAGTCTTTTATCTAGCCGGTGTCAGCAGTTATGTGCGGAGCCCGGTGGGAGCTAGATGAAAGATAAACTGAGGCAATTTGGGGGTGGAGCTGGGCTCACTGAACATCGGAGCGACATTAATTGAACACGGTCGTAAACTGTAATAATGACGCAGCTTACACACGGCCTGCTTGGTGGCGCTGACGAAAGACAGAGCGGATGGAATCAGACGTAATGGGGCACCGTAATGTTTACAAGCGAAAGGGCAGGGCCGAGATTTAATGACGGCAGTAGTGTAATGGAGCTACAAACCATGGATTAAAGTGCTTTTTGTTTGCAGCGTTTGCTGTAGTGAGATCTACAGATCGATCAAGATGCATCTCTTAACGAGTGTCGATCTAGCTCACTGAATGTGACCATATTTTCCTTACCTTTGATCTTAAGCCTCTTGAAAAGCCTTCGCTTCGGACATTTTTTTTATTATTTATTAGTTTAGTTACTGTATCGTTTCTTAGTACACCAAAATCTCGTCGCATACAAACTTCCGCAAAGCTTCCATTTTAAGTGTTTGCAAATCGTTCTCTTCAAAGAACCCTCCATTCAACGGTCATTAATCAACGGAACTTGAGTTCGATAATATCACCGTTCACTGAAAGGGTAAAATTTGTGAAGGGCTTAACCAAGCAGGTTATATTTTTATCTAGCTCCTGTTTAGGCTATAACAAGGATACTATTCATGGAGGGTTTTACGATATCAGTCTGCCCTTTTATATGGAGCTTGACAGTTGGCGGCTTTAATCATGTCAACATTGCATACAAAACCACACGGCAAACTTGCATGATATTTTGGGGCTAGATTATTTCAGTTTGAAAAATGCAGGGTTTTACAAGTCAGAATCGAATATCAGCAAAACAATTTTAGAAGTTCAAGATTCAGTTTTACTGTCAAAAGTTGTTGTTTCACCGCATCGATGCTATTTTCACAAGCGCTATATGATTTATTAGGTATCAGTCCCAGTCGTTTTCCCCGATTTGCAGAAAGTTGTTCGTAACATGGAAAAATAAGTGTTTTGTAATAACTAATACATTAAAAAAACGCACCACATTTTATGGGAGTGTTTTGAAGATATTTATTTTTGAATACGTTAGTGTTTAAAATGTTTTTTTTTGTTTTAAATGTGTTTTTAAGACTTTATGAGTTTTATGCGGATTTATTTTTTTTTATCAATCTATTTTTTGTTGTAAATATTATATTTCCAAAAAATTACCTCACCGATAACAATTGTTAGTTATACGTAACAAACCAAAATACATAAAAAGATTTTCAAAAAATATGTTAAAACTGCCATGAGAGCCTTACCCAAAAATAACGACAAAAAACTAACGATAACGATGGGACAAAACCGACACAAAATCTTCAACAACATTTTTTTGACAAAACCCAAATTTGTACTATTGTTAAAGACATAGTTAAGGAATGAAATCATAATATTATATTTTTTCCTTCACGACCCACTTAACCTCGAAGTTTTCCACAAAGAGGAAAAAAAATCTTTAGCAGAAAAATAACAAAATATGGATTTTGATACTAGCAAAAGAATACATTTTCGACAAAACCGTTTTGCTCAATGCAATATATTCAGCTAAAAGTTGCTATTTAAGTTAGCAAGATTGATACGTAAGTAACTGTAGCCAACAGAATACGGAAACATATCAATAACGTAAAACAGCAAATAAAACCAACCTTCGCCGAGTTAAAGTTATGAGGAAAACAAATTAGTACCATTTCCATCTAAGGATCTATCAGCGATCCATTCCACAAACCGTTCGGAGCATCGTACGGCTGCCATTCAAACCATTCGAAAAAAAACACGAACACACCAATCTCACAGCAACGATTTCGAGCATATTTCAAAGCTTCCACTGGGAGAGCGGTGGTACATGTTTCCGCACTGTCGTAGCATGGTCCCATCCCAAACCATTCGAATACGGGCGGAAACGGGCGGATACAAAATTACCACTGGGTTGCCCAGGCCATGAATTTACTTAAAAAGCTTTCCAACAGCAATTTATTCGACGTGTTTCGTGTGCTTTTCTTTTGGCCGTCACCGTTTAAAACTGGCAGACAAACGAAATCCCATCTAATGGAACATAAATGTACTAGGAATAACCAGCGCACACACACGCACACACTGGGTGCACCATCCAAATGCGCCACTCGAGAGCGCCGCGACACACACACACGTAAAAAACACGCCCCATGAAACATATAAAAACACACCAAGACAAACGAAGCATACATCTTCTCGCCGGTTCCCCGGGACTATCGGATGGACACGGAAACTATGTGTCCGTGCGAAACACTTGGTGCGAAGGGCGTACGACGATTCGCCATGGAGAACTGGCTGGCTAAAAGCTTTCCAGCGGGCAAGTCCTCCCCTCCGCTCCTGTGTTCACCCCACGCCCGGCAGCAAATGGCCAGACGCGGAAACCGGATGGACGAACGGACGGATCATTCGATTCGTTCGCGCGAACACAATTTCATCCCATCCAGCCCCCCATCCAACCAGATTTGGGGTGGGTGAGAAACATCGAGAAAGATTGCAAATCCACGCTGGAATCCAGAGGAACAAAAAAAAGGAGCATAGAGACTGGTACGCTATGCTGATGCGCTTGTGTAGCCGGTGCTATCTCTTTAATTAGAGCTGTACCCGAGATTATGTGAGATTACACTTGAAAATACAATTCTTGGCGCGTTACTTCGTCCGTTCGTTCCGTGGGGTGTACTGCTCGCCGGAGATGTTGAGCTGGGGAGGGGGAGTCGGGGACGACAAACTGGCCGGATGCCCGTGTCTCGTCCCGTCATTCGTTAATGTTGCAAAAGAATGTTGCGGAAGTTATTGCTGTAAGCTGTAAAGGGATGCTTCTTCGGTTGAAGTGATTCGTCTGTCCATTTTGCGCTTTCTTATCTGAAAAGCAGCTGCTTGTGAGGCGAAGCACACATTGTTCGCTTGGTGCAAGAAATGGCCTTTCACGCTACGTAGCGTTTAATGCAGCCGAATTGACGCTAAAGCTAATGTTTGATAAGTTGAGTTGAAGTGTTTTAACGTGAAGCACACTGTTAAAGTGGCTAGCAGTATAAATCACAAAGTGTTTGAGAACAGAAGCGGTTGGTGCGAGGGGGAAATAGTTTGAGTGAATGCAACATCCGCGATGATAGAACGTGTTTGTTTAGTTTGAAAAGAAAAATGGACGAAATGGTCTCTTGACACACGCCCGGACGAGATTTGACTCTCATTTGACTCGACTGTCTGGACACGTTTTTGCAAACAATTTAATCTTTTTTAAACCAACAGCTGGCATGATGATCATTCGCAAATAGTACAAAACAAGCGGATCGATCTGAAGGCGTATAGATTTATCTATCAAATGCAGCAATACGCTGCAATATGACAAAAAGGAATGATGAAGAGTGAGAGCGAGAAGACTAATGCAGTGCAGGGAATGGTCCTAAAATAGTTTTAATAAAAAGAGAACAGAAAAACGGTTGACAGAAATATAAGCAATTATCTAGAAAGTGATCCCTTATAAGGGACAAAATTGGCTAAATAAACCTAATTTATTGCTAAAGTTAGTTAGTTAGTTAGCCTGTCTCGTAGTACAGTCGTCAACTTGTACGACTTAGCAACATGCCCGTCATGGGTTCAAGCCCCAAATGGACCGTGCCGCCATACGTAGGACTGACTATCCTACTATGGAGGTTCAATAAAGTCACTGAAAGCCAAGCCCACAAATAAGGTGGTACAGGCAGGCCTTGACCGACAACGGTTGTTGAGCCAAAATGAAAAAAAAAGAGATTACTAAAGTAACACGCTGCTTCCATTTATTCTCATTCTAGACAATGCACTCCAGGCCGGTCTCGTAGTACAGTCGTCAACTCGTACGACTTAACAACATGCCCGTCATGGATTCAAGCCCCAAATTGACCGTGCCGCCATACGTAGGATTGACTAACCTGCTATGGGGGGAAATCAATTAGTCTAGTCACTGAAAGCCAAACCCACAAGAGGTAAAGGGCAGGCCTTGACCGACAACGGTTGTTGAGCCAAAGAAGAAGAAGAAGAAGAAGAAGACAATGCACTCCAATGCACAGTGAATGTTCTTTTCATATTTAAATTGCAGTGCATTTGTTTTGCACGGAGCAGGGATTTCTTCGGTTTTATAAATTACCTGATGATTAGCCAAGATAACTTTAACCTGAAAAAAACCAAACGCCGACTCGTCGTAAGCTCGATCAATTAAACCCGAATGATGTACATTGTTCCACTGATGGACTGAAATTACAGCTTGCTAGTTTAAACGATGAAAGGGGCTAGTTTAACGAGCAAATCAATCATTGCTTTATTCATCATTTATTTATCAATGTTGTTATCAATTGGCTGGATGAGGCCTAAATCGTAACTGCACATTTATGAAACAGGAACGGTCCAAAAGGTTATATGGTCAAGGAAATGATTATGCATAGGGTAATTTGTTATAATTGTTGTAATGAGCACTGATTTTACAACAATTTACTGATAGAAGGTAGAAGACCGAAGACTGAATAACTGAAGGCGGAAGAACTGAAGGTGGAAGAACTGAAGACGGAAGAACTGAAGGCTGATGACTTAAGGTGAAACGCTGAATATGTTACCTAAGCAACGATCCAAAGCAGAATAGTTCTTTGTCGTGACACTCTATACGATCACTAAATTGACATTATTATGGCCATATTCCGTTTGAATAATTTGACACTATGGTCATGTCACTGGTCAAATTTGCCGGATTTAACATTATAAAGAGTAATAAGCTACTGCTATGTGCAGAAGGACAATGGAGGAGCCGTTATAATGAGGAGCTATACGAGATGTACGGCGACCTCACTGTCGTGCAGCGTATCAAGCTCGCCAGGCTCCGGTGGACTGACCATGTTGTACGCATGGAAACGGACGACCCAGCATGTAAAGTCTTTTTAGGCCGTCCACAAAGACAGGGGAGGCGTGGTAGGCCCAAACTGAGATGGAAAGTTGGCGTGGAATTGTCTGCCATTAAGGCCGGGATAATGGACTGGCAGACGAAAGCGCGAGACCGTGAGCGGTTTCGGACACTCCTGAGGCAGGCCAAGACCGCAAAGCGGTTGTAGCGCCGGATAAGTAAGTAAAGCTGCTGCTAAGTAAACTTGACCCTTTAAACCTCTATGTTGCACAAGATTATGACAAAAAAGTGATTTGTGCACAATTACGATATTTGTGTAATAGCTTTTTTCATGTATCACAATCCCAAATCACTAAACCACAATTGTTGAAAACGTTCAATATTAGGTTTATTTTGAACCTGTTGTTGATTTTTAATAACTGTACTAGCTGTAGAATAAACGAAAACCTAGAACAATTCGATGAAATAGGCTTTCATCGTTCCTCGGCATGCTAAACAATCGTTTCTCATCGTCACGTTCATATACATCTACTGCAATGTACGTCTACCAATATCCTTCATCACAAAGCATTCCAACAACAACCCTATTCTCCACAGACTACACAGCAAATAAGAAAACGAGATGAAACCAATTCACCGACATTTCCAAATGTAAGCAAAAAACAACATTCCAACCAACGGCAAGACATCTTCTTCAAGCGCAGCGTGCATACCGCACCAAAACTGCACCAAACTTTCCTGACAAGCCGTTTTGTCATCGTTTGCCAGCCATCGCCGCGCAGGTTGAGGGCCAACGCTGCAACGCGCGACGGGCCGAGTGACAGCCAAGGGGAAACAGATTAAAAATCACCACAGTGTCAAGCGTTCCCGGCACCAGCCCAAGCGTCTTTCTTCACGGACGCCGCTGAGCGGACACAGCACGAAATGCTCCGACGCTCCCACGAACCACGATTGCAACAGTTTACATTTTACAGCACTGACGCTTTTGACATAATGACGTGCAACATTTATTACGTGGTGTACGATATTCCGCAAACCCCCAAAAGCAAAAAGCCGGCCGGCGGCGGCTTGGCTATGATGGTGCTGCTTACCCAAAGCGGATCGGGAACGGCGAGTTCCCGCTTTTGCCGTGGATTGTGGTGCTGTGGACTTAAAATGTGGTGAAGCTAAGAAAGTGCACATTTCTGCTTGCAATCGTGACAGACTTCCGCATCCGCATCTTTCCACTCCCTCGCCGCCCCCAAAAAACACGCCTTGATAAAGTACAACCATTCTCGCTCGGACAGCTGCTTGACATCGAAGTTCTTAATCTCGGCGCACGGCTAAGAGGTTTCCAGGATCAAGCACCGTCAGCGCACCCGAGGCAGCGCTTCTAAGGATGCCTTCGGCGATACGACATCCGTACACGGACGATCTAAACGGACCAAAGGCGGGAGATACTCCGGGCTGCCAGACGGCGATTGTGATGAAGTTTGAAAAATAGGAAATGATGGAAAACAAGGTGGACAAGTGCAGACACCGGGCGCGCAAGCCGGGGGTTTGATGGCTAGCTAGCTTGCTGACGTTTCCCTGCCACTCCCGCTCTGGGTGTGTGCTGGCTTTCCGAAAGTGGGTGTGACAAGCTGTTGAAGGTACTAACCGAAACGATCAGTTTGAAATTCCTCCCCCATCTGCACCCCTGGCAGCTTGATTGAGCTGAGTGACTGGGACGGCACTGACTCTCCCCCCCCCCCAGTGCTGGTGGATGATGGGAACGATAATGGGGCCTTTCAGTTTAGCGTCGTGCGGAGAGAAGTTGCATTTTTGGTCAACGCGGACATGGTGCTTAGAATGATGGTTTACAATGAAGTGTGTCGTGAATGGATAAATACGGTACAAAAAAAGGTGAGAATAAATTCTCCCAGTACAAAATCAATGTGAAAATAAAGGAAAGTCAGAACTTTATCTCCACAATCGATAGCAGTTTGTTCAAATTTATTGATGATAAATGTTGACTTTATGTGTTTTTTATTTATCATTTTACTAAATCAGACCATCTTTAATTATTCAATACAAAACATTTTCTATTTCTATTTAATCCGTTCATCCGACATACACTCAGCTAATTCATGTGGCTCTTAATACGTCAGTTGAATGGAACAGTTGACGTTCGTTGACTGTGATCAAACTACAGACGTTGAATCGAACGGCAAACAATTGCTATCATTCTAACAATTTCGGACCATTTTTTAAGCTTAGCAGCCGCAGCAAAGTTTGCAGATACCTAGCATATATGATTGCCATAATTATAAGGATCCAGAGTGAAAATTTCAACGCTCTTCACTACCCCTTCCAGCATTTTTAAAGCTTATTTTTAAAAGTTAGTTGAAAAAGGGTTTATGTATATGTCCGCACAACTAAACACTTTTTAGGTCCAATAGTGCATTTTCTGCACAAAACCTAGTTTAACTATACATTTCCTTCTCATGAACGTAGCATGGAGTAGTTTTTCGAGTAATTAATACTATAATTCTATTTTTTTTTTTCTTAATATTCGTTAATTTGTTATTTTTTAAATAAAATAAAGGGAAGAACGATATAAAAATGATCGAAATATTTCTGGGTGCACTGTATGTACAACAACTTAATCTTAAATGAGTGTTGCGATGAAACTATTGAAGCTTTTTCATCTAACTATCAAAACATTCCCACGCTTTTTGATCAAATGCTGCTCAAAAAAATTTGACTTTGCTAGTGTGTAGGGACTTTTCATTCACTTTCAACCTTTGTAATTTGAAAACTCCTCTTATTTGACAGTCCCATCGCCTCTCAAATAAGAGAGAGAGAGAGAGAGAGAGAGAGAGAGAGAAAAGCACTACAATTAGGACGGTTCTAGACACGCTTATTGATATAGGAGTAATGCCAATTGATATTCACACCAATTTAGTTCGATTCAAAAGAGAATTCATACTGCATGTGTTAGTGAGCGATTAATAAAAAGGTTTTTTATATAATGCGCGTTACAGCTGTTCTATAAACAAAGAGTATACAGCAGCTTAAGCAAAAGCTTCAGCTTAAAGGTCTTCAAACTCTATGCAAACTTAAGTTACTTTAGCTCAATAGTAATCTCACACTGAACGGTTACTTCCCTGTAGTGCGTACGGGCGTTCCCGTGCGTAACATACGCTTAAGCTTAATTGGATATTCTGCTAGAAATGACGATCGGTTCCTTCCATTTGCTACGCCTGTAATACACTGTTCACCATCCTCTCAACTCCACCAACTCTTCCAGTTATCATTACGTTAATTGCTCCCCCAAGACAAGACCCACACAAGGCAGCCACACACACACACACACACACACACACACACACACACACACCTCCACCATCGTGAACGATAAAATCTGACATGCGCTTCCGATCGTTACATCTCAAACCGGCCGGGTCCGTGCACACCCAAAACGTACACTTTTGCGTTGAGGATTATGAAAACTTTCAGCCGCGCATTAATTACTAAGTTTAATTGATTTTCAGCCTGCCCCCCCGTCCGGTGGTGCTGGTCACGAAGAAACAGTGGCCAAATGACGGCTTCCGCTGAGCCGATAGATAGACGGACGCCACACGCAATCGTTTCCGTAGTGCAGTAGAGTTTTGAAACGCGCGCGTAGGCGCACTAATTCATGCGAGAGGATTTTCAGCTCGCACACAATCCATTATGAAGATTATGCGCTGATGCAGTCCGGGTCGCCGCGCACACCATTCAGGACCGTTAGTTGGATGGGGCTGATTAGAAAAGAGATGGTTCTAGATGGCAGTTTGCCGCGTCCGCAGGTTTTGTGCCACTGACAAAAACATATGGTTTCAGCCAGGCGAAAATAGGTGGCGTTTGCTAATAGTTCACTTGTTTACCACTGTTTTAAATGAGGTATATTCAATTCCAATAATTATATTAGTGGATGTTTGAATAAACAAATTATCTTACTTTCAAAATGGATTTTTTTAGTAACAAAACATCGATACAGAAATTTAAAATAAAACTTAGAAAATTGTAAAAAATAGACACACAAAAATCGAACAACACATAAAGGACTATTTAAATCCAATAGACACAAATGCCATACACAGTGATACCGTTTAGAAATCGCTTATTTAGCACTAATCCACTAGCCCGCTCAAACTACCACTAAAACCCCTCACAAGAACACTCTCCGCCAAATCGCACGCGTACCCAATTTTGTGGTTTAGATTTTCAAATGATATTCCCACTTGTAAGCCAGAGCACGTGAAAAGCGTGAACTCTCCACCAGCCGGCCGGCTTGATCCACTCAATCCGGATCAGCTCGTGCCCATACGGCCCAGCGCCATCTGCACCAGCAGCAACGCTAACGACACATAATAATCACCCCTGAGTGCGAGATACAACTGTTGATAATCAGACCGAACATAACCGACCACAAATGCACACGGGAGAAAGGTAGATCCTCCCCTCCTCGTTGATGACAGCACCGCTGGTGGCGGCCCGAATCTGTCGCGTTTGACGTGATGTCACGCTAGGAGGCTCGGTTGAGAGCGCGGCCGAATCGCTTAACATTACAATGACCTTTAATTGCCAACGTCAAACCCGAACATGACGGGGCCGAGGTTTGTATTCGGTTATGATGCTTACAAACGTATCACCGCCGTGGCCTGTGGCAGGCTTAGTCGTTGGCTGCAATTTGCTGCATTTCCACACGCAATTCTCAAGGCCCATCTCCAATGGGGACGGTGTGATGACGTTGATGACGTTCGCTGACGTCAGCCGACGACAGGATGCAGGGCACAATCGCATCACACTCCCACAGCGGACAGTGGCGCAGAACGTGTGAACGTGTCGGAAATGAACTGCCACTTTCCTGCCCCAACAGGTAGCTGCTGTGTGGAGAATGATGGGTAACGAAATAAAAATTAAACACACCAACGGCACCGATGCCATTTGCGTTCATGGCATGGCAATTAACTGCATTGTTGCATGTTGACGCTGTGTTAAAGGGTGTGTTCGATGCAGCACTGCATTGTCGTCTTGTACGGGATTGTTTTGAGGAAATTGGTTATTTAGATTGGTTATTTGCCAAGAAATAATAATTTTTTTATTAATATTTTTAATTTAAAAAATGATATAGAAATGGTTATTGAATTTGAATATAGTTTATAGAATTTCAACCCCCTTTTTAAAATTCTTTTTATTGACTGGAAAATTGCAATTTAATTGACGTTTGACCCATATACTGTAGTACTGTTTTGGTAATCAAGCAATATTTTTCTCAAAATAATAAATTCACCTTTTACCTTTCTTGGGTCAAAAGTCTGCAACGACAATAGCATGGTAGCAGAGCAGCGCGCAAGGATGCTGGCTGCCAACCGGTCATTCTACAGCCTGAAAAATCAGTTCACTTTAAAAAAAATCGTCGCGACGAACCAAGCTGGGACTACGCCCCTGAGACTTGAACACTGTCTAAATCTGACGAAAACCTCTTGGCCGCGTTCGAAAGTAAGATGCTCAGAAGGATCCATGGCCCCGTAGGTGTGCAAGGACAATGGAGGAGCCGCTATAATGACGAGCCATACGAGATGTACGGCGACCTCACTGTCGTGCAGTGTATCAAGCTCGCTAGACTCTTGTGGACCGGCCATGTTATACGTATGGTACTGGATGACCAAGCTCGTAAAGGGTACTTCACATGGTAGCAACACAATGAGCAATGCAATCGTTTAGAACAGGTTTTAGCCTGTGCGTATGCAATCCACAACGCAGCGTGTTCTACACTGATTGCATTGCTTCAAATTGGTAAAGCGGGAGACCTATGCAATATTGCAATATTTTCAATAGTATTGGTGTACATTTCAGCACGTATGAGTGTTGAAATATGTTAATTTGGCAAGTAATGTTGATCGCATACCATAACACACACAAAACTCTTTTTAATTGCTAAATTATGAATGCGTTCTCATCGGTTGCATTGCTATCAATTGAACACAAATCGGAGAAGCGTTATCAAAATCACATACATTTAGGGGTTGCAATCCGGCGTTACTGATTGTATTGCTACCGTCTAAAGTGCCTTTAATGTCCTTTTAGCCCGTTCACAAGGGCAGGTTACTTAGTGCGATCCAAAACAGCCAAAGTCATACATCAATTCATGATAAAGTCTGCTCCATCGCGTTCCAGCTTCCACCCGACGACCGAACCGAACAGTTGTGTTCTTTAAGCATGTGAGCGTATTTGGTAGCAGCAGAGTGCTACGCGGCAAGACAAATAGACAACGCATCTATAGGACATGTGTAGCCGCGAACAAATTTTTCTGAGGCTCTTTTGCCTTGTCCGTGCCTTCAGATCCTGATGAGTGAAGCATGCAAACCTTTCGGGTACGTTCGGGGTATAAGCTCTATCTCTTTTACGTTAATGGTGAAGATAGAATCGTATACTAACGACTCTGCATTCGGGTATGGCCACATCGTGAGGACGTCGTGTGTACGCTGACAGTAGTCCCAATGTGAGGTGGCATGATGGCGTGCAGGCATCCACCACTAAGAGGGGATAACTGATTAGCAGACGAATGCGCGAGGTCGTGATCAGTTTCGGACAAGCGCAGGCCAAGACCGCAAAGCGGATGTAGCACCAGATTAGTAAGTTAGTGAAAATGCATACTTTAGATGGCAAGAATACATCACGATGTGCAAAAAAATAGATAAGATAAGTAATAAGTTTGATAAGTACACTCATTGTGATTAAACCACTTAAGTATCAGACAGTCTACATTACCCATATTCAAAACCATTAGGTCACTCTTGTTAGTGCTTTTTTTGTAGAAAATGAAAAAAAATACTTGTACAAAATAAACCATGATATATGTTGCTCTTTGCACAAAAAGTTATCGAAAATTCAACTGGTGCTATTTAAATTTAGCATCTTTTTCTGGAATTTATCTCCTTAAAGCTGTAAAATAAATCATAATTGTGAATTGCAAAACATCAAAATCGATGAGAACATTCCATAAACACCTACAAAAAACACAGGTAGTGCTTTTCCTTTAAATTCGCTCAAGGTAAACCTCACCATTGCTTAAGAAATTGTATAAATGATTTTAATTAGTGCTTCTTACTTTTTAATTTCCATTTCCCCATTAATTTGTGCATACACAAAACCCAAGCATAATCATCCCATTTGCTGACAGCACTCCAGCACGCAAACAAAACATAGCCCATATTAGATTATAAACGAATATGAATAAAATTAAACCAACATTGCCAAACCCTGCTCACCACCGCACCAAACACCAAATGTAACGCGCGCACACTCCCACCAGTAATGAGATGTTCATCAAATATATGTACACCACCGCAAACACAACGCAACTGTTGTCTGCAGTGAAAAATGTAATTTGGCTGCTGCACACTGCCATCACAGCGCCCCCACCGCCCGGTGAATAGAAAGAGAAATACACAGTGTCATTACCGCGTCGAAATGCCGTCTGCCACCGGGAGACGAAAAAAAAAGTTTCAATCCAATTAAGCGAGTGACATTACCGCTCACTCAAACAGTCATCGTCAGTGTGCTGTAAAATGTGATTTCTTTTTCCTAGGTATTTGCCATTGCACCATCACCACCACCTATTCCGCGATGCTGTGACTGCACACGAGCCCATTTCACCCATGGCGGGCAGGAGCAGAAGTCCCTGCGACAGGAATTGTGTGTGTGTGTGTGTGTGTGTGTACTACCGCCCGAACCGCACAAACACAAACACAAGGTCAGCATTCCATGCCACCAATAGCTGAACAAACAATCCGCCCCGGCAGTTAGAATTAGAAACAAACCACGCTTTAGTCTGATCTGAATTTCAATTATCACCCAGCCCCCAGCCCCAGCCCCCAACCCGCACCCTGGGGTGGAACAAGTTCAAGCGATCGGAACGAAAACATTGGACTGTGTGGTTGTTTTCGTTCGATTGTTTTGGTTGTGTTTCGGCCCCGGCCGCCTCATCTGCACACACAAACCTCCGTGGGTCCCTCCCCAAACACGGGCAAAAGTTTTGGGCTCGATTTAACATTCCCGAAGCGGTTCACTTTTTACGCTAGCGATGACAACGACACATTAGTGGTGGTGGTGGCTGCCACCGTTCCAACCCATTCACAACAACCCCTCAACGTTGGTGGCTTCACGCGCCCCGCACATGACACGACCATTGGGCAGACGAACCGACGGCCGATCCATGCAAGTTGCGCTGCAAAATACGAAACTTTCCACCGTAAATCACGACGAAACTTTGCCCAATATCTGTCGATAAATAAAGTCCCTCAGCCCCACAAACCAGGAAGTGCAGAGTATTTTCCCCCCCACGAGTTTGCCCTATTCCAATGCTTTGCCAGTATGTGTTACCAGCGCGAACCACTGACACTTTTGCCGCAGACGCCATCTTTCTATTTTATTTTTGCTTTTTTTTTTGCCGGTGATTTTGTTTTGCTCCTCTCTTTTTGGAGCCTTTTCTCAACCGATTGGTTTAGCGGTTTTGAAGGAAAATTGTTTATTTCAATGCGGTGCGGTTTAATATCGAAGTGTTGTAGTGAATGGTTAAATTAATGGTCTCCGTACGATGGAAACGACGGTTTGCATAATTTAAAGATAAAATTACATCGTTTGAAAAGTTTTACCACTTCTGAATGCCGACGAAAGGGGATAATAATTTCAACAGATAAGAACAGTAATATAGGGAAGTTCAATTAGTAGCTTGATTGGTCATAATGTAACATGTAGTTATTTATGCTTTTTTTGTTGTATTTTCGATCTTTTTGATGATTGTATGAATCTCTTTGTTAGTTCTATTCTTGTATGTTTTATTTTTGCTGTTTGTTATCGTCATTTTCTAGTTAAGCCATCTAAGTTTTTGCTCTGGCTGCTCTTCTCAGTCTATTTTAACTTATATTTCATATTCATCTTTTGTAGTTTTTTAAAGCCTATCCATTCGTTACTTTATTTACTGTTGCTGTTAGTTTTCAGACTCATAGTTTGATTTTTTGTTGTTGTCTATTTTTCATTCTGCGCTTTCTTTTTGCATTACTGGTTCATAAACACAAGTTTTACAATTGTTAAGAGTACTGCAACAGTTATTTGCAGTTTTATGAAAGGAATTAGTTAAAAATAATACAGTGGAGCGCCGTTTATCCGGGCTTTTCGGGATTTGACTTCGCTCCGATATGCACGGATAACACGGGAATAACATGGATAATGAGTCAAATGATATATTTTATCACAAACTCCTCATTATTTTTAATATATTATCTTATTTTTTGATAAAAAATAGCCCAGTTTCTATTAACTTCATGTTTTTCTCATAAGAATATTTGAGATTTGCTTGAATTATCGTGTCTTTTGTTATGAAAATGTGCTCTTTTAACCGCTTTTTCAAATATCCTCCTCGTAACGCAGTGTCACCATTGTATTGAACTGTCATTTCTTAACAGCACGGATAAACGGACAGCCTTATAAAAGGTCCCGGTTAAACGGCGCTCCACTGTAATTGTAATTCGTATCATGTTAATTGACAAAATTTGATGCATGCTACACGCGTACTGTATGACAAATCCCTAAATTAAGATCCGGTTCTGAGGAAATACTAAATATTCATCATACCACAATCAAACACATCACACATCACATTATCATTCTAGTTTTGTCATTCTTAATAAACACATTATGATTCTTGTTAAATTCTTACGCATTTGAAAATAAGCAAGGTTAGTTTTGATAATAGTGTTAAGTGGCAAGGGTCAAAGTTAATGTTTTACCAGACCTATAAATTGTCTTAAATAAACAATTTGATAGATTTAATAAATAAACCAATAAAATAAACAAATAATTTAATAAATAGATCACGTATGAATAACCTTGAATCTTTTTGCACGTATCTCAACTTTGACCGATACACAGAAATTCAATTGATTTAAGCATCCTTCAGTGTTAATCCGTTTAGCTTTTCCTTTTGTCTTTGCTAATATTTTCCCCCAAAGTAATGAACTTGATGTCATTCTTTCGACGAGCTTCCGTCAAGTAGCATCCGATCAAATTACAACCCATGAAAATCGAAATACCAAACTGCCACGAGCATGATTGTCCTGACCAGGCGAGTTGAACATCCTCAACTTCTGTTCGAAATTCCCAAATCTGCTACTTGTGCTACAAAGCTTAACAACTGTGTCCCCTTTGACGACGAAACTTTACACATAGCTGCACCCAGCCGAAACGCTGCCGAAAATGCGATCCGATTATTTCACCATCATCGAAACTTCTCTCGCAAGCAGAGCGTCCCCTGCACTGCAACAGCTTCACTTTTCCTAATCAAATTAAACACGCAAGCAGGGAAAAGATTTTCCCAACACTTTCCAAAAAGTTGACCGTTTCCGACTGACCGAAGCTTCCGAACGGGTGGGGAAAGGGGGAATGAGGGATGGTGCAAACATGTTGCATCCATCAAAGGAAAAAGTACCCAGGCCAGCAGTGTTCCTCGTGCAGCGACCCATCCCTGGAGGGGATTTAGAAAGATAGAGCGCGGGCACCCAACGGGACACACCGCAGCACGGGACAAAAAAGGGAAACTTTCCACAACAAGCTCGTAAATAGTGCTTTTACAGCGACCAGCACACCAGCTTTTACAACTAAGCATGTTGTGGGTCGCTTCCACCAGCTCTTTCCATCGCTCTCTCTCGCGCGCGCATTGCAGCGAGCAGTTTGCACACAGGTCACAGGTCATACAAAAGTGGTATGTACCAGTATCCCTGAAAGGCCTGCTCAGTGTGGTCAGTGCTTTATTGCTGCACCGAGCACCGAGCAGCGAAGCCATGTAAAACCCATGGTTCCGTTTTATCACCCCAAAACCAAAGAAAAAAAAGGACAGAAAAAAATACATTACATTTCAGTGCGCTTGCGGTTTTGTTGCAGCTTCCCAATGGATTTGGGGCCCGTTCGTTCGTTTGTGGGCGGAAGTTTATGATCAACAATTTAGCGCTAACCTCCGGGGAAAAAAGGACAGGCAGGCACAGCCGGAAAAATCGACAACTAGACACACCTGACCGAACGACCGGGAAAGTGTTCGACTCCCTTGAGTCCGGCAAGGAGCCAAGGCGAAGGAATATACATTTTTCCGTCCCGATGGCCGATGATCCTGCCTTGCGCACGGACGGGGTGGATTGGTACGGGTGAAATAACTTCATGTACCACCACCACTACAAAGATTGAACCTTTTCCGGTGTAAGTAGGATTTGGCGGTCGAAAAAAGAAAACAAAAAAAAAGATAACCGAAAGGATACAACAATTTTCTACCTCACCACCACCACCACATACACTCGGAAGAGCACGGTGAGTAAAGTTTTGCTACCCTACCGAAAGGTAGAGAAAGGGGTTTTCCACACCCTCCCTGCGACGGGATTATTATGAAAAATCGAAAGGTGCAGCAGCCCGGCAGAGGTGTTTCACAGTTTCAACGCCAACTTTGGTGGCGGCACTGTCAACGAATGGAAACTTTCAATTTCATCACGGTCGGTCGGCCGGCGTCGTCGTCGGCGGTAGAAGAAAAGAAGTCAAATTAAGGAAAACGAGCCACTACCGGGAGCGAGAGAGAGAGAGAGAGATCGAGAAAGAGAGGGACCCGTGAGAAGATCGAAGAAGCCATAGCAAATTTCGTTTCCAGGAAAAACACGCTACAAACGGGGCGAGGACGCACGTACGAGGAGGCGAGATGTGGAAAATGTGGGCAAAAAAATTAAATGGAAAAGTTTCACACGGGTTTTCTCGCCCGAGGTTTGTCGCGACCGCTGGTGCTAAGTGAATGTGGCCAAAACCGGTACATGGGAGGGTTGGGGGGGGGAGAGGGAGGCGAAAGGAAGCGGAGAGAAGGATAACACTCCTCTTTGATTCGTGGACAAACACACACAGAAGTCGAACGCTGCCAACTGCTATCGATGAAAGTCTTATTGGCACTTTCGCGCGGCAAGGTGTGGCGTGGAAAGCGCCCTAACAAAAACAACACTTCGAGGTGTCACCTTTTGCTTTTCCCTTCCCCCCCACTTCATCGCTTATCATCAGGCGCTGGGGGAGGGGGCAAAAAGTTTAAATGAAAAGTAATGTAAAAAGTGAGCCAGGAGACTAATTTTGTAAGTAATATGCTTTTAGCCTCGTGACATACGCCTCGAGTTTGCGAGCGGCGGTGGTAACTTGGGAAAAACAACTTCCCGTGAACCTGCCCGGCATGCCCAACCCCCTACCCCTCCCCTATCCCTGCACTTCCTCCTATCAGGAATTGAAAATTCAATTGCTTGGTAATGATTTTTTCCATTTGTCCAACACCGGCCAAGGTGTGACGACATCGGAGCGAGCTTTGCGGCGGAGCAGATTGGACAGCAACGGAAGCGAACAAGTTTGCGCAATGTTGCACTTTGGTTGTATTAAAACATTTAAACATTTTTAATAAGAAAGTTTACCCGAGTGGATGTGGAAGAGGAAGATGGGCGGGAACGGCTTTCAAACCGGTCCGGTGGGTTGGTTTTTTTTTGCGATGAAACTAATCAGATGACAGTGAGTTTAACTTATGGCTCATCATGCTTTTTAATTGAGTTCGAATAACTATCCATTTTACATTGGCCAGATGTGACAAAAGTTCGAGCGTTGTTTCACATAGAACTCCTGGCGTCACAAACCTTACATTAAATTGTTTTTTTTTTTAAGATAAACGCAGTTAGTTAAATAGATAATAAAGATGTTGAATTGTCGAATGAGTTTTTTAGGTAAATCATACAATAATCTTAATCAAATAATTTAAGAAATTTTAGTAACAAGCCATTCTTTAAATTATAAACAGTCACTTAAATAGACTCGCACAGCTGTCGCATATAAATTTGTCTAGATGATTTCGATTTGAATGACAAAGTCTGTTGAGAAACCCATGAAAATGTTGGTTTAGAAATAGAAGAACGATGTCCGTGGGACCCAAGTAGAACGATAAAGTCAGTAATAGGAAAACAATGAAATCCGATACATAAACTGCATATATTTTCAAACAAAAAACGCATTTTAACGTGTATAACGTATCCCCCTTTTAGGTCGACAATGACGAAAAACAGATCAAAGGGATCGTTATACATAGGTAGCAGAATTTGGGGCAAGTGTGTCATAGGGGCTAGAGTTCCTCCAAGCTTTTTTCCATAAAAGCTTTAGTTAAATGATCAACTATGTATACGTAGATTGATGCGGACTAATAACTAGGTATACTGTGCCGAATCCGTATAGATCAGGGACCTCCAATCTCCAATCCAATCCAATTACTTCACAAATAACGTTGTTGAGGGTCATTTTGACGTTACCTTTAGAATGAGTGATAGTTTAAATCTTGTTTTGATTATAAAATATGTACTGTCTGTAAAATACTGGCTGTACGTACTGTAAAATATTTCAAATGTCTATAGCTTTCTTTTATTCAATGTAAATTTCTGTCTATCAAAAGTTTTAAAAAATAATAATTTTTGATTAATTAGTCAACAAAATAAACTATTTATTTTAACCTCTACCAAGACGTCGCGGGCCGCATTACAGGATATTGAGGGTCGGCCCGTTTGGTCGCATTACCCACGGGCCGTAGTTTGGAGACCACTGGTATAGATTAATCGATTTTCCCATTGTTTTGAATTGTTTCATGTTGTGTATCTAAATTGTAGTCTTTAAATCAAACCAAAAAAGATCTCAAAAAAACATTGCGACAATCAAGGTTAGTTGCAAAAAACTTTCTTTTTGTCACTGAAATATTCAATTTCAAAAAAAAAATTACTACTTCTGGGGCAAAAGAACCCCCTGTAGTTGGGGCAAGTGTGCCATCATATTTCATAGGCGCGAGCTGTCAAATTCCGCTAGTACCTATTCGATTACCCCTGAGACATAACATTGGATTACTTCCGAAAATAGCCTGGTGCATGAATATCCGCAAAGATAGCACTGGAGATTTGGAAACTGAGGAAACTATTGAACTCATTGGCTCTGTAAATCGATGATTCTGATTCATAAAAAGGGCTGACTTAAGTATGAGGTCAAAAACTAAAGCTCCGAAAGTACGAAAAAAATATGCCTTCCATTAAGATGTTTTAGAAGCACAAATAAAACAAATCCCATGTTTTAAATAGATTCAGCTACTTATAGACACCATACCATCAATTTCAAAACAAAGAACCCAATAAAAATCTAACTAACAATTAATAGATCATTGGACGGACCTAAAATAAACAAAAAAATGTATACAAAGATTATTGGAAAGCAAACAAAATACCTTAACAAACGCAGTAGTAGCATCATGAGAACTCTATGTAAAGGGTATATTTTGCTATGACGTACGACCGCCTCACGGGAACAACACTTGTAACCATCAGGATAGTGTTAGACAACATTTAAAAGCATGAAAAATACGCTCATCTACACAACAAATCAACTGCCCGTCCACCATTTATTGCTCAGCCAATTATTTATTGATTTTAATAACATGATCACAGCGCCCGTACATAAAATGCACCAGTGAGTAGAGGAAAACATTTTCAATGCCAGTGCAGTCGCACTCAAAAAAAACTCCCAAACAAACGGGAATAGAAGCCCAAGCGTTCTTTTTTATTTATAGCTCAGCGACAGAATGTTTAACTTTCCTTATAAATCATTATCGAAGAGAAAAGGAAATGAAACATACTGCAGATAAATAAGCAACTTCTTCTTCGCAAAGGGTCGAGCACGAAAAAAGCACACTGTGCCGGAGAATCTTCATTCTTCTTTTTTATCTTTCTTTCTTCCCTTTATGGTTAGCTGTATCGGGCATATTCCCTTCTTTGCAGAGTGGAATGCATCTTCATCGATGCAACAAAAAAGAAGGAGAATTGTGTATTCATACTTTTTCAGTCATAAAATGTTGATCTCTTGAAGCAGCAGCAGCAGCAGCAGCAGCAGCACCGGGACCAACTTGGGATGGAAATAAATGCATCATGTCCCAAGCATTCCGAAACGATGCAGCACACCTTCGTCGAACGTGCGATCGACTAGAAAGTGTTGAATATGATGTCACACCCCTTTCCGTTTTGCCTTCTTGCTCCCAGAAAAGTCCCCAGTTTGTTTTTTTTTTTTGCATATATATAGAAACAATTTATCACAACTGTCAGCGTTGACTGGTGGCGCTAATGATACCAATAAATTTCGATTTATGGATGATGCTCGCGATGGATGAAGGTCCTGGTGAAGGTGTACGGGCGCTGCACCCCCCGAGGGCAGTTGCCTTTGCTGTTTTATTTATGCTGAAAAGTTGTTCGCTCCATCCACCAGGTGTCAGGCAGATGCTCAGGTGCAGCCCGCAATTGCGTTTCCCGTTTTTACCGCGCTACTTGTTTATGTTATGTGCGCGACGAAGAGAAATTCCACTTCACGTCAAACGCCGTGCCCCTTGTAGCTGTGTTAAAACTGCAAAGAAACGTAATACATATCCGGCGGCGAGCTCCAAAAGTCGAGCGCTATTATCAGTATATCTCATTCATTGTAAACCAAGCAGGAATGCTCATTTGAAGGAATGCCCAGTACCATGGCACGGAAGCGTTATAAGAATGCAAACAGTATCAACAGTATTTTCCAGCCCCATTCCTACGTAGCGATACGTATTCGGTGACCGCAAAACCGGATCCATATGACCACTTGCACACCGGGTTTATCCAGCCTGGCGAAAGGATTATACTAAGAGTGCAATTAAACGGTCCAAATATGCCCCACAGAGAGCCGTTCACAGCATTCGCGAGAATAAGCGAGATTATGGTTAACGCCCCGCGGGGAGAATATACTTTTTTGTTGTGTTTATACGTTTTCTGTTCTCAGCGATTTTTCATTTCCATTTGCCACACAAGAGCGAAAGGGAGTTTAATTAAATAAAACTTAACACAAAAGCCGACCCGCTTTTTCCCCCACTGCGCGAGTGTGCACGTGTGAGAGTGTACTCGATGACAAAGTTTCAACGATTCCAAATGGAACGGCTTATTATCGGCTCTGTCCCTACTAAACACGTTTGTTTTTCTGATGTCGTTTTGTGCTGTTGCATTTCCGTGTGTTGGTAGGTTTTTTTTTTCGTAAAGGAAGTACATTTCTTTCGTTGCTTGAATTTATACATTTCTCAGTACTTAAGCATGAAGCAACAATATCACGATGACATAGCTTGTAGCACGATACATATCTTTAGGGTTAATTTTGCCTTATTTTTTGTTACTATTACTGTGTGTTGTTTTTCTTCTTTTGGTTTTTGTTTTATTGCAATGTCATTAATCTGCATGTCTTTTCACCACTTTGCCTTTAATGTCGTAATTAGTTTACTTTTAATGAGGTTAATGGAAACATAATAACCGAAGCACTTAGATTTAAAGTTGGAATTAAACAAGCTCCAACCTTGAAAAGTGTTGACTTATAGACGAGCTTGAGCACAAATTTAAATAATCCAAGACTATTAAAACGGTAAGCATATTATTTACACAAACAGTTAAGCACGAATTACTTTTAACACCAACGTTTCATGAACTCATCAAACCATAAATGAAAAATATAAACAAAAATATAATTCCGATAATGTGTATCAATGAATTAATCAATTACATAATATTTACCTATAAGGAGGACTTAAGCAATCATAAAGGAAAACAATCTTTCGAAATCCATAATATACTGAGCAAGCAGACGAATAGAAGTATTAGTTTACTTAGCTAGAGTTAAGCTAGTATATAAAATAGCTCGGTTATAAGTATGAATTATGTGTTTTTGTTAAAAACAAAGGATTAAAATAGTTTTTTGGATGAAAAAACTCTTTTTTTATCAAAAAGATAGCCGTTACACAACATATCCAATAAAACATAACATCATCAAACATAAACATTTACTTTACATTTTTTTTGCAATATTTTACACTATTTTGTGCATTTTTTTTTTACTTTTACTTGCTCATATTGGTTTTTTATGTCTTTTATGTTTTTATTGTCTTTTTATGTTTTTTGCAATAGTCCTTGTATTAAACTAACGTATAATAGCGAATTTGCAATAATCAATTTTAAACAAAACACAACAAACTAGTTTTCATTTCAAACCTTGTTTTAAAACACACCCAACTAATAGAACATGGAAATAACAAAACCTCTACCAAAGACCAAAACTGTACACTGTCTCACACTATTGTACGTAGCGTGTCACCTACACTGTAAACGTAAACCGATAACCACGAGCACTACAAACAACCAAACAGCATCCGGGCCCTCTTTTTTGCCTTTCCCTAAAACATAACAGCCCCAAAGAGCTTGGTGTGATACGATCCACCGTGAATAAGCTCATTGTAGTGCTAGCAGTACCCGTTTCCGTTTCCATTACTTTAAACGCTCTCCAACAAAAAGTAAAAGGGAAGTAGTTTCCTCTTTGTTCCGGAAATATGGTCAGTTACACAAGCTGACTTGATTTTTTTGTTCCAAAAATGCATCCTCTGCATACTGCACAGATTTGTGTGTGAAAAAGGGATGGAAAAATATAACCGAACTATATTTTGTTACTTTCGGTCGAAACATGCACTAAACATGTATTGTAATCTTACATGATTTAACCTCTTTTTCTAACATGAATCCCAAAGTGAATGTTTTACGTTTCTCTAGTTAAGAAATAAAATTCCATATTTTCACTTACATTGTAAAAGTAAGGCAAAGTTTGGAAAAAAAAATCTCATAACCGCTAGTTGCAACCACACAGAGATTTGGAAGCCAGAGAAAATAGCTTACGAATTTTAACTACCACTAACTCCAACCATTACCAATACGGCCTTTTTTAACCGTTCTTACTGAATTAAAAAAGAAATCCCAACCATCGTAAGCTGGGGCACAACACTTTCGGTAGGATTTAAATGTAAAACGCTTTCCCCTGGACTGCAGGGCAGACTGTTACAGCCCGGCTTGGCCACAATCAAAATCGGAACCTGGAAGAAAAACTGATTTTCTGTCGGATTGTTTTGCGGTGAACATGCGACATCGGCTACATCCAGCAAAGTAGTCCAGCAGCAGCAGCAGCAGCACCTGCGCGCGCGGCTGGCATTACCTGCAGTGCACACATCGGTGGTACTGTGAGCAAAATTAAAACATCGCCCAATGTGTAGATAGATACGAGCACTGAATATCCCCAGAGCACTACCACCAGGTCCACCATCAACCAGAAGCCTGGTCAGAAAGCTAGCACACTGCTACCCAACGGATGCCTCGGTGCGCCGCGTCGAGGTAACGGGGGATGAAATGGAATCCTGGATAATGCGATAATAAAGGATTAAAATTAAACTCCTTTTCACGCCATCCGGTGCTACTGGTGCCAGCGCGGTAGAAGATACAATTGAACAGGTACACGGAATCGAGAGCATACAAAAAAGACACTTTCCTGGACCTGGAGTTTGTTCCGGTGCTTTTATCCCGCTTTTGGTATATGTGTGTGCGTGTGTTTGCTGCTACCACTTTTGCATGCGAGCTTAACGTCAGCTGAGAAATGAGTATCTGAACAATCTTACGAATAAATTGCAACACATAATGGAGCGTAATCCGTGCTCACACTTTAACGCATCCACGCTGTAGAATGGTGAATGAAAGAGTTTAAGTTCATTTTAATGTAAAATGTGGCATTATCTTCTCTCTTTTTTCCCCTACAAAATGTCGTGTGTGAACGATGTCGAATTGTTACATTTATATAAGCAGAAGCGTCATTGCTTGATTTGAATCCTTAGTTAAAGGTATGTTTTAGGACAGGATTTTTTTAAAATTCAAACATTTTTACTTTTAAAACTTGTAGTTTAAGCGTTGAATGGCGTAAAAATCTAACCATAGAATCAATGTGCCTCGCATAACTACATAATTTATAGATTTTCTCTCCGATAATTATAATTATTTTATAATTTCTTATACCTTTAGCAGCTTGTATAATCAACTAAGTATCAAACATCTAAAAGTTAAGCCCTCGAAAAACAAAGCAAGAGAATAAAAAACTGTTCACCGTAACAAGTATGATGATGTTGTATACCTCGATGCGTAATAAGATTAATTTGCTAATTCATAACTTACTCGTGCCACCGTGCCATTCCGAGCATGAAAGATAAACTCGCCTACTCAGAAACTCGGGAATTAATATTGAACTTCTAAACATTTTTTGAAGATTATTATCACAAAACACTTTAGTTTGATTGTGTAAAAAATCCTTAAGTTTACCGAATTTATTTTGCTCCCAGCCACGATAAACTAAAGCATAAACTATTTCCGGTTAGTGTTTTTAACAAGCTACTCAATATGAATGCTTTATTTCATCAAGCAAAGGGCTAAAATTCAACCAGACACAGATATTAACATTGGTACCAGTTCCGGAAGCATAACGACAAAGGAGGCAGCCTTCAATTAGTCCATCACTAGGAAATACACTAGACTACGAACAGAGACATTAGACAATAACCATAACGGATATTAGAAGAAGGTTTATTGGTGGAAAATATCAGAGTCAAATATGATACAACCCAGAGCAGTTTCATTAGACATACAGGGTTTCCCACGATTTATTGGTTGGTTCCCTTCAATTTTTGGTGGGTCCCCATATTTTTTTGGTGCGTTCCCTCCATATGTTGGCCGTTTCCCAGAATTTGTTGGTCCAATTGTATTGATATCCAATTAGAAAATACTAATAAATTATGGGAACGAACCAAAACTCTATGGGATACGATAAAAAAATCATGG